>NC_136901.1:35790063-36020063 GCF_949606895.1 Notothenia rossii | reverse complement strand
ATGCCAGGCCTGTAACTGGCGCTGTAGTCTGCCACAAAAGCAGCGAAGAAGACTTCCCGCACATGGTTGCCATGGTTGCCATGGTTGCCCTTCTGTTTATTCTCCGCTGTGGCTCTTTTTCTCCCTCCCCGAGGCAAGCGTTTGTGCCTCCTGCTGCTGTAATTCAATGCAATCCTTCCCCGTCGAGGCAAGCACTGTAATTTTCTCCGGCAGAGTTTCAGTTATATTTTTTTCCGCCGGTCAACATGTCCGTTCAAGTTTAAATCTTCCGGGCAAAATTTGAAAAGTGCAGGTCAAAGGTCTTCTTTGTTATTTATTGAGCTTTAAAACAAATGAATAACGACTTTATATAATCAGATAAGAATAAAACACGGAGGACGGAGATCTCTTTTCCTCCCCCTCTTCTGACAGCCCAACAGCTGGACTCAAAGCAAGCTCCCGTCTCCTGCAGGGGGGCGTGGTCAGCTGCAGCTAATTTGCATTAAAGCTACGTCACAGAATCAGCCCCTGCAAAAACAGGGCTGGAAAGAGCAGCAAGAGGCTTCTTCAGAATTGATTGTGGCATCTCAACCGTGGTCAAACCGTGGCCCCTGACATGTCTTCTGAGTTCTCCGGCCGAAGCTCCAAATAAACCGTCAGTGTTTGCCATCAAAGCTCCAGCTCTCCATCGTGTCTCTCTGAGTCCTGTCTCCATTGCTTCAGAAGTTTTCCCCACAAAGACCTTAAACTGCTATTCAAAAATGTCTTAAATAGCCTGTAAGTATCACTTCATATTTTATGAGACTGTGAGAAGACAATACACAGATCACTCAATTAATCGTATTTTAATCGCAATTACGATTATGGCTTGCAACGATTACGAAAACAACGTAATCGAAATAAAACGATTATTTTTTTATTATTATTATTATTATTTTTTTTCAAATATATATATTTTTGGGGTTTTTCAGTTGAATTATACTTAAAGTTCAGGGTAATCAACTGTTAAAAACATACTGTTCAAATTCTTTTTCTCCAATAAATTGATGTTTTCAAAGTAAATGGATAATCGTTTTTAATAATCATGATATCAATTATCGACCCATATAATCGAGATTATGATTTTTGCCATAATCGAGCAGCCCTAACACAGACAGTGAGTTCATGAAGGACTTCTTTGAAAAAGTGTTCAGGGCTTTTAACGCCACTGCAGCTCATACTCCTTTCAGACTGCTTTTGTGCTGCTAGGAACCTGTATCTTGTTGGGTATGTATGACATGATAGTGCATTGATGTACCCATCTAACCCCGAGTATGAGATAAATATCTGTGGCTTTACCAAATTACATACAGTAGAATAGTGGAACAGCAAAGACGCGGTCATGGAGGCACAGCTGTGGGAAATGACTTTAAGCCTCATATCTCAGATTCAATTGGAGGATTTCAGAGATGAAGCTCAGACGTAAGCAAAACAGCCTTCCCGGAAAATACACAGATTCCCTAGAAGTCGCAGAACAGCCTTTGAGGATTTCTTAGAAGTTAAACCATGCTTTTGATTCCCCCTCCCCCACACACACTCCCCATGATGCATACAGTAGCTCTCCAGAGTGTGTTGCATAGTGTAAGAAAAGGTCTTAGTATTTTTACTGTCCTGCTCTTCGGCAAATCATTAAGAAAAAGGAAGTCTTTGTCTTCAAGTTGTAAAACATTGGCAGCTGCAGATGTTAAATATCCTCGTTGGGCTGCAGCTGTTACCGGCAAAGGCTCAAATTCGACCGCCTGTCCAGTTGTCATTTCTTCTTTTTCTCCAACAATGTCACCTCGTGAAATGCTAAGCCTTTAAAACAACAGCGAGCCAGAGTCCCTGCTCCCTGTGAACAGTAATCATCAGATGTGATACCTATTGATCCCTCTCTCAGGGGTCAGTACCACAGGGTCAGCAGCCCTTGAGCTGAGAGGATTCACTGTCTTGCACTTTTCACAAACATGAGTGCTTGATCGCTACTGAAGGGGCTTTAAAACAAGATTCACTGTATCGAGTCAGTTCACCTTGGCAGCACAGTACCTTCTCAATTGGATGTATACAGATGTGAGGGTGTAGTCAAAGTTGTTGTAGAGATAGTTTGTTTCATGGGTTTGGAAAGCACTCGTTGTTTTTAGAAAGACACGTTGCCGTTGAATTTTTTTAAGAGGCACTTTTCACATGTCAATGTTGATTTACTAGACACAGTGGGTACTTACTCAGCCTGTGAAAACATCTTCTGGGGCTTTTCAGATGCTTTGTACATTTTTGGGAAATGAGTAAAGACATACTAAGAAGTCTTTAAAGTTGCATTATGGGAAGTGTAGGATCCAGGACTAAATAAATGTCAGCATATCTGTCAGGCCAGTTTGGACCATACTTTAAAATGTGTTCCCGATCTTTAGGCAAATGTAATGTCAAGTGCCCTTTGAATGTAAATGTTCAATGCTTTTCGCCATTAAATTGATATGGTGCAAGTGAGATCTTAAAACTGCACTACACAAACAATCTTTTTAGTAGTAATTTGTGTGAACCGACCCTTATACCTCTTCTTGTCACTGTTTTCATTAATATTATAATGGTGCGTTTCAAGATGTTTGAGCTGGCTTGATCGTTTCTGTTGCTAGCATAACATAAACTAGCATCTTCCACATTGCTGTTGAAGGGCAGCGCTAATGCTAATGTACCCCTCGGTCAGAGAGTGTGTGTGCTGGTGTGTATCTACAGTGTTGGATCAGGCTTTGCCCTTGGTGTCCCGCAGCGACAGTCATTCTGATACTTTGGGTCCTCTCCCTGTTGGCCTGGCCCCGAACAGCTGTGTGTCTTTTAGGGGAAAAAGTTGGGACAAACTGACATATGTGCAAAAGCTATCACTTGTCATGGCTTGGTATGTTGGCCTGTTTTTGACACGGAGAAATACACACAAAGAAAATACCATGTGAGTTACATTCTTGGGGGGGTGGGGATTTGTGTGTCTGTGTTATTTGTGTAAAACCTTACAGATAATTTGAGGTATAAATGTCCCTTAGGAGAGGTCAAAGGTTATCATAGGAGATCAGTGCACATGACAGGATCATAGAGCGTAGCAGCTGCTGTTGCCCCCGAGGACTGAGCATGAAGCTACCTATATACACTCATTAAGTCAGGCTGTGTGTGTTCACGTGTGTGTGCATGTGTGTGTTTGTGTGAGCAAGACTCGGGGGGGAAAGTGTGTGTTGTGAAAATCTGTGTTCGCGGACTAAAGTTGTTATTTTTTTGTTCCTGGATCATGTAGTTCATGTCGGGGCTATCTTGATACTATGTGCGTGTGTGTGTATTACATGTCTTTGAATTGTATTTGTTAGCCTCACTGCTGTATTTTCTGAGACTGTGACTCTCTCAAACTTTGCAGGAGACTAAACTCCAAAACTTTCTCCATTCCTCTTTCATTGATTCATAACAGCTGACATTTTGGAAATACCACATTTGCACACTGAGGCAGAAGCAGCGTTGTGTAAAAAAAAAGAAGACACCTCTGGGAGAGATAGAGATAGATAAAGGAGACAGACGGAAAATAAGTGAAGGGAGAGGGAGAGGAAATAAAGTTTGAATCACCTGCGGGTAGAATTTAAGAGAGGTGAGAATAATTCCTTCACACAGCCTCAATCTGCAGTCGCATGGTGTTTGTATGCAGGCGATGCCACACAGACTGGCAATCATACTGCCATACAGCCCCCAAAAAACAGATCCAGTGTCCTGAAATCAAATCAAATCCAAAATATTCACTTATTTATCTTAAGATATGAAAAGTCAAAAATGGCAGTTATTGGTCTTTGCTCATAAATACTACAAGTATTTACTACAAGTATTTATAGTATGAATTTATTTTTAATAAGCTCTGAATTAGTATCTTGAATCGAAGCGATATATGCAGCCCTGTCAACTGCAAATTGGTTTATATAACTTCAACTAATTTGGAGGTTGACTTTAAACCTTAAATACACTAAAAGGATTATAGGTTTTTTGGGGTAAAGCAAAAAAACTGCTGATACTAATTAAATAGATCCTCTCAAATATCGCTGCCATGCCTCAAAAACCCAGCATTGATTCTTATTAACACTTTTAACTGCACCAGTTCTCTTCCACCATCCTACACGTTAGCCTCCTATAATTATTTACCTCTAAGTCTAAAACATTTAATAAAAAACCAGCGAGCGCTCTCATTTAAAATCCTTGCCGAGTGACTACAATGTAAAACAGATAATCCACTCTGGGATCCGCGTTAAAGGATTAGTTTTTCACCTACGCGCTGTGTGTTGAAAACCTTTGCAATACACACCTGCTTGTTGATAATCCCTCATTTAATCATTAAATCAATACACAAATAAGATAAGGTATCCTCTCCTGTCCATATCGTCTGTCTAAATCATTGTCCGCTTACAGGGGGATCAGGTGTCCTCTCACTCTGCTTTCATATCTGCAGCGACCGTAAGAGAAACCTAATCAGACCTTTTTAATTAAAGAGGCCGGAGTGTTGGAGGGGCGAGAGGGGAGGGGGAGGAGGTGAAGGGAGACGAAGATGAGGGTGGATGAAGGGGAGAGGACGAGTCTGTCTGCTGAAAGCCACTTAAATCCCTTTCTTATTAAGTCTCTGTGACACATGATCCACCTCCATCCACACACACACACACACACACACACACACACACACACACACACACACACACACACACACACACACACACACACACACGCACACACACACGCACATATGCACACACACACACACACACACACACACACACACACACACACACACACACACACACACACACACTCTCAAGACTAGAAACCAGCTCCTCTTAAGAAACAGCCGTCTGCATCTCTGCTGCAGCTTCATTTGGCTGCCTCCCACTACTCACTGAATCAGGAAGGATTTTCATTCAAGCTTAATTTAAGACAGATATTGCAGTGACATTTCCCTATGCAGATGCAACCTAACCTCCAGCAGAGGAGGCCAGTGTAACTAAATGTAATTGACCGAGCTGGAAAAGGTGACATTTCTTGGGATAGTGAGGAAAAGTTCATCCTGCTCCACTTCCACTAGAAGGGATAGACGCACATATGCAGGGGCTTTATGTCGCCGTGATGGTAGAATACAAACTTTTTATTACAATTTCCATCACTTAAACCAAAAAGGGTCTTCAAAATGTTATTATCTTTATCGCAAAAGTTAGAGCTACTTTTCTGCATGCAATTTTTCTATATCATTGTAAAATAATTGTGGAATAAACTCAGGTAATTTTCGGACTTGTTGAGTATATAATTATTAGAAGGATCCTATTAAATATTGTTGCAAATCAAATAATTAGTTTAGACTTTAATGGTTTGCTGAGGACACATTCTAAAACCTTGACAGATACATTTGTTCATGACCAAATATGCTCAAAACTAATCCTATTAGCCTGACGCTATACTTGTTTAATGCTATTTAGCAAAGATTGGCATGCTACTATGCTAATCTATGATGAAAAACATGGTTAGCATTGTATTTGCTTAGCATCACCGTGTTAGCTACCTTTTTCTGAGCCTTTAGCAAAACAAACAGCCCCACAAAAGTTACTTAGTACTTTTCATAGAGATTTTGGCCAAATAGAGTGAATTTCATCTTTATTTTTAAACAACAACTTCACCTATCATATTGTATTTCAGTGAGAACACATTTTCAGGGCTTTTGGGGATTTTTCTTGCCAATACAAAAGGATCCGAAAATAAAGTTGCTCAGGTGAAATGTTTTCCAGAGATTACATCATTTTATCTCCTCTTGTGTCAGGTGATTAAAAATAAGGAGAGGGTGAAGTGTTGAGGGCACACATATGAAAACACGCTGCAAAAGATATAAAACACGTGCCGTGGCAGATCCACATTAAAATGTCATGTTTAATGCGATGGATTATCCAGCTCAGGCAATTTTCAAGTGACTGGGGGTTGTTTTCCATTCTGTACAAGATATATTGGCTTCTTCTTAAGGGAGGAAAACACTAATATCTCCTACTGCTCAGGCTGTGCTCAGACAAAACCAGACCGATGCAAACAACATGTTTTTGAAAGAACGTTTTATTTATTAATAGTACCAAGGTACCTTTTCCCAACGTTGAGAGTGCCGTGAGTTTCTTTGTGCCGAGTCTTGCAAGACTTGTTGTTGCAGAATATTAGCGTGCTACATATAAAAAGACACATTAGCCGCCTTCACACCGCAGTACTTTTCCCACAAAGGTTAAACTATTTAGTTCTCATGAACTAAGTACAGATCGCGTTCACACCGGAATAAGTCCCTGGGGGAGGTTTAGGCAAATGAAGCCGCTGACGGCACTTCTTCTTCTTCTGCTTTGGGTTTACTGGCAGGCCGCAAACAACTTCACGGCGTATACTGCCACCCGAAGTCCCCGAACGGAAGTCCCCAGAGTTTGGGGACTGGCTACTGAAGCCTTCCGAGTAAATCGCCAGAACACCCTCATCTCCACCGCTCCCATGTTTTCTTTTGTGTTGCCATAAGTTAGTCTCTCTGCGTTTCTGCGCTGGGCTAATGCTAATGCGAGGATAATAAAATGGTGG
Source organism: Notothenia rossii (assembly GCF_949606895.1). Taxonomy (NCBI): domain Eukaryota; kingdom Metazoa; phylum Chordata; class Actinopteri; order Perciformes; family Nototheniidae; genus Notothenia; species Notothenia rossii. The sequence goes on along the minus strand of NC_136901.1, from coordinate 36,013,469 downwards.
CTTCACAGAACTTTTTTGGAGTTTTACGGGGCGTTGTTTGCAATCCGCCCAGCTAATCAGACATAGGAACCTTTTTCTCCCAGGAAAGTCCCTGCTCTCTAGCAAAAAAAAAAAGGGGGGTAAAAAGGTTCTGATGAACTCATTTTAGTTCCGGATTTTTTTTGGTGTGAACGCGACACTTCGGAACTATATCGGAACTAAAGTGGGAAAAGTACTGTGGTGTGAAAGCGCCTATTGGGAGAATAAGCCCTACTGGGTGAGCTTTTTATATTTCTAAAATTAGTCTGATATGTGATGGACAATTAGTAAAATGGCCGTCTGAATTTCCTATCTCTTGCTTTGATGTCTTTCCAGTTTTCTTGGTAACAGTTTCCTGAAATTGACTGATTGTTTTTGTAAATTAAAAAGCAAAATACCCCCAAAAATTGGAAGATTGGCAGATTAAATATACTTGGGATTTTGACTGTTGGATTAAACATTTTTGGAATAAAGGAAATAATGAAATGGATTCTACTTGGCTAGATACTGCATCACTGTTTGTTCTTCCGGAGTATTTTCATCCCTCAGTCTTTAATCAATTTGGACGATGACAACTTCCTTTTGTTATGAAGATAAATATACGACGCGATTGTGTTCCAATTATGAAGCCGGCAGAGGACATTCTTTATTGACAACAACAAAAGATGAACTAGCCAAAAAAAAAAAAAACGTGTCTGCAGCAATCTGTGCATCAATTAGTGTGAGAGCATGTTTAATAGAGGCTTAGTGTTTTTGTGCATCTGTGTGTGTCTGCACACATATGTGTCAACACACATTCCTGCTGAGCACAACCAGCGAAGCATCGCAATCCCAGCTGTTTTGGGATTGGAAAACAATTACGTCAGTTTTCTCTCTTAATCTCCCACAACTCAACTCAAGGTCAGCTGTCAGTTTTGTTGAATGCTTAATTAGTCTTTGGGAAACATCTTGATTGTGCTTAGAACCTGGGGCTCACTTCTCTTCAACACAGTTGTTTCGTTTTTCACAGAAAACTGTCATATCATGTCCTATCATGTCATTACAAATTGAAATTAAGTTTTTGCAAGCTATTTACGCCATTTGTTAAATAACTTAAGTCATTGTAAAGAAGAATGTGTAACTTAGCTTTTTCCAGATTCCCAAATGTAAGGTTTTGTATCAATATTCATTTCATATTTGGAGGTGTGGGACTCTAAATAAATCACCTTTGGTGCTTAAAGAAACTGTAATACTGTAAAACTGGCATATTTTTAATTAGTAGTTAGAAATATGCTTCAGTTCTATTTGATTTGAAAGCAAGTAGCATGAATCTTGGTCAAAACACCAATATGAAAGGTCCCTCCCTGTGCAAATCGATGCGCTCATGCTCCCCTACCATGATTTGTATACAAAAAAAAATCCCAAAATTGGCATATGCATGTTGCTTTGAGTTACAAAAACGTTGGCTATCGTGGCTGTTGGCATGTGCATGGACGCTAACAGGAAAGTGTAATCAAGGAGACAGACGTCGGCCGTTGTTATGCAAGTGAGATGCCGCCGAGAGAGGCTTGGACTCCTTCCCAGGTTCCATCTCGTCGTGGCGGGTCAAGTGACACGGGGCGCTCTCGCTGTGAAGTGCTTTTAGTTTTTCTCATGTGCATGTCCCTCATTACTGACAGGACCTAATGTACCTGCCCATCTGTCCACGATTTGAGTATAAAAAGGTGTAACTGTGATTGTGACTATTACAGCTGTGGAAGGTAATGAAGGCATCATTCAGCACATTATTAGAGTGACAAAAGCCAAGCCTCGCTACCCTTTGCTAATGGACCCCGGCCATTATTTGCGGAGTAAATCCTCCTTACCATGTTCATTTCCCTTTTCTTCCTGTCCTTTCACTCCTCATTTCTGCTACCTTTCATCTTTTCTCACTCTAAACCCCCCTCTCATTTTCCCTAATTCCCGTCGCCTATTTTCACCGCCGTTCTTGTTCCACCTCATGCTCATTTTCGCTTTCTCATTACACCTCCAACTGCCCTCCTTCTCCTTCTCTGCCTTGACTCATGATCGCTCTTTTCTCCCGCAGTCCCAGTGAAGCAGAGAGAGAGAGATGTCGATGAAGAAGATTTTCCTGGTCTTCGTCGCCATCAGCACCATCAGTCTCCTGCTGCACCATGGGGGCCACTTGAGCTGGTGAGTGATCGAAACACGCCCTCACATATGCAAACGCTCACATTATATACCCTCTATCTCTCTGTAAGTTCAGACGGTGCTAATTACCATGAAGATGTCTGTCTTTTCAAGGCAAATTAATAGCAGGACTGTCTTATTATAATTCTCAGATATGGAGGGTTTGAGTGCAGATGCACTGCCACAGTGGTCGAGGGACCAATTATAAAAGTAGTGAGATCACAGATCTCTGACAGCCCCTTTGTACCCTTTTCAACTTAACGTGTTGCTAATAAAATCATTTTCACATTGCCATCTTTGGAGTCTCTGTTATTGCTCTGCCCTTAGTCTCTATACTTTTCACACATTGTTTCCACACCTTTTAAATATCCCACACTTTAGTTCTGTGTTCAGGGAATACTAGTGTGAGAGTTTTCAGTGTGCATGCACCCAATATGGACGTGTGATTGGGCTTTTGTGTGTTGTCAGATTCAGCTCTTTTTCTATGGTAAAATTGTATCATGAATATTCATCCTGATTAGAATTTGGCTACACTGGGACTCCTAAAACATATTTTTGTTGTTTTTACCCCACTATATTGGGAATAAGAAGATGCAAAGGATGAAGTTTTATGTCAGGCCCTTAAGTGACTTTTCAAGATCACTTGCAGATGCGGATATTTTCCTTAGAGTATAGGACTAAGATCATTATCATAATGACATACTCTTGGGAAATATTGAATAGGTAAAGAACGCATGCAGTACAAACAATTCCAACATACCTCATAATTATTCTTTCTCTTAGTTTCTGATACCACGTTTCTATTTTCAGCATATGCACTGAATATTACTAGATTACAGTCATACACATTAGTCCCTTGTGCTAACAGTCTATGGCCTGTTGCATTGAAGCCTCAAATAAATGAATACACTCTCTTTTTCTGTCTCCAGGACCATGGGAGCCTTCCACATCGGTTGTCCTGCCCTTCGTTCCCACCCTGCCCCAGGCCTTAAACCAAAGCACACCAATGTGGTCTTTCTCAAGACCCACAAAACAGCCAGCACCACCATGCAAAATCTGCTTTTCCGCTTCGCAGAGCGCAACAACCTCACGGCGGCGCTACCCGTGCAGGCCTGCAGCCACCAGTTCTGCTACCCGCGCTCCTTCACCTCCCACTTTGTCCATCCGCACACGCTACCGCCGAACATCATCACCAGCCACATGCGCTTCAACAAGGCTGAGCTGCAGCGGCTGATGCCCAATGACACAATCTATATCACGATCCTGAGAGAGCCGGGATCCATGTTCGAGTCTTTGTTCAGTTACTACAACCAGTACTGTCAGAGCTTCAAGAGGGTTCCCAACGGATCCCTTGAGGCTTTCTTGGAGGAGCCCTGGAAATACTACCGAGCAGATGAGAAGGACTCCATGTACGCACGCAACACCTTGACCTTCGACTTGGGCGGAGACAAGGACCGCTCAGCGAAAGATGAGGCGTATGCACGGGGCTTTGTGGCAGAGGTGGACAGAGTCTTCTCCCTGGTGATGATTGCTGAGTACTTTGACGAGTCGCTGGTTCTCCTACGACATCTCCTCTCTTGGGATCTGGATGATATTCTGTATGTTAAACTCAACATGCGGACGCCAAGCTCAAAGCGGAGCCTGACGCTGGGCCTTCCTTCAAAGATCCGTGCCTGGAACTCCTTAGATGCACGTCTGTACGACCACTTCAACGCCTCATTGTGGCGCCAACTATCGGCTCTGGGTCCAGCTTGTGTGGCGAGGGAGGTGCGACTCCTCCGGCGAGCTCAGGAGAGCTTGATGAGAAGCTGCTTCGGAGGGCGCATGCCGCTTCTCCGATCGGCAGCACAGATCAAAAACAAGGATCTCCGCCCTTGGCAGCCTAGTGGGAAAGTTGACATTGTTGGCTACGACCTCCCGGTAAATCTCAGCCGTGGGTTCTCGAGTCAAGCCCAGGAGCTTTGCCTCAAGCTCATCATGCCAGAGGTCCAGTACACACGGGTGCTTCTACGTTCCCAATCACTGCGCTACCGTCGAGACTACCAACTCCGGCCTCAGCAGCAGACACATCCCATCCAGCAGCCCATACGCACAGTCCTGCCTCGGCATCCTCAAGTGCAACGCAGTCAACCTCCCCCAGCGGCCCCAGGCCCTGCATCAGGGACTGGGGCCACCTCCACCTCAAAGCCCGTTGCAGGAACTCAAGGCCGGACCACAAAGATGGGGCCTCGATCGGCACAGACCCAGGCCTCGCAGACTGAAAAATAGAGACTGGAATATGGTGCCCAAAAGGCTGCATTGTCCTACCCAACCTGAAGCTTGAGACAATGGGACCTGGTTGGTGGGGTTGTTGGAAAAAGTCTGGGTTGCTGAGTCAATGTCTCTCTTGTCCCGTACAGACAGAGTTTGGGATAAAAATAACTGAGGAACATCAGAGGAAAAGGGGGTTAGATACATCTGGACTTGAACTTGAATATGTGCTCTCTCTGGTCTGTGAAACAGTCTTAGGACTTGAGAGCAGGAGGAATCTACTAAAGGACCTGGCTCACTTGCACGCCAAGTTTTTTAGGTGAAAGTGGTTATTTGAAGCAAAATCTGTTATGTGCGACTGGGACTCAATAGGGAAGTGGCGATATCGGGGCCTATTGTGAGGCACAGAGTAGGCGTTGTGTGTATCACACTGGTAAAGCATCATGTTACTTGCTTTCATTCCTTGCTCTCTCCTCCTAACATATGCCACTTAAAGTCCTTGAGAGAGCCATAATGACATAAAGGGATTTGCTGTCAGGCGTCCAAAGAGCCTTTTAAGAGGCCAGACAGCCATTGAGATCAGCTCCAACCGTTAATACAACAGCACAATCAACAACTCTTCTTCTTCTCTTACAAACTTTAGACGCTAAGGCAAAGGAGGGAGGGGAGTTAAAAAGCCAGATAGATAAATAAAAAGGGAGAGATTACAGAAGATATGCGTGAAGACTGGATCCATTACAGAGACTGAACGAACTGTCTCTTCGGCCTTTGACCTCATAGGCTCCCTCTACGCATCCTCCCCATCCTCCCATCCCTGCTGCTACCCTCTGGTTGGGCAGAACCTCCAGAGAGTTGCGCAAACATATTTTGTTTTTCTTCTTCTTTGATTGAAGTCTCCCTCGGAACTCCAGCTTTGATCACATCAGAGAGACTATCTAGGTTTCTGGATGTGGGGGTTTTGTTTTTAATCTTGGCCGTTATTGCAATAAGATCTCTGTGCCTACGCCACGTACGAAAGGCATGGATTTAATAACATACCAGCAACCCCGCACATCACAAGCAAAAACAACTGGACAGGACAAAGACTTGAAGCCGGTGGGTCGCAGTGTTTGAATATTTAATCGTCCCCTCTCATAGCCTTCCTATGGCATATGTTCTTGGGTTACACGGCTGTACATTTTCATTTAGAATACAAGGACCAAAGTCATTGTGAACTCGGGAAAGCATTGATGTAGGGTGTTTAAAGCCTCTTAAGGCTGGTGGGCCGGCTGGTTTGGCTGTGATCTTCAAATGTCATCACTTATCTCAGATTTGATCCGTTTTTAATCCATTCTGCTCATATTTAATGTGTCATTCAATTTATTTTACTCCTCATGTGGTCACACTGCTAAGTAGCTGGGAAAGATGTCTGTGTGTATTTTCTGTGAGTGTGTGTGTGTAAGACAAGAAGCAGCTTTCTCTGCTTCATGTTGTATTTTGTTCCCAAGGCCAGCCAATTTGGCATGGCAACAAAAGGAAACCATTTGTGTGACATGTATGACAACTATGTGTTATTTATTATCGGGACTGAAAGAGTCCCATTACTGTATTTTTAACTGTTACGAGTCACTGGATAAAAAACCTCTGTTTGTCGGTCTTTTCCCTTCAGGCAGCTGAGGTGGAACAAGGCATGTGGCAATGATATAAAATATTCATTCTATATATGTTTTACAAAATGCAAAACTACAAAGACCACTCCCGGAAAACCACACATTGAAACAGGAGTTGTCGCTTTAAAATAAATCTTTCACTCAGCAGTGCTTAAGTGCTCAACCACAAAAAATGTCTGTGGTTTGGGTGTGTCGTCCTGTAGGTTACAATAATGAAAAACACAAACCACTGCTGCTCTGACAGGAATAAAAAATGGAGCGGTTGGAAAACAAACCGGAGTCGAGGATAAACAGTTTTATGAAGTGGCTGTGAATATTTAAATTCAAAGTGGGCTTATCTGAACTTACTGTGGAACCTCAGCTCTGAGAGCACGAGATGCACAGCAGTCTTTTTTATTTATTTACCGGTTTATGAAATGTGTTCATATATGTGTAATAGGTACATACACTGCAAATACTCACTTTAAAAGGTGTTTTTTCACGTCTCTGTGTCAACAAACGCTGGAAACCTGCTGGAAATCTTTAAAAACGGGACACAAATATGTGCTTTCATTATTTTTATTTTTGTATGCAGCTGTGAAATGTGGTTTTGAGGAGCTGTTACTTTAACAATAATAAGGCTTTTTGGGGACAATATTCTGCCGGGGATGATTGCACATTTAATTCCATGCTGAGTATTTCCAGGGGCAGACAGTGTATTAAGGATTAACAAAAGAACCGGTGTTGTAATAGTTGGGAGGATTTTGGGATTAATTCATTGTTTATTTTGGCTTTTTAATGGATTTGGTTGCAATTGAAGTACTCATAATATCTAAAACCACCAGCCTTATAAAATCCGTTTGGTGATGATAATTATCAACTATATTTGAATTAGCTTGATTTAAAGCTGCTACATTTAATAGAAAAATAATTGGGTTCGAGTAAAACTCCTGAATTGCTTTAACTTTATGTAAAATAACAAGAAAACACAGAATGAACGTGTTTCTCTGTCGACCATTAAGCATTGTGCATTTGTGCAATAATAAATAAATGGATAAGACGTTATGGCTTGCATAAATACAGTCCTCATGTACTGTATAAAATTATGAAATGTTTTATTTAGATTAAACTATTTTCACAGTTTTACAGGCAGCTTTTATTATAATAGCAATATTTCAAAACACTACTTTTTACCACAATATTTTTTATTTTCCAACAGGGCAAAGGCAGCTTTGATGTTCGGGTATCAATTATAAGAATAATGAAAATGTTGTTGGAGTTACATTTTGTTGGATTATTTCACGATGTTACAGATTTTGTCTGTATTTCTTCCTATCATTTATTATATAATGTCTTGTATTTTCATTTGATATGGTACGATTTGGGTAGAACATGTGATCCTAAGGTTGTGTTCAGGTACTTTCTGGCAGTCATTTGTAGAAAAATAATGGCAAATAAACTGTACGATCTCAATGTGTATTTGAAAACACATTTCCTTCTGTGTCTGACTGGGAGCCAGCTGAAAAATATGTTTTTATTTCGCCTGAAATGTTCCATCTCTCCGTGGCCGTGAGTCTCTAAGTGCTGTCTTGATTGTACGAGTTGTTCGCCCGGCTGTTCTTATTCTTGTGGGAGAGTTTCAGTAATGGTCATGCTGTCGTGTCTCAAGTGTTGCTATAATTCTTCTTTGAGGATCTGTGAAAAAAAGTGCTCTCAAATCTCATCCTCTTCACATTTACCACCTCTGCTTCGACATTACAATGTTTTTTTTTCCTTTTACTGGAAAAATAAACTTCTTTCATGTATTGCGGGATCAATATTTTGAGCCTCTATGTTGCAGGAAAGTAAAAGAGAAACCTTTAATACTTGATGATTCTTGGACCGTATTTTTCCTCCATTGCCTCTTTGATCTGCTCATCCTTTATTTCCATCCTCTGTTTATGGGCTCATCTGTGAACTGTGAAGAATGAGGTAGATCTTGATCTCATTTTGGTGATTGATTTGAAGAGGTGGGGGACTGGGCTCTGAACAAAATGGCTAAAGACAATCAGAGCTAGGGGCCCCAAATCTTATGTAATGGTGGAAGGTGAACGTGACGAATAAAGTTGTAATGATTTCAATTCCTCTGCGAGTGGACATGTTCTTGTCTCTGTCATTTCAATGCAGATTTATTCAGATGTGCACTGACTTGAATTATTCTGAATATTAGAGCAATACACACACACACACAAACACACACACAAATGCTCTTCATCAGCAGCGATACATAACACACAGTGACACTAGCTCAATTAGGATTCTGATTCTTAGCGTTTTTTATTTCCCAGAAGACCAAAAGCAGACTTTTCAGGCTGCAATCAGTCGTTGAAAATGACCTCCATCTAGCACGCCTGCCTAAATGAATGAACAAATTGCTTCTCTGAGGGACATAACAAAATGCAAACTAGTGTGTTTGATATGACTGTGATTGAAGCAATCATGATGTTGTGCCCCCTCTGCCTGTGTTATTATGGCCTGCTGTTGCCATGGTGGCACATACGGTTATGCGGCCCTCTGACCGATGTTTTCTTTGAAACCTTTGCAGCCGCCTCTTTTTGCTTTTGTCTTTTATTTAATTATGGATCTAATTGTGAGCATGATCATAGTGGTGCTTTACAGATACATTCCAGGTAGCAATCACGTTATTTATTATAAGTGATTAGTTATTGACTTTTTAGCCTCGCTAGTGCCCCTTAGCGGAAATGTAGATTTGTCATTCTTCCACATATTTGTTACAAATATTGGCTGGATTGCCTTTAAAATGTATAGAGATATCAATTTCCCTCCCCCAGAATGAATTGAAATCAATTTCATTTCCTCTAGCGCCACTAGCTTTTATGATAATTAGCACATATTAGCATGCTGACTAGCTCAACTGAGGTGGTGAACAACACTGATTATCCCAAGACTTTTTACGTTTGCGACCCTGGTCAAAGTTTGTGAGCAGTGTAAGAGAAAATACCTGAAGAAGTACTGACGTTCCGGTTGCAACCCAGTCTCATGGCATTTCGTGTTCACCAACACGATTTTTAATCTATTGATTCGTGTTCACAAACACGATTTTCCCCTTTTTTTCGTGTTGCACAGCACGATTTTAAAAGCAATGTATTTCTATTGGTAGTCTCACGGCATTAAGTGTTATAGGAAGACCGGAAGCTGTGTGGTTCATAAAAACATGTTCTTACTCAATATCAAGCCACAATTATTGCTTTTTTTTTTAAATCGTATAATTTCGGACTTTTGCTGCTGTCTGTGAGGAAAATAAATGGGGCTCAGAGCCTCAGGATACTGAAATCTGTATTTTTTAAATCTTTTTTTCCTTCTAATTTGTTATTCTTTTCAAAATAACACACTGTTATTTACTCACCAATAACACACAATTATCCTTGTTTTTATTTATTTGTTTAGTTCCATAATCTCGTGATTTTTTTACGTTCGTCAGGAACTCAATTTAAAAAATTTAAAAAAACGGAAACGGACGTAGGCCTCTAGGAGTTTAGGATGGCCGAAGACACTACACTACCCATAATCCCCAGCTATCGTTTAGGACTACAGTCCTTGTGATTAATCTTCAAACTTTTTTTTTTAAGAAGTAATATTTTCACTGCCCTTGATCAAATATTAATTATTATCATTGCCATTGATAGGAGACACCCTGAATTATAGGTGTGTGTTTTCATTTTGACTATGTGTCATTTCTCCTTGCTTAGAGGACAGCATAACAAAAAAATGGCTCAACTTACCCCACTCTCCCCTACACATTATTCATGTTGTATTTTAGTCAGACTTGTTATTACATTACATGTCATTTGTTAGACGCTTTTATCCAAAGCAACTTACATACATTCAGTACTGTGGACAATCGATCACAGGAGCAATTTGGGGTGACGTGTCTTCACAACGACATGCTGACTGCCGTGGGACTCGTACTTGCTGCTCCATGAGTCGAAGTCCAGCACACTAACCACTGAGCCACAGTCGCCGTATTGGTAACACTCTAGTTGTTTTGTGGGATGGACACTTGCGAGTGGCCGTCCATCCTACGTTACATGAATACAGCATTAAAGTGAAAGTAAAGCCTCCCGCTGCAGAAAACAGCTAACTAAATTGTCAGAGAGAATAATGGGGTGGGCATTAGAATAGCAACTCACTCTGGATATCAGGCTACATGCACTCACAATTTGCCATTTGACTCCCTAATAACACAAACAAATCCCCAGCTGTGCACTCACACGCATTACATCTCTTGTTAATGCATAAATAGGCTTTTACAGCTGAACATAAGGGCATCTCCGGCAAAAACAAACAAATCCCCCCGCAATGCAAAACCAACCAGACCTCAAACACCAACAATGCAACAAACAAACCACTACAGTGCATTTCATTCATTCCATAACCACGTATTTATATATAGGATTATTTATTCTCAAATGCACAAGTGCAACGCGGGGTAAATTGCCATAGCTTAGCTCAAGTGCTTTGCCTTGATTGCACTATGATTGGGCCTTAAATGTCAAGCACACTTTCATCTTTGAGGAGGAAATTCCTTCAAAGCATTTATGTGTTCCAGCTCTGTAAGTCCCCTTGTTGATACTGGAGAAATAATCACGGTATAGGGGTTACATGTTTACAATTTAACACCAATTCTTAGACCTCTTTTGATTGAGCAAACAGGATTAGAGAAATACACTTTCACAACGAGTTATGCAGATGGTCATTACATTACATGTCATTTGTTAGATGCTTTTATCCAAAGCGATTTACACACATTCAATACTGTGGGCAATACCCACAGGAGCTATTTGGGGTGAAGTGTCTTGCCCAGGGACACAACGACATGCTGACTGCAGTGGGACTCGAACTTTCTATCCCCTGATTTGAAGTCCAGCACACTAACCACTGAGCCACAGCCTCCCTCCATTCAATTTGATTTTGATTTGAGACTATGATCAAAATACCTTATATGTTCCCATTCAACTAAATTGAATTCTCGTTTACATTTTGAGTTAAATGTGTCGTTAGTGTTGGCTAATGTCTGAGACTAGAAAGACTACAATCTTGACTTTGATCTGAGGCTTTGATAGAGCCAAGATAGACCTGTGTCAAGTGACGTATCAAACAGGCCGATCTGTAGACTTGACCTTAAGTCTGATACAATCACAGAAAGGAGGCCTTGGACACCCTGTAAACACTTGATTTTACTTTGAAACTTGAGAACGAGGCTTTGAAATCTCATTCTGAAACTTGAACAACTTGAATCTTGTCCTTAATGCCTTCCCTTTGATAAACTTGAGATGGACTTAACAAGGGATTGGCATCTTGTCTTTTCTCACAAATGAATACAAATCACTTTCAGGTATATAATCTGAGACAGTTTACAGTAAAGGTAATCTAGACATGGTCATACATACATTCATTATGTCATGTATTCATTAATATTTTCATTTCTACCTGTTATCCCTGTTTTCTTACACGCAGCCCTCTTTCTCTCTTTTGTCAGGCTGTGTTGGGGACGGATGCTGCGTGCTAAACGTAGTCCAGCTTTGTGAGTCACATGAGCAAGGAGGCACACAGCAGCGGCAGCAGCAGCAGCGAGGTTTTAATGTTTGCCTTTTGTGAGTCACAGCTTGTTGGAACAATGCTGGAGCGCAGGAGGCTGGATGGGTGGGCTGTTGGAGCAGCTTATCCCGGATAATACACGCTCATCCAATCTCTGAATAACCGCTCCGCTGGGCTCAGAGGTGCCACTGACATCCAATCTATTGAATCTTGTACTTCCTTTCACTCTCTTTTATCCACAGACGAGGAATTTATAGTTTGACAAGGGGTTATCTGATGCAGAAATTATGTAATTGAGTGATTTAAACTTTGAGTAGTGAGGCGAAAAAACCTTGAAGCTGAATAAAAATAAATAAAAGGTAGCTTAACTTTACGTTAGCAATGAATGCTAAATAGCTTGCCCCAGACATTATATCTGGTTTGATTTGAGCAAGAATTTAAAAAATGATGACTGTCCATATTATATAGTGGTATAGCATTGGTTGGCAGTCTAAAAAGGCATCAGAGGAACTGATTGTAATGGCTTCATAAGAAATGTGACATATTTGTAGTTTATTTTCTTGTGTATTTCAGCATCAAGCCCTCATATTCCTTATCTATCTCTGGATGTAATGCAGCCTTTCAGACATAAAGATGTAGGCAGATGAGTGAATGAAGTAATGCGATGAGAGGATCTTCCCAACTCTGATTCTGTGTGTTGAGATCGTGTTTTAACCACAGGGACAGACGGAGGGATTTTCGTTGTTGTTTTCCGTTTCTGCATGAGCCAGTGAGGGGGCGGAGGTTAGGTCTCATTTCTGTGACTGACTTAATTAGTACCCATCCCTCACTCTCTACTGTGTGTGTGTGTGTGTGTGTGTGTGTGTGTGTGTGTGTGTGTGTGTGTGTGTGTGTGTGTGTGTGTGTGTGTGTGTGTGTGTGTGTGTGTGTGTGTGTGTGTGTGTGTGTGTGTGTGTGTGTGTGTGTGTGTGTGTGTGTGTGTGTGTGTGTGTGTGTGTGTGTGGAGGCATGCCTCAGGGAGAAAAGCTGAGAAACTAAATCTGCCTTGCATAAACATGAAATGAACAAATACTACAGCACAAGCACACACTCGTAGAGGCGTAGCGTGCCGTGCTTTGACTCACACACAGCGACACACACAGACATGCAGATTCACAAACGCCTTAATTAAAGAAAATCATAGGGGGGTCTGTGGGATGGATGCAAATACAGAGGCCAGAAGTGAGAAAAGGTTGATAGAAAGGAGTGAAGAGGAGGGGAGTGGGCTCTTCTTGTACTACGAGAAGTTAATTAAATATCGCATGCTTTTGTCAGGGTTTGGGATTTTAATTGAATTGTTCTGAGTCAGCTTTTGGCCGAACTCGCTGTAACAAAATGTTGACTTTCTCTGGAGGTGGTACCTCAAGGTACGTTCAGGCAAATTCTAATCTTAGCCAAACACATGTCATCACAGGACCTCAAGGACAATCACATTACAATAACTGCCATTTACTACTACATTCATTTAGCTTTCGACGTAGGATGTGACACACCAGACAACAAAACACTACTGGACTCGTCAATTTGTTTTATTGTTAAGGTTTTACTCAATCCCAATTGAGCCAATACAGCCTTATATTGCTGTTTGACATAACTAATGTAACAACAACAAATACATAAAATCTTAACTAAAACATTTATTAGTTCTGACTCTGAAAAATAGTACAATTAGCCTAAAACTACTCAGAACTATCTCTTATGTTATCTCTATCACACATTGGAATAGATGTGTTCTCATGTAGTAACACATGTAATCTTTATTGGACTCCCCCAAAGACTGACAAGTTGCAGGATGAGGGTCAGAAATGAAGTAAAATGACAATTATGGACGATGAGGTGCAAGATAAACATCAGAAATGAGACACATTAAAAAATCCTTTGCTTTCAAGTCAGTTGTGTGTTGTTTCAAGCCTTTATTTAATCAGATCTCTTTTTCAAGGGAGACCTGCTCAAGTAGTTCCACATGAAACATAGAAACATAGACAGAACAACAAGGACATCATACAGCATCATTTACATAATTATCCACAGAAACAGGTACCAATAGCTTCCGATTGATTAGCATGCAATCGAGCTTTAAAAACATGTAGTGGCACCAGATTGCTCAGCTTCCATTCCTTTTGCAGACTATTCCAAGACAGAGGAGCTGCGCATCTAAAAGCTGTCTTCCCTAAGACAGTCCTAGCAGTTGGCACATTTAATAAAACCACAGCATTTAATCTCAGGCAGGAGCCACTTACAATTTTCCGTGAGATCAGGGAGCAGATAAGATGGAAGTTTCCCTAACATGGCTTTGTATATAAAAATGTACCAGTGACTGAGCCTCCGTACAGTTAATGAAAGCAAACCAGCCCTTGCATACAGGGTACAGTGATGTGTTAATGCTTTACAGTTTGTCACAAATCTTAGAGCACTGTGATACGCAGCATCTAACTTGACCAGGCAATTGGCAGGTGCATTCATATACATCAGATCACCATAGTCAGGTAAAAAGGTCACAGTGACTAGCCTTTTCCTGGCCTCAAGCAAGAAACAGGACTTGTTCCTGTAGAAGAAACCTAGCCTAACCCTCAGCTTTTTAAGCAGGTTATTTACATGAAGTTTGAAAGTGAGAAAATCATCAAGCCAGATACCAAGGTATTTGTAACAGGTAACCACTTCAAGTTTTATTCCTTGCGTAGTTACAATATCTAAAACAGGCTCTGGTGTCTTTTTAGCTTTAGAAAAGAGCATTACTTTGGTTTTATCAACATTTAAAAGAAGCTTTAGTTCAGAGAGCTGAGTCTGAATAATGTTAAAAACAGCCTGTAATTTAACACCAGCCTCCTTAATGGAGGGACCTGCACAGTACATCACGGTATCATCCTCATAAAAATGTAAAGTGGCTTCATCGACATTTTCACCTAAACTGTTGATGTAGATGGAGAATAAAAGTGGACCTAAAACAGAACCTTGGGGAACACCATGTGCAATGTTCAACCACTCAGAATACAGCCCATCAAAATGAACACATTGAGACCTTTCAGAGAGGTAGTTCACAAACCACCCCACTGCATGGCTGGACATGCCTACTGGCTAGTCTCTGCTTTAAGATGCGATGATCAACGGTGTCAAACGCTTTGGACAGGTCAATAAATAGAGCTGCACAACTCTGCTTATTATCTAAAATACTCGCCACATCATTCACCACTTTCATTGTGGCAGTGATGGTGCTATGTTGCTTCCTGAAGCCTGACTGGTGTCTAGACAGGATGTCATTTTTACATAAAAACTCCTTTACCTGTTCACTCACTAGGCGTTTGAGCACCTTCGCCAGAACTGACAACTTAGAGATTGGCCTATAGTTATTTAATAAGGTGGCCTCCCCTCCTTTTAGTAAAGGCAGGACATACGCTGACTTCCACAATTTTGGAATTGTATTTTTGTATTTTCACACATCCTCTCCTTCATATTTGCAAAGATGAAGGGATACACTTATTTAAAAAAAAAACACAAACCATCATTTTAATCAGCCTGCAGCGGCTCCGGCGGTTGCTTTTCCCTCCACCTACGGCCTGGTTGTTTACCGAGACTCCCAGGACTGCAGTTCAAAGCCCGCCTCATGCTTCCCTCTGCAGTGCACCACTCTCTGACCCGATGCCCACACAGGAGCTGTGATCTAAAAGAACACAAACAAACGCTTTGTTCTGTGCAGAGTGAAGCCTGCTCAATATCGAAAAAAGAGAAAGGGGAAGGATCGGAAACCTCCACGGGAAATGTGTTGCCCGAGTGTTCGTCATCGAGCTGATGAATCTATATGGTGGCTTTAAAGCAGCAAACTGAACAGTGTGTATTTCCGGAGACACTATACATCCCTGTGCTGAATGTGTTGTGTACATTTAAGTAGTGTGTTTATTTGCTATATTTTTGGGTCTTCATGTGTGAATCGTTGTCTGCTTGTGGCAACACCTCCAATCATTAGCTCCAAAAAGAAATCAATGCAGCATGGATGGGTATTCAGTGCGTAGGTGTGCTGAGCTACAAAGAGCATAAGAAATGCTGTAGTCAGAAGATGGGAAAATAACTTCTCTTTTATTTTCAGTCATCGAAAGCGCATGCCGATTCAATTTAATGTAATAAAAACAAACAGAAGTAAAACAACAGAAAGAAGTACATTTGGCGTAGATATCACAAACAAACTTAGGATGCTGTTGTAATAGATTGTTTTCGTAACATTGACAATATTTTAACTGTTACCTTTGACCTTTGTTAATGTTTAATTGTAATTGTAATTGTAATTGTAGGATGTTTGGAAAGGATGAGAAGGTATTCTGTCTGCGCTTGTTTGTGTTCGTTTTGGAGACGTGTGATCTGTTAAACCGTGACGACTAGATGGCCCTGATCTGGGAGACGGAGATCGATTGCTCTTGTCTCCGCTCACATATCTGGTGAGTTTCACGGCACTTTTCCTCACTCGAGTAAAGTACCGGAGAATGAAACCTAACTTTGACTCTTGTCAAAATTCTTCCCTTTTATCCGGGGCGTAACACTGGTACCCACGTTTGTCTGTCGCTAGTTTCTCATTTATATTGTACCCATCTTCTATGTACTCTTGGATAATTAAGGCTCTCTTTAAAAATGGATGAGTGAGATTCTAGCTGCTCAGTTCTTTACTTTTTAGCAGCGAAATTCAGTAATGAGTCAAGAAGCGTGGTTGCAAAAAATCTACATCTTTCCAAAGGGATTCCTGCTGTGTCTGAAAACGTTTACTTCCCAGCAACTTCCTTGCTTAACAACATTATCAACACTTCACATAGCAGTGTTTGTTTCTCATTATGTCAGCAGGTGACATTGATTGTTGCATAACAGAAACCCTCAGCTCAGAGACAGCCTGGGGGCAGAATGTAAAATGTGTTCAGGTTTAAAGTGTCGACTTTCCCGTCGGCCTCCCACGCTGGTGTTTCCACTTATCTTGCCCGTTGAGACCTCTTCTGTAGGTGTGAAAACACTGTAGCTGAATGACGGCTTTACTCCCGTGTTAGCTCTGTTGGAGCTGGTGGGAGTAAGACAAGTACAGCGTCATCTTTATTCATTAGTTAGCTTCTAGCATAGACTGAAGCCTGACTGAAATTTGATTTCTTAATTCTGAGGAAAGTAAACACAAACTAGACGGATACTGAATTGTGTGAAGTTGTCCAATGTGGCCATGCTAACAGCTAGCTCTTGTGTGTTGGTTCAACCCAGGCTCACGGCATTTCGTGTTATAGTCACAAAATTAATTTAATCTATTGATTTGTGTTCACCAACACGATTTTCGCATTTTTTTCGTGTCACACAGAACGATTTTAAAAGCAATGTATTTCTATTGGTAATATGTTTCGTGCCTCGTGCGTCTTTTTGTCCGGTCGGGTCTTGTTCATAAAAACATTTTCTTACTCAATATCTTACACTAGGCCTAACCATCCCTTTTATTTTAAATAGTATAATGTCGGAGTTTTCTTGCCGTCCTTGAGGAAAATAAATGGGGCTCAGAGCCTCAGAATACTGAAATCTGTATTTTTTGTCCTCTTTTTTTCCTTCTAATTTGTTATTATTTGGTGCAGGCACGAAACATACTACCTAAATAAATGCATTGCTTCTAAAATCGTTCTGTGTCAGAATACTGAAATCTGTATTTTTTGTCATCTCTTTTTCCTTCTAATTTGTTATTATTTACATTGCTTTTAAAATCGTTTCTTTGTGACACGAAAAAAATGGCGAAATCTTGTTGGTGAACAGAAATCAATAGATTCATTTTGTGACTATAACACGAAAGGCTAGTGAGACTGTGTTGGTTGGTTGGCTCACCACTTTAGTCCAATTCTATCCTTGTCAGCTTTCTCATTGAAAATCTACTGGGTGATATTTGAACAAAAAGTCCTTAATAAAAGAGCTAGTAACTGTCAATCTGAAATCAAGCAGTAACTGTAGCGGTAAATGATATCCACGGCATGACGTTCCCTAACTTACTGTTTTAGCGGGAAACACATAACTATGCTTAATTAAATACTGTAGCGCTCTGCTAGCTGTTTAATTTAAACTTTAAATATTTATAATTTTTAGGTCATGCATCCTAAATACTTTAGTAATCCTCTGACTCTTTCTGGAGCACCCTGCTATGGTCATGGTTTCAGTTGACCCAAAAAATGTTTACCGAATTCCTGCGATTGGTTTAATGCTAATTAGCTCATGTTAGCATGCTATCACACTGACCTAAGATGTTGAACGTGCTAATTAGCAAATGTTAAAATGCTAACACACTTGTCTTTCTTATCTTAGTTTCTTATCTTTAGCATGTTTGAGCACATTTGATCCATTTAGACATTAGTATTAAGCTCTGTGAGGCTTCTCAAGTATTATTGGTCTATAGTTGTTTTTTTTAATACTTTTGAAAGCTTGCATAGAATACTTTATCAGAATAGAAATGTATTTATCTTACTTTAGATATACACAGAGCATGCAGTTGCTTACCAAATGCCTTCACATGTTGAATGAAGCATATTCATATGTCTGTACAGGCTATTTTACTTTGATAGCTTCCACACACTACGCATACAACCAGAAGACCTTTTGTTGTTGTTCTTTTTTGCTATAATGGGGTAATGAGGAAGAAACAGCAGGCAGGAGTGTCAGAGAGATGACAGAGCCTGTCTCACTTTCATTAAACCTCACACAGACCTGCCTTCACCCGCAGATAAAAGAGCAGAAGAGGAAGACTGGAGGATAATTGGAACAGCAGCATATGCAAATATTTAGCAATTTAGAGGACTCGGGGATGTGTGTGTGCTGAAGGGGGGGGGGGGGGGGGGGGGGGGGGTGGGAGTCTTGCTGTATGTGTGGGTTTGTGGGAGTGTGTGTTTTAATGGAAGTTTTTTTGTCTGTGTGTCTTCTCCCTAAGCGGTTGATGTCACTCAGTAGCCGAGCGGAGGAGCATCTCCGGTTTCCCGAGCTCACAAAGAAAATAACGGCCGCTCTGTTGAAGCAGTCTTTCTCCCAGCGGCCTGCAGAGACCTGGTGGGCCTTACAGAGGACCCCTCGCTCGACCCACTCATTATCAGCTCCTCTGTTTTGCTCTTATTTCAATCTCACATAATGTCCTTTCCTCCGTCTCTATCCTCTTATTCTCAACCCTCACAGCACTCCCAGTTTCTCTTGCGTCCTCCGACAGAATTTCGCTTTTGTTGCCAAATGCTCTATTTAAAAAAATTTTTGGGGGCAAAAAGACAATCTTCAAAGGGCGACACCAGCAAAGATCAAAGTGTAAATACATCACCTTTTCCCTCACACCATCCCCCGTCTTCTCCCCCTGACACCTCCATCTTAAAAATGATGATTCATGCTGTGTTTCAAAACAAGAAGATATGTTGCCTGCTGAATGTGGAAGGTACTGCATTTTTCATCGTGGAGGGGGCTGTTCTGTGGCCTTGTTTCAATAATGCAACAGTCAAAAGCGGCCATATATCATACAGAGGACTCATCTGCGCTTTACTCTCACCTCTACCTCCTGAAGTGGAAACCGCAATAAACCAAACTCTGTCTTGTTCTTTGCCGAACTTTTATGAAAAAGACATTGATTTCAGATTGTATGAAACTATTTTCAATTCGATTTTATGTCCCTAAACATCTAAAAGTAAAAGACGTTCACGGGTAAAAAGAACAATTTCGTCAGGCTGTGATTGTTTTTTCCTAATCCCATGACATTTAGGCTAAGAGTGTTTTACAATGGATTTAATGGAAGAATAAAGTACTCTGGTGATTTTGCTTTACTAATGTGGCCCTTTCAGAACACAGCGACATTTTCAGGATCCCAAAAAGCGAAAGCATGAAACTTGATGCTCGGATAAAAGCACTCGGTTATTGGGTTATCGAACAGAGGGCCAGAGAGCTGGTGGTGCTTGATGAAGTGGAGAATGAGGGCGGGGGTCCCAACTCTCCGCTGTGGCCCCCGAGAGCTGGAGTCATGGATTTAAAAAAAACAAATGAACGGTTACAAGAGGAGGGAGAGGTAGGAGGGGGTAATCTGAACCCTCCCTTGCTTTGCATTCACATTAAAGAACTACTCACTGCTACTTCTCCCCCCCAACACCCCCCCCACACACACACACATACGCACGCACGCACGCACGCACGCAGACACACACACACACACACACACACACACACACACACACACACACACACTCCTCAGTCCCCTGAAAGACAGCTTTCAGAATTGGATTACCAGCTCTGAATGGGGTCGGTTCCCCTCCGCTGGGTTTCGTCTCCATCCCCTGCCGGGGGACTAGTGGTCCCCCCCCCACACATACACACACACCAGTCCTCCTTAATTGGTGGGCTGTGCCCTCATTACATGTCCAAATATATGCATGTGCTGCTATTGTCTCTTCCCAAAGACTCCCTCTTTGAATGCAGATTGAAAGAGCGCACCCTGCTGTGTGTATGTGTGTGTGCGTGCGTGTGTGTGTGTGTGTGTGTGTGTGTGTGTGTGTGTGTGTGTGTGTGTGTGTGTGTGTGTGTGTGTGTGTGTGTGTGGTGATCCCAGCTACGGATGTGTCCTTGATGGCGGTGAACTTGAATCTCAATCTGACCCTATTATTCTCTGGGAGGCGAGCTCGTAGACAAAGCTCCACACTGTCTATGGGGCTACTCTGCACACTCTTTCACACACCTTTACACACACACACACACACACACACACACACACACACACACACACACACACACACACACACACACACACACACACACACACACACACACACACACACACACACACACACACACACACACACACACACACACACAGAGAGATGCAGGTGAGCTCAGTGGGAGCTTGGAGAAAGAGATCTGGTGTCTTGTTATCTGCTGCAGGCTGTTGCTCTTCTTTGCTTCTCGCTGGTAAATGCCTTGGAATAATTACCATAACATATTCAAGCACAAGTGAGTAAAACGAGAGAACCACAAATATCTTCCATCCAAACCAGGGACCTGAATCACCTCATGAACTCAACTTTGGTTATGTAAAAGAAAGAACAGCTGCTTCCTGTTGAGAATATAGTTGGGGGGGGGATACCTTGAGAGAGGAATCGATAGATATCTAAGCCAAACTGTATGTAAAAGGACTTTTATCTTTTCAGTCCATGATTTTACTTTGAGATTCTTTGCAATTTACGATATTTAAATAAATTGATTGCTGCCGAAAACGCTGCAATTATTATACACCGTGGCTTGTTGCTTAGAAATGGGGGATGGGTACTTCAAAGCGAGGAAGAAAAGGTTCAAACGTTTCAATAATTCCTCTTTTTTAATGTATTTTTGGGAGATGTCCTTTTCAACTTAAACCCTGTTTCATCAGTAAGTAATTTTTTTTTCAATTTAATCTCTTACTACTGGAATACATAAATAAATATAAATAACACCTCATATTTATGGTATGAAAACGTTTTTCTTGTTTTTGTTACTTATTTCCTGTTTGCATCCATCACCTGTCAATCATCCAGAACTCTCACCGTTTAACAGATAACATGCCGATAGCGGAGGAGGATTAGTCAGTCAGAGGTGTGATCGGCACCTGTTATCCCTCACTTTACACCCTCATTTAAAAAGATCTTTAACCAGTCTCATATTCTCGCCTCCACACACACATCCCCATCATTCCTTTCACACCTTCACACTCTCGCTCATCTCCCTCTATACCTGTGTCTGTAAGAAGACGCTGCTAGCGACTTGCTTATGCAATAATCAGACAAAGATTGGAGGAGTGGAGATGGAGTGTTTATTCGCTTGCATGAACAGAAGAAGAAAAAGGGAGACACTGGGTTTATTTCCATGTTCCAGTGTGTGTGGGATGTTCATGTGTGAGAGAACAGCTGTGGATCATTTTCATATCAGTCACTGTTTGTTCTGAGGATTGAAATGGGACAATTGAAATTAAAGACAACTGACTTTTCCCTCTTGCTTTTTTATGCAAAAATAGTTCGGCTTATTAGCACAAAGAGTTTATCTTATTCTATGTACATGTATATAGACACCTCTGTGTACTTGTTATAACATTCTCTTATTTTGACATGCATACAGGACTGTCTCAGAAAATTAGAATATTGTGATAAAGTTCTTTATTTTCTGTAATGCAATTAAAAAAACAAAAATGTCATACATTCTGGATTCATTACAAATCAACTGAAATATTGCAAGCCTTTTATTATTTTAATATTGCTGATTATGGCATACAGCTTAAGAAAACTCAAAAATCCTATCTCAAAAAATTAGAATAGTTCCTCAGACCATGTAAAAAAAAAAGATTTATAACAGCAAAACACAATCAAACATTTGAAAATGTCCATTAATGCACTCAGTACTTGGTTGGGAATCCTTTTGCACGGATTACTGCATCAATGCGGCGTGGCATGGAGGCAATCAGCCTGTGGCATTGCTGAGGTGTTATGGATGCCCAGGATGCTTCAATAGCGGCCTTTAGCTCATTAGCATTGTTGGGTCTGGTGTCTTTCAGCTTCTTCTTCACAATACCCCACATATTCTCTATGGGGTTCAGGTCAGGGGAATTTGCAGGCCAATCGAGGACAGTAATGCCATGGTCAGTACACCAGTTACTGGTGGTTTTGGCACTGTGGGCAGGTGCCAGATCATGCTGGAAAATGAATTCCTCATCTCCATAGAGCTTTTCAGCAGACGGAAGCATGTAGTGCTCTAAAATCTCTTGGTACACAGCTGCATTTACTCTGGGCTTGATGAAACACAGTGGACCAACACCAGCAGCTGACATGGCTCCCCAAACCATCGCTGACTGTGGGAACTTCACACTGGATTTCAAGCAACTTGGATTTTGCTCCTCTCCAGCCTTTCTCCAGACTCTGGCGCCTTGACTTCCAAATGAAATACAAAACTTGCTTTCGTCTGAAAAGAGGACTTTGGACCACTGTGCAACTGTCCAGTGCTTCTTTTCCTTAGCCCAAGTCAGACGCCTCTTCCGTTGTCTTGAGTTCAGAAGTGGCTTGACCATGGGAATACGGCTATTGTAGCCCATTTCCCGGACACGTCTGTGAACAGTGACTTTTGATACCTGGACTCCAGCTTCAGTCCACTGTCTTTGAAGCTCCCCCAAATTCTGGAAGCGACTCTTCTTCACAATGCTGTTAAGGCTGCGGTCATCTCTCTTGGTTGTGCAGCGTTTCCTGCCACATTTCCCCCTTCCAACAGACTTTTTGTGGATGTGCTTTGAAACTGCACTCTGTGAACAGCTTGCTCTTTGAGAAATTTCTTTTTGTGTCTTACCCTCCTGATGGAGGGTGTCAATGACGGTCCTCTGGACAGCAGTCAGATCAGCAGTCTTCCCCATACTTGTGATTTAGTTTACTGAACCAAGCTGAGTGTTTTTCAAGGCTCAGGAAACCCTTGCAGGTGTTTCGAGTTAATTAGACGATTCAAGTGATTCGTTGAACACCCTACTAGTATACTTTTTCATGATATTCTAATATTTAGAGATAGGATATTTGAGTTTTCTTAAGCTGTATGCCCTAATCAGCAATATTAAAATAATAAAAGGCTTGCAATATTTCAGTTGATTTGTAATGAATCCAGAATGTATGACATTTTTGTTTTTTTAATTGCATTACAGAAAATAAAGAACTTTATCACAATATTCTAATTTTCTGAGACAGTCCTGTATAGTTGACTTAATCTGCATTACTTGCACATTGGTCTTGCAAGATAATATTTTGATTGTATTCAGTTTCTTCTTGCGCTATTTTGATGTTTCTTAATATTTTCTTTATTGTTTTACATCTTATATTTATATTGCATTGTTGGAGGAGCCTGGGACTTAATTACCATATCTACACTGTAGCTACTGTGAAGCTTTGAATTTGAAATTTGAATGAGATTTTCTGTTATTTCTCACAAACTCTGTTCCCCCCCTACATCCAACACATCCATTTAATGAACTAATGAATGCCTTTGTGATAGGCTCCTTTGTGTAAAATAGTATCGTTTCTCCATTTACATACATTTCATAGTCAGCCAGATTACATTCAAACTTGAAAATGTCTCATTAACACCATAAAGATTGC
Organism: Notothenia rossii; assembly: GCF_949606895.1. NCBI lineage: Eukaryota > Metazoa > Chordata > Actinopteri > Perciformes > Nototheniidae > Notothenia > Notothenia rossii. The sequence continues at coordinate 35,989,663 of NC_136901.1, read as the reverse complement.
ATTATATTCCATATGTCAATGCAAAGGGACTCTTAAAGGGTATTTCATGGGTTATAGAGATAAGTAAATGGAGTTATGTCATTCTTTACAGTGTATAGTGTAAATAGGGTGAGCTTCTGACAATTTCTCAGGTATAGGATGTTTTCAATTGTGTCATATTACCTCAGTTCCAGCTTGTTTGAAACTCCGAGACGACAGCTGCGGGAGATCTGGAGACATCGGCTGACGGGCGGCGTCCCGAACAGATGTTGGTGTCAAAACATTTTGATGAAGTGTCTGTTCCAGCGGATGGGTTTTGATCTGGGACTCCTCCCCTGTCCCTTTCTGCTTGTTCTCCTTCTGTCGTTCTTTGACACAGAACAAACACTCCACAGCATGTAACAGCCTGTGGCTTTTAAACAAAACACCACTTTTAATTATTGACAATGGAAGATGGTTTTCATGCCATTAATATGAATGTATTCAGTTTCTTGCTGTGATTTTCACTTCAAAAAAACATGTGAAACAGCATTTGGACCATGTGGAAGCATCATACAGCATTCATTAATGACAATATTGTGGGGTTTATGGCATTTTAAATAAATGCTACCATAAAATACCACAAAATTGTATCAATTATTGTTCTTGATGGGAAGAAATTGTGATTGGATTGCAGGTCATAATAGGAGATGATGATGACACAACCCATGTTCACGCTCTTTGTGTATGATAGCAAGCACCTGGAAAGTAAATAAAATATAAATTAATGTATGATATTATGTATATAATATGACTAGAAATTAGACAATTTGAAAATCCGCTTTCTTATTGACTCAGTTTGAGGCTTTAAACTCTGGGAGGTGCTGAAGGCTGCTTTAAACCGTGATAATTTTTTTAATTATCTCCTTTTTCTAACCAGTTCTTGCAAGAGAGTTAACCGTAATGTATTCCAAGTGCAATCTGCTTTTAAACAACAACAAAAACAGAACAATCTATAGTGTTTAAAGTCTGTGTTTTTCTGTTGATAAATCTTCACGTTACTATATTTTGAAGAAATGTGATTATCACTCTATTTCCAGCATGTGCTCAACATTCCAACTGCAGATGTATTATTCATACACGCAGCATTGCTGTACGCAGTCACATACATATGCATGACATGACTTGATATGACGAACTTATATAATCATACTCAGTGTGTCACTTACATCTTTGCATGCATGGACACACATGCTGTACATCAACATACAATCACAGCGGATTAATATTGTGTCAATTAGTCATGTCAGCCATGCTTCGGATCAGGGTTATGTTCGAACGGTCAGAGGTCATGTTTTAACGTAGTTATGAACCGATCCTTGCAATGTGTTTTTTATTTTATTATTTTATAACGCTTACGGTAATTGAACAAATAGAGCAGTAATCTGATTAGAAAGCCAATGTTGTGTTTCATAAAACAAAATAATAATCACATACTAAAGATCAAAAGTGAACTAAGGATTGGACCAAACATATGACCTCTTACTGAGTTAAACAACAACAATTTTCCTTTCCTTATCGATAATAAATTGTTATTCCCAATCTAATGAAGCACCTGACATTCCTTGTGTATCCTCTCTGCTTGGCGAACTTCTCACCCTCAACTGCAGTTTCATGCTGATTTCTGACGATGGATTATATTATGCTATTTTCAGGTTCATATCAGTATGTAGTGTCTCTCCTGGGACATGTCTCCATGCTTTAATGTTCAGAAAGCTCTTTATTTTTCTCATACTGCGTGTACTGCTGCACCTCTTTTCACCCTCTGTCTGAAACCAGAGCCCAGTCTGCTCTGATTGGTTAGCTGGCCAGCTCTGTTGTGATTGGTCAACTGCTTAGAGATCATATGCTGTTGCGCTAGCCAATAGAAGCCCGAGCGTTACATAATGATGTCACTATGTTCCAGAGGAAAACATAGGAGTCCAAAGGAGGCGTCTTTGAAGGGAACACGGGGAATTTGTCCTTTGCAGACCATTTACATGCACCAAAACCAGGAGGAAAGGGAAAACCCCAAAAATATAAAAGGACTGCCTCTAATCCAGCCTGTGTTATCTCTCTCAGCTCTCTCTCTCGTCCGGTACAAACTGCTGTGCTCTCCCTCGTCCTCCTCTGCTTGTCCTGACTGTGACTCAGCTGTCAGCTTGTGAGTCCAGGAGACGTGAACAAGGTGTCAACTGGACCGCGCCACTGATCTGTCGTGAAGGGAGGCAACAGACAGACAGAGGAATAAACAGGGAGCAGGGGACAGCTATGACCAAGTCAGCTCTCATGCCTATATGCTGAAAAGCCCCCGGGCATTGTGGGAAATATGCATGTGAGAGCGTAGGCACGTGTGTGTGGATGCAAACTTGTTTTTTTCTTTGTTTAAACATCAACTATAAAAAGGTGGCAGTAAAGAAAAATGCAACTCACATACTTGGAGTTTCTTGAACACCAAACTTTTCTGACCTGTCCCAGCAGCTATCTGTCGTCCATCAATCATCTCACCTCGAGTCTGCAGAGGTCTGAACATCCACACACACGCCTGTCTCCATGACTGCCTCCCAGCATATGATATGAGCCTACACACAGCTTCTGACATGATGACACCACACACACACACACACACACACACACACACACACACACACACACACACACACACACACACACACACACACACACACACACACACACACACACACACACACACACACACACACACACACACACACACACACACTCACAGTGACAGTGCATGTATCTTACATGAGCTGTGTCTCTGCTCATTTCTCTCGCTGTGAGTCAGAGATGCTTCGCACAGCGCTGAGTCCACAACGCATCACTTCCATTTTACTTCACACTCTGAACGGCTGTGGGCGACGTGTGTGTCTGAATGTGTGTGTGTAGAGAGAGAGAGAGCAAAAGGGCATATAGATAACTTGTGTATGTGTGTGTGTTCCAATTAATTAGCATTAGTTCAGCTCTGTTGGTTTCCGAGCTGCTGCTGAATCTGGTTTTTCCAGCCAGTGGTTCACAGTGATCTGGCATGGGAGAGATGCCGGGGAGAGGGTAACATGGCAAACACCCAGGACTTCAACACATAGAGCTGCACAACATCTGAAGCCGAATTTCGTTCCCTGGGGGGCGTTCAACGGACCGCAGCTTGAGAAAATGGGAAGTTAAAAAAGCACATCACACATCCTGACCTTGATGATACAGTCCCTTGTGCCAGCGAGGTCAGAAATGAGTTGTTCCTATTATAAAAGGCACAGGAAATGCAGCTGTCTATATTTGGAGAATATTTTCAAGTGTCCATTTATGGGAAAAGTTCAAGTACATTAGCTATTGGAGATGTCCACACGTCCTTCATTGCAGATAGGGCTGCACTGTAATCATCATGACACTGCAATGTTGTCATTCTTGGAAGAAAATAAAGACACAGTTGTGAGAAGCAGGGATGGATCAACCACTGGGGACAATGAGGTCTTAATGGCAATATCTTCCCAATACTGTCCCACCACTTTGGTCCTAACTGAAATAACTTATACAGACATTCATGGTCCCCAGAGGATGAATCCTACTGACTTTGGTGATCCTTTCTCTCTCGCACTATCATCTGGTACAATACTTGGTTTACAACCAAATACTGGCAACCCCAGAGGTTTGCATTATATAGTTAGTGTGTTGTCTTGTTCTTGTAACATTTAACCTGTGGAAAACAACACAGTAAACTATCAAATGAGAGTTAAATTGATCACAATAGATCAGAAGAGGCCCTTTGTTTTGTGGCAGGTTTTTAGCCACTAAGAAAGTCCAAAGTGTGTCCAGCAACAGACTTTGCAGGGCTTTGTTTCAGACACCCACACACATTTCTCTGGAGTAATTTTCCACCAGAATGTTGTTCCTTGCAGCACGGACAGGCCTTTGAACCAGTATTTACTCTTGTGACTGAGCAAATAATCCAAACACAAGGTCCACTCCACACTTTTGTGTGTGTTCAAGTGCCTTTCACGCTCCATTTGTGTCTGTAATCAGCACTTCACATTCCCTTTTGTGCAGCCGTAATTTCCTAGAAAGTTTCTTGGGAATAATTAGGCCGCCTGTAAGCTACTACACTGCAGGGTAAACAGGGGACAAAGAGCATATTTTTTTAATGTAATGTGTAGCTGTTGAATGCCAGAAGAATTTCCCTGACTAGAAATGTAAGCGATGAAATATGTAGAGTCCAAGCAAAAACATTTCAACGCTTTATGTCTAAATTGCAGTATTCTTAACAATTACAATACATTTGAAAACCTTCTGTGTGAGCCTGTGACCAACCAAGAGCAGAACAAGAAGAACAAATACAAATCTACAACAAATGATCAAGCAACACATGATGACTGTCATCTCCATCAGCATGCAAGCGTTAAGTTTGTAAGTGTCATCATTTTCATAACGTCAGGATTTCACAGAGACACTCATCATCTGTCCAGAGAGGCATGAAAATGAAAAGAAAACAAGTCTACTGGGACGAAGAAAAAGGAGCGATGGTGGTCATAAGATGCATGGCAGAAGCCCAGAGAATTATGATCCACAGCCAGACGGCAAACAACATCTGGAGCTGGCAGGCAAACACAGCAATTAGAAAAAACGAATGATGAGGACTGTGCGTAAGTAGGGACATTATCCTGTTTTCAATTTAAACCGACCAGAAATTAAATAATGTGCCTTGATATTAGCATCAAATCAGAAAGAATAAATTAGATTTAAAAGTGGCTAAATCACAATTACTATATGGCCAAAAGTATGCGGACGCCCGTTTTAAACTCTTTATTCTAAAACTATGACTTTTGAGCAGTTAAGCAAGATTAAGAAACAGATACAGAAGATGTTTTAATGACATAGGAAGAGTTATTCTGGTCCAGATGCAAAAGAATAAAGAGACTCAAGCAGGACTTTAGTATTGGGGGCCCTTTTAATATTTAAACAGAGGATATTTTCTAACTAGGAGCCACAATTGAAGGTCTTTATTCAATTCTAATTTGCACTAGCAAAATAACATGGGGTCTTAAGTTGTTTGTGGCATTCCCTTCTTTGAACTTGAACTTCATTTTGATCTCAATCACATCTGCAAATTGTCCTGTTTGGCACTTTTTCCTTGATATTGATTCATAATGTTTCTATCCTGAGCATCACAATAGTTTTTCATGGTGTTGTTGGCCCTGCATGTGAAGCTAAACACGGCCTGTGGCGCCCTCCAGTGGTCAGAAGCGGCAGCACAGATATTCACCTGTAAAAAATAAATATGACATTCTGATGGATGCAGCATTCCAGAAATAGCTCACCGAAAAAAGCTCACTGTGCGTCAAAGTCCTGTTCCGGTTGCGTCGAACAGCTTTACCATGGTCAAAGTGTGAGATGGTTGTGATATTGATCATTAAAATACCTCAGTAGATGAATACAAATGATTGAATTAGCATTTTAAGCTGTTTTCTCCCACCTCAACACAGTGATGCAAGCTGTATCGGTATGTAGCCTAAATGAGGATACAAAAAGATGATTTTTATAACTTTTTAAAGGTATAATTTTGAGGTTATAAGGAAATGTTCTATCATATTAAGATTTGAAAAATTCTGTAAAATTCTACGTGTGCATAACTTTGCTATCCATGTTCACTTTAAAAGTGACATGCGCAAATGTGTGTATAGTTATGTGTGGGTAGGTGGGGCTGCATTCTGCCCTGTGTTGCGTAATATTTTTATAAATATGTAAATGCTATCTTTCTCATATTGTTAGCATTAAGAGTTGTTATTCTCTAGGGTATCACAATAATATTGTATAATGGGTTTATAGCACCTTAGTATTGTTTTTCAACGACAAAGGTGCTTTTTACTCACAAAACAATGCTTTCTTTTTCAGTTGCATGATATGATTTGGTGTGTGTGTCAGAGTCAGGGAGGAGTAAAGGGGGGGGCACACACACACACACGGGTTCTCTGCTGTGACTGTGTATCACTTCAGATGCTCAGACAGAATTAAAAATGCGCTCCTCCGCCTTGTCACTGGTGGTGTGCGCATTTTCTTGACGAGTTCCCACAGCATGTTGCTCGGACTCAGAGGCTCAGCACTGTCTTCACACACAAAATCCATTAAAACTCTGTCGGACGCCTAATTAGACAGCAGACCACGCACGGCTCTGCAGCACCTGTTCCCACCTTCACAGAGAAGGTAAGTTATTTCTGAGGAGAGGGAGATTTTTTTTGGACTGCTTGCCATGCTTTGGAGAAAAAAATAGACACGGTGAGTTTCCAGCAGAGTTGGCACATGCATCCTGGCTGCGGGCTATCTGTATTAATATGTTTCTCCTCCCTTTGAAGGTCTGTTCTCAAGTTCAAAGCGCGTCGGCGTGTGTTGTTTAACGTAGCTTCCGGTCGGGACGTCTTGGTAAACAATGCTGCTCAGTGATTCATGCATAGTGTCCCTTTGACACCCTGCCAATTAATCAATTAGTGATCAGGACATTGTGATGTGTTGCTGAGATATGGCAGTGAGTCATGATGCTCAGTGCAGCCTCGCCAAAGCCAGTAGTGACTTCATTTAATGATAAGAGAAGATTTCAGTATTTAAAAAGGAAAATGTTTGGTTATTCTAATTGTTCAGACTAGCATTGAAGCATGAGATAGTTTGTCATCTTTCAATAAGTGGACTGACAATTGATTTCATTTTTTATTAAAGGCATGTCTTTTTGAAATATTTGACCACCTTGATGCATGTTTTTCTAGACAACCTTACATTTTAATTCTCAAGCATAAGTTCCTGAGCTGTTGAACCCTAAATCCAAGACCCATGAGAACAGAAATCATGTTTACATTTATTTCCAAACTAATGTAATTTATGCACCTGTGTTTCCTTTATAGCCGGCACAATGTTCAATTAGCCACTCAGACTTTTATTTTTTTAATCTCTTGATCTCCTGTCTCCCCTCTGAGGGCAGGGTGAATGTAATCTCAAACCATTGGACTGTTACATAACTTTAAAAACTGAAGTGCCATCCTGCTTGCGTGGGAGTGGATGTGATGTTCCCACTTCCTTGCTGTTGTTTTGCTCGTTAATTCCGAGAGGCACATTACTGTAAGTGGCGTTTTGTGACTTAACATCACAGTTGATTTTTATGTTTTTTATGAGAAGCTCTGATTGCGTTACAAGTCCTCGCTGTGATTATGCTGCCTACCTACACTGATTCTGTGAATGTCGAATTACATGTTCATTTCCTTGGGTTGCATGACCAAATGTGTGTGTGTGCGTGTGTGTGTGTGTGTGTGTGTGTGTGTGTGTGTGTGTGTGTGTGTGTGTGTGTGTGTGTGTGTGTGTGTGTGTGTGTGTGTGTGTGTGTGTGTGTGTGTGTGTGTGTGTGTGTGTGTGTGTGTGTGTGTGTGTGTGTGTGTGTGTGTGTGTGTGTGTGTGTGTGTAGGGGGGCTGCATTCTGCCCTGTGTTGTGTAGGAGGGGTGTGATCGCAGTGTGCCCGAGCATGACGCTGAGAGTTTGTTGGACACAATTCACTCCTTTTTTTTCTTCCTGAGCAGTCTTTCCTCAGAGCTGCTGGGAGTGGTGCGAAGACACACACCTCACAGTAACCTGACTCATGTATAAGGCCGGCTTCCCCATCACTGATCAGGAGTTGCGTCATCATCATGCACAACACACAGGAAACCATACATGTGAATATGTCCTGCAAATAGGGGGCACCATTTTGAAAAATCTGGCACCTACTTGTGTAAAATTATTGCTGGCAAATTAAGAAAAAAAACCACACTGTAATCATTCAAGCTGAACTTTTTACGTCAGTAGTTTAGAAATATTTTATAATTTTATTAAGGAAAACGGCTATAGTATCTGAGGTCTGAAGACTGTCTTAAGTATGATAACAAATAAAATGCACACGTCAACATATGACTATTATTAGTTTATTCTGTATTATTAGTATTGTATTATTTTATTCTTAGTTTCATAGTTGTATTATTATGATTATTATTATGATTAGTAGTATTATTGTATTATTATTATTAGTTGTATTAATATTATTTGATTAGTTTATGAGTTTTATTATTTTATATGAATAGTTTTTTTATCATTATTATTATTATAATTATTATTATTTTTGAATACCATTATGAAACACCATATTTGATGACATGACGTGAAAACAACTGATTTTACTTTTTTTTAATAACTAAAGACACATCCTAAAAACTATGCAATTTGCTATTAGCCAACGTGGGATATTGTTCTAGTTGTATAACTGGTATGCAAGTGAAAATCGTGATATGCTAACACGACAAAGTGGACTTATCTCCATTTCACCACTTGATTCTGGCTTTGCTTTTATTGCTCTATATGAATACATGTTGAATACAAAATGTCCTATTAATTAAAAGTGACATAGTAAAAATAGGAAAACTTTCGGCGAGTATGAAATTAAAGGTACTGCATGTCTGACTGTTTTTTTAAACCTCCTTCATAATCCACTCCATCCCTTACCACACACCTCCCCCACACAGAGAGTAATGTCAAAAATCAACAACAAAACTTTAAGACACAATATCACCATACATGTTAATCAAGTTTAAGCAGAACATTCATCACTGATTTGGTTATAGCGCACCCATTAGTGTCCCTACATTTTCTTTCATCTCGCTGCTAATGTTTTGTAACTTATCAGAGACCAAAAACATACTATGTAATATATATCAATATTATTCTGAGGCTTTATTTCTTAGGTAAGTGTTGTAGATAAATGCTCCATTATATAGACAGTGTGAAATCAAGCTAAGATGCTTCGAGCCTAGCAATGACTCAATAATCCAGTATTATATCACAAAGTATGAAATGCGTCTGTTATTTTATAATGCTACATATTATAGGAGTCCTTCCTCAGCAGAATTAAGTACAATAACACACACTACATTGAGCCAACCCAACCACTTTCACCTTGTTGTGACTGGGGCGGTGATTGGGGTCAGTTATAGCTTTCTGGAGAAAGGTTTAAACATTCAAAAGAGTCAATAAAAGTGCAGATTTATTAAAGCTTGTTGTGCCCGCTCCCTTCCGAGACTCAACAAAGAGTAATTTGTTAATGCAGGCTTTTGTCCTCTTGTGGTCACTCTAACACAATCTGACAATTGTTGATGAAAGTGATCCCTCATTGTCATCGTCAAGACTCTGATCAGGAGATTTTAAAAGGCTGTAGTGATTGTATTATTAACGATCAACAACAATTCTAAGTCCTATGTACAAAATAAGAGTGTTTACACACAAAAAAGCCAAATATTTGTAATACCAGCTGTCCTGTCATTAGTTATCATTATGGTTTTGGTTTTTCTTTGGAAGAAATATCTTTGGTTTTGAAGTGATCTTATGAGAGTTAGAAAAAATCAATGATTGACCGTACACATGGTTCTCAAAAGACAGTTAGTCAAATGAATACAAATTCCTGTACCGCACCTAATTTTGTCAGATCCCTAAACATTTTTGAAAAAGCACTTTTGAAACATATATTATTCACACTCACTTATAGAAAACCTCTGACATTACCTAACAGTCCTTTACAAAAATAACATTTGGTATGAAGTGCTGTTCATGCCGACCAGTCATTAGTCACGCTGTGAATCACACAGTTCTCCAAAGGTCAAAATACATCAGGAAAGGCGGTATATGAGATGTTAAAAAAGTAATTTAATTGCATAAATTAAAGGTTTTCAAGCTTTAACTTGAGAACTAGGAAATATGTTAATTCCTCTGTAAAAAAATAATCTAAAACCATGCATGTGTTTGCAAGAATTGAGCTGGAATTCATCATCCACTCTTGTTTTTATTAAAATAAGTGTGAAAACTGACAGCATGGTGAGACTTTTGCAGTTGTTTTATCTTTTGAGAAGTGACAGTAACCAGTGACAGGATCTTGGAAAAAAGTTGTTGTTTTCGTTTCAGTTTTCACAGTAGACAAGTGGATGGATTAGAACTAGATTGTTATTCTGGAAAGTTTCCCAGGCTTATTATGCGAAATAAATTTGATTTCAGAACTCATTGCTTGATTAAATGACCTCTTCAGATGGACGGATTTTGCTTTGTAAGCCAAGCCTTCACATTAAAACTCATAAACATGGTGAGAAAAACAAGCCTCAGGGATAAATATTCATGAGTCATTAAGTTATTTAAGATCATCAAGGTCCTTTGAAACTATTAAGTACATGCTGTGATTGACTGACAGTTTCTGCACCTGTATGCAAGACAATTTATACAAGTTATTCTTTAGTTGGTCTTGTACAAACAAACAAATGGCCCTCCACTCATCCGTCCCTTTCAATACCTTCACCTTGGTTTCCTTCAGGTAAAATACATTCAGTATTAGGTTTATCAGTTGCTATTGTAGATACATGGTGGTGCAACATAACCGACTGTGAAATACAGGAGCACAATATATCGTTGTATAATATTTCCTCCAGTGGATCCCTAAGTGGTACACACTGGCCCTTTAATTACATTACATGACATGTCACTTGTTGGACGCTTTTATCCAAAACATGCTCAATACTGTGGACAATCCCCACAGGAGCAATTTGGGGTGAAGTGTCTCAGGGACACAACGACATGCTGACTGCAGTGGGGTTTGAACCTGTGCTCCCCTGATCCGAACACCAACGCCATAGTCCACTGCGCCACACGCCTCCGTTTAATGGGGCTTTAACACCAACGCGGTTCCAGGGCCGGTTCTGAGCTAGAGCCTCAAAACCACTCTTTTCCCCTTCCTGTTTTAATGCCCCTAGTTTTAATATCAATCATGACAACATTTAAATGGGATTACATTTAAAGTCAATGTCTATTTGATATCATTTAGTAATTAATTTTGTTTGGCCACTTTCAGCACGAACGTGACGTCACTTGCCGTCATGTTGAAACGGCTAACTGTCAACAACAGTCGCTTTTTTTTTTACAAGTCCAGTGTTTACCGAGCAACAACATCTTTTTAATGGAGTCTGGTGTGTTTTCACTCGATGAATGTAAGTCAAATATTCCCTCTCACTTGGCTATAGGTTCGGTTTTCAATAACTCCTCAGGGAAATACATACAAGCTCCTTTAACCGCTAAAGTAGCCATTGTTTTCGCTAGCATGATGCTAACTTTTCATACGGCGCAGGTAATGCTAGCTGTGGGTTTTAAAAGCTTTGTTACTGAAAAAAATAACTAAACAAAGTGAAGTTATGGGACGGATGACCAATATGTTAGCAGCAAGCATGTTAAAAGATGCTAGCTAACTGCGTCAGGTGATATTTCTCTCTGAGTATCCCTTTTTACGTGATTTAATATATAATTAATAAAGAAAATTGATAATATTCATATGATTACATGTCTGTGCCTTTCAAATTATTCTAAAGGCACATGATATTGTTTGCAGAAAAGTGGGAAAATCTCTGTCAAATTGTTGATGCTTTCACTAGGTGGCGCCAAATACAGATTTATTTTAAATTCTACGTTTTATTTTATTTAGTTCCTTCTTTAAACATTTTAAACAAAGATAATGTTCCATAGAAACATTTGTTTTGCCAAGTAGGGTACATGGAATTTTTCTATTTTGGTGCAAAACAAAAAACTGCAAAAGTAAAGAATCATATATATATAGAAAATAGAAATGTACAATGAAAAAAGGTTTAAAATAATTTGTGAAAAAAATGATGTCTTTAATGCTGTAAAGTTTTTGATAAGCGAAGTTTAGGAATAATAGGCAATAATACAACATTACTATAGGGGCTTTGCAATCACTCAATATTATTTCTCATCAAAATTATTTCTTGATGTTGTTTAAACTGAATGTGAAAATATGTTGAAGTGTTGAAGACACCATGAAGAATACGCCCTCTCTCTTTTACACAAAAACACATGCTGGTCTGACAGAACTATTGGTGATAATGCCCCCTTCTGAATCAGCGTACCATTTAACTGAAATGCTTCTAAAATTATGAATATTCACAGTTATGCTAACAGGCCATCTTCTCTCCTACGGTCCCAGTGTTACTTGTGACTCACGCTGATGCCTTTGTGACTTCATCATAAACACACTCAGAAACACACAGCTCTCACTTCCTTGTCACTGCTCTCGAATGCCATCACTACGGCACTTTTACAGCAGGCTTCAAAACGGACACCTGTCATCAGTCAGCAGGCCCTCGGTGCCCACTGTTGCCCCCTGCGGACACTTATATCCCACTGCAATTATGCCGTTCCATTAGTCATCCTACGCATGCACTGATGGGTTGCTGGCTATACTTAGACAACGTCATGGCCACTCTTATGAAAATGGGAGATGTAACAGTCTGATGCATGAAGATGAGATGAATAATAAGTACACCGTTGTTGCTTTGTTGCCTTTTTTGGACACTGTGTTTATGAGGAAACAAGCATTGCTCATTGTGTGGTCAACTTATATTTAGCACTTTGGTATGTTAGAGAAACGTGATCTATAACGTCAAGTTGGCATCTACGCTTCTGTATAGAGTGGTGGACATTTTTGTAGACCGGAAGCTAGCATAGCCAATGGGATTTCTTCATTGGATTTTGGAGAATAAGCTCTGTGGTATACACTAGGGATGTAACAATACCAAAAACTCACGGTACGATAATATCGCGATAAAAAGTCCACGGTACGATATTTATCGCAATATTGAAAAATAAAGGAAAAAAAAATTGATTTTTTTTTTTTTTTCTTTATTAAATACTACATCTGATTTATACAGTATTTTAGTAGGATAGTAGTATTTTAAAGTGTCAACAATATAATAATCAGACCCTGCAATAGAATAAATCAAGTTTCACTTTAGTTTTTCTAGTAACTCAACTCTAACTCACTCACTCAGCATCATCAAGGTTATCTTTTAGGAATATGAGCATGTCTACATTTCCAGGTAGAAGCTGGGATGTTTGGGAGTTTACAATATCCCCTGCTGTTGAAAAAACTCTCTTGCTTGGTACTGATGTTGCTGGGCGAGAGAGACATGCTTTGGCCATGGGTGACAGCAGTGGGTCAAACTGTGCATTGTCTCTTCACCACTTCAAAAACAATACAGTTTTTGCCAAGAAGGTGATGCTTATTGACAGGGCGAGATATAAATATACTGTTGGTACTTGTCAATGTATCTGGGTATGTACATGTAGCCCTGTAAATACGATGTCCTTTTGTGTTATCTGTTGTTTTATGTTCATGTTGTAACCTACTTGTTGCCATGTTGGACAGGTCTCCCTTGAAAAAGAGATCGATGATCTCAATGGGACCACCTGGTTAAATAAAGTTTAAAAAAAAAACAATTATAAAAAAAAAAAAAAATAGCGATATATTTTGTCAGTCTCACGACGGTATTGAGACATCTATTTACCGCGATATCGCGATATTCGATATATCGTTACATCCCTAGTATACACACGTCTATTATCTCTGAAATGTCTCGTTCAGCAGGATGATCTCCAGATATAAACACCGCTTTTCTAAAAGTTGAAGCATAAGTCAATTTCTAGAAGATAGTAGTTAGCGCTAGGCTACAAAGTAATCACACAAAACTTAATGTCATCGCGAATAGTGGAAAAATATCTCCTGCTCTCTCTTGCCTGTCAGTGCCAGAGAGTAAAAGTTTGTACAAAGTTACCGTCTCCAGCATTGTTGACAGTTTAGAAACTTTATTTTGTCATGGGCTGAAACAGTTTTAGTGAAGTTTGCATTATTACTTCCCACTGGAGATTCCTGTTGTTCCTGTTTGCCATCATTAGTAGTGAAATGTCTTTGCCTAGTTTTAGTTTGAAAGGTTTTCAGACAGTATGGTATTTCATTGTGACATACTTGTCTGAGTAGTAACAATTTGATGTAGTCACAAAAGTAAAATTAGGAAAATACACCCTGAAACTAAAGTAAAACCATTGAAAAGTAGGGACATTGTGGATTTGTCTGGGCTAAATATTACTGTAGACATGACACAATATCAAGGTAAGATGAAAGTGTCATAATTATCCTGACTCAGGTGATATAATACATTTCTGACTATAAGAATATCAAAACAAGAAAAAACATGTATTAATTTATATTGGCCGGGTATCTACTCTGCTAGCTGCCGGCCTGCTTATCATAATTCCCAGATGGAAATACCGTATGTGGGATGTGACAGGGAGCAAAGTGCACCACATCGCTATCAGTCATTACATTTTTGTGGCTGGAGGTAACATTGGTGGAGAAAAATGTTGTGAAGACTGTGATGCACCTTGGTTGATGAGGAGATGTGTGTGTGTGGCGGCATCAGCTCATTGGGTGGGGGTGTGAGATGTTTCAAGATTCAGTTTCCTCCTCTTCCTCCCTCCGCTGCCGTCTCAAGAGCCTCTAAGTGTCTCTGGACTTATTTAGTTAGGTGCTGTGTGCTGTGGATAACCGTCCAAATGCAATGAACACTACAGATGATTTATCACTGAAGTGTTTTATTGCAGCTGGAATTGAGTTTATGAGAACACATCAACCATAAACATCTTTAGACTCGATAGTGTTGGACTAATGATCAGAAATATTCCTTGAAGAGGCAGAGGTACTAATTTCTCCTCTGGCTGTATCCTCGAGAGACCACAATGCATTGCAGCGAGATGTTGTTTTAGGTGTAAAGGGCACTATCGCTACCATTATGGCTTCATACGCCTACACAATATACTTAGCTGAATACAAGTTCATGTGCATGTAGAGGCTGCATGAGCTACGTAAGAAATAGCTCAGGCAAAATCACTCGAACTGATTTTTGAGCCTTTTAGAAAGACTGATACAATGCATTTTATTGTCATAATTTAACTTCAAATGTATATTTAGTTTCACCTCCGTTAAATGTAGCAACTTATTAAAGTTCATTTGATAGTTTTATTCCTCAAAGTTGTCTATTGTAGTGTTTATTTGTTTATTTCAAGGACTCAAAACTGACCTATTTATTTATGTCAAAGGGACATTATAGTATTTCATACCGATGGACCATAGTGTTGGAATTCTTACTTGAATAAACGTTTAACCCATTGAGACTCTTTAAGACCAATTTTCCTTTCCCATGCACTTTGCAAGTGTGTGAAGCTGCATGAGAACCCTCCACTCCACTTCACACACCGCCTCACTCTGGATAAGAGAGTTCTTCTGAGCTCTAGGTGGTTCTCCTGGCAACATCAGACAAAACTCCTCACCAAACTCATGTCCTCCCCTCAGAGTGGTGGCACCAGTGCTAAGCTAAATGCGGCTATTATTCGGAGTGATGACATTTTTTCTTGTCATTAGCCACTTGTTAGCAACCTGCCATTAATACAGTAGTGACTTGTTTTATGTTGTGCGGAAAGAACTCATAAGATTGTTTTGAACACAGACCTTATTTTGGGAATCCAACCAAAAGCACAGGAGCTTGGAATACTAACTCGTTTTCAGGTTAAAGGCGAATTCCTGCTCCTTTCCTTTGCTTCCCACGACAAAGCTGTCATTAGCAAACATCTGAATGTGGCACATTGCGTTGAGATTGAAACCATTGTTCCCTTGGGTGTCTCACTGTTCTTACCCGAACCAGATGGGGAACTGGTCTGGAGGTGGATGAATCTGGACGTCATGGTGCACCAGGCTGAGCAGCTGCTCACCGTCAGGGATCTCTTTCATCCTACACTGTTCTCCTAAATCCTGTGTTTTTGTCATCCTCCTCTTCAGCTTCTTCAGGTCAATTCAACTTCAGCTTCACCTCCTGCCCTAAAAGACTACTTTCTTTTGTCCTAAATAGCTTCAAGTCAAGGAATTGTTGTCAAGAAAAAGTCAAGACAAAGTGTGTATACATCAAATTAACAGATGCATGACACTGGTCTGAGAAAGACTGATGTGGATTTTTATTTTTATTAATTTTTTGGGGAGTTTTACCCTTTTTTTGGAGTTGTTTCACTTGTTGAGGTTATTTTAGTCCTATGTAGTTGTTATGTGAATTTGTGTGTCTCTTTATAGTCATTTTGAGTCTCTTTGTGGTCATTTAGTCTCCCTTAGTTACCTTGTTTCTCTATGTGGTTTATTTTTAGGAATTGAGTCCCTCCTAGTTGTTCCTAGGCCACAGGGGGCCCCTGACGTTTAGGGCCACTGTTCCCAATAGACCCCTTTCAGTAATACATCTATTCTTGGGCTGCATAAATACCTTATAAAATATACAGGAAACTGGTATGCAACGCTGATACCTATTGCACCTGCTATGTTTTCTCAGATCTGCTAAAAAACAAATATTCCATGTTTGAGTCACTGCATCAAATCCGTCATCACTCGCTCAGCCAGCCTTTTGGTCAGTCCTTCTGTCCAGTTAAGCATCTCTTTCCAGCTCAAATATATTCAATTTCTCTCTAGCAGTCAGTCATCATTTGCACAATAGAATCTGATGTTGCCTTTCCAAAATACCCATTAGCACTCTGCTGATTTTTGGCAGTGTAAATGCTCACTCCAGATGTGCCGGCACCAGCCCATTCCCACTCTACGTAGCCTTTCTCCCAGACGTCATTGACGGCCCATCTACACTACAGGCATGAAAAAATCTTGAAGCTGGGCGTGTCTGAAGCTTGGCGATTTTTTGCGAGCAACCAATCACATGAATCTCCCGCCCCCGACATACAAAGCAATAGCAATGTTAAAACGAAGTAAACTGGATATAAACTCTCCAAACAGGCGAAAAAACTATCAGTTTCACCCACTGTCTCTGCCACCTCCCTCCATGCCTGGTTCCTCCGGTTTGTATCCCGGTAAATAGTTCCGGTCGTAAAGAACCGGCTGATTTGCTACCGTAATATCTCGTTTGGAATATGAGGAAATGAACTGCGGTCTGGCTCTCCCAGCTTGCACGCGGTTGGATTGGCTGAGCTTGCACTGGCGGGATTTGCATAAACGGAATTTGATTGGCTGATGCCAAGCATCGAGCCTCAAAAGTTGAACATTGTTCAACTTTTGATGCCGATAGATGCTCGTGATGCTTGCAAAGCCATGCCATGCTCCCCACAATGCAGTTCGGCGAAGATTAAAAATCTTCTACGTCACCCCATTCAAGTGAATGGGCGAAGCGTTGAAAGCATTTTTTGATGCCTGTAGTGTAGACGTACCTCTTTTCATCGGCTTAACTCCTCCAGAAGCATCAGACTTTCTGGTTTATGCTGCTGCTGCCCTCAGGTGCAGAATCACCGTGTTAGATATACATTGTACGTCTCCTCTTGCTTATTACATCTCCAGTCTGCCTGCTTGAACTCCAGCGCTGCAGGCCCACTGAAGTTATGATTTCCTAACCCAGGTTACATTTTCCGTCCCAGCTTTTTCTTGTCTCTTTTCATCATTATAGCTTTTATCTGGTTTTCTCTCTGTGTGTGGCTCTCTTTCTCTGAGGGAATTGCATAAGTATTTTCTCTGTGTGTGGGCAGCGTTGTGTTTTATGTAAGGCGGACATGGAAATGGCTAGCGATAACACAAGGGTTTTCGCTCTGTATTCTTTCTGCCTCTCTCTCGCTCTCTGCCGGTCTTATAGCCTTGTGTGGTTGTTTGTGTGTGTGTGTGTGTGTGTGTGCGGTTGGGTCATCGGACTGTGGCTCTGCGTGGTGGTTGGCTCCAGATAACACAATAGGGTGATTCTGCAGGCCCACTCGCACGGAAATATATATTTTTTTACACACACCTTGAAATTAATCATATTTTACTCCTAATATGAAGATGGTGATACATGTTGAC
Source organism: Notothenia rossii (assembly GCF_949606895.1). NCBI lineage: Eukaryota > Metazoa > Chordata > Actinopteri > Perciformes > Nototheniidae > Notothenia > Notothenia rossii. The sequence goes on along the minus strand of NC_136901.1, from coordinate 35,971,901 downwards.
ATGTTGTGATTACGCGTCTCTTTTGAAGTCGAACGTGATACAGGTAAAACACTCATAGGTCTGCTGTTTATTTGCCTGAATGAATAAAAAATGTTTGCAAGTTTTACTTATTTTAAGTTGAGGATGGTGGATTTTGACAGCTAAAATTGTGTCACTCCCATTTGATTAACTGTGGCTAATAAGTGTAAATGAATGCTAATGCAAAATCAAGGAAAATAATATATTTAACTGACTCATTTGAAACCTAAAAAAGGGTGCTCAATATGCACGGAGACTAGGGCTGCTCGATTATGGCAAAAATCATAATCTCGATTATTTGTCAATAATTGATATCACGATTATTAAAAACGATTATCCATTTACAAAAATTTGAACAGTATGTTTTTAACAGTTGATTACCCTGAACTTTAAGTATAATTCAACTGAAAAAACTATTAAAAAAATAATAAAAAATAAAATAATCGTTTTATTTTGATTATGGTGTTTTCATAATCGTTGTAAGCCAAAATCGTAATTGCGATTAAAATACGATTAATTGAGAAGCCCTGGAGACTGCATACATTTCGTAATGTATGTGTCGTGACACCCAGTGCTGCTTCTTATACTCAGCTGAACTATGAGTTTATGTAAAGAATAATAACTGGCTATTGTGGAAAACCCCAGATTTATGCTAATCTGGGAGAAACACAAACTGGGGCAAAATTATTAGAGGAAGTTAGCCAGGCAGGCATGCTTACGTTTTGTAGCTTATGCTAGATTTCTAGCTTACATTTTGACTTGTAAGCTCTTTCCTAACCAGGTGTTTCTGTCATATTAGTCCCATGCTCACTGTGTCTACATGAGGAGAAACTCAGAGTTTAAATCGCCCGTCCTGTGTAGTTACAGTTGCTAAAATATCAGACTTTACTCTTGGTGGATTTAGCTCACTGTCAATTCTGCTCATTTTTAAACTGATTAAAAAAGTTCTCCCAGTTTCCTCCAAAGCCTTCCAGCTGCAGGAACAAACCTGTTATTTTTATGAAACACCGAGTCCCTCCTTTGATTGATGTCTGCTGTACTTGAATCCTAACCCCTCTAATGCTATTTACCGCTAACTGCTAATGGCCCCTTCAGAGTGCAGATTGGCACACAGATAACCCGCTTCCCCTCAAGGGGGGGGGGAGAGTTATGTAATAAGTGGCAGGAGGTGATGAAAAATGTGAAATATTCAAATGTGTTATTGAGAGCAAACACTATTCATACGGCTTCCTCTTAAGCCTCAGAAAAAAGCTGCTGCATCTAATTTTTAGCAGTCGTTGCTCAGAAATGAACTCGGAGGAAGCGCACAAAATGTTAATGGCATAATTGTGTTATTTATTTTTCCGAAATAAGAAAATCCTATTAATAAAAACACCTTTACACCCTGGTCACCTTTTTTTAGATACTGTATCCAACCTGTCAGGGAAAGGGTGTTTCACTGAGTGGGAATGCCTGGTAGGATGTGTAGGCCCGGGTTTCTATGGCAACCATCTGCTGCTACGCTCACGAGCGTTCGTCGGCAGCCCACACAGTGTGACATCCAGCAGCAAGCCAATCTGAGAGAGAAAGTAAATCTGTGATTGAATGTTAAGACGAAAGGGCCAGGAATAATAAGGACACAGTTCAAACTGAGTGGTTGGAGCACAAGCCAAGGTGCATTTTATCCAGAATATCAAAGTCTTTCAGGACTCTGTTGAGTTTCCTGCTGTTATAGTAAAGACAGAAGGGGGGAGGTGTGTAGCATACAACACACTTCCATAATAGACTGAACAGAAGGATGTAAAGCTGCTTTCAAATGTGTTGGAACACAAGCTTGGTAAAGGATAAGTAAGTTGAAACCACTTTTAGAGAACAGGTACAAAGTTAAGATGCCAGCCGTCAACCACAACTTCCTTGTTTAAAGGGGCCCTATTCGGCTCATTTTCAGGTTTGCTTTATTTTTCCCATACTGCTAGTGCTGCAGCTTAATAATAATAATAATAATAATAATAAAAAACAGCCAAAAATCTGCATTTGTTTAAGATATGAAACACAATATCTGCCTTTTAACTGAGAAGAACAATGTTAAATCAAGAAATTTTTACTGAAACTGAATCTGACGAGTCAGATTTGTAGTAATGTAGTCACGTTCTGAAAGGATTTCATATACAAAAGAACTATAGATGACGCAATGATATGGTATGCGTCTTAACCATTCAGATAAGGGGGCTTAATGGATACCTCCTCTACATACTTAACTAAAGACAGATGTGTAACGACCACAAAGACACAAAAACAATAACAAAAGAGAAACTAAACAACTGTAAAGTCTGTGAGTGATCCCATTATGTCCTTTTCTTCTTCTCCCTCCACCACTATAATAGAACTGGGGCCAAACGACCAGATTTGATCGTAGCAATAACTAAGAATTGATTGTGTGTGTGTGTGTGTGTTTGTGTGTGTGTGTGTGAGAATTGTGTGTGTGTGTGTGTATAGGCACCTGAAAGCACCAGTCTATTGTGAACACACACTTTCTTACTCTTAAGTACACTTGTGTGGTGCGTAGGATTCACTTCAACTTTAGGGGCCACGCTCTGGGAACAACTCCTAATCTGGGCAAACTGCACTCGCATACTTAACGTCAGACTGTATGCATTACTCATTGCCGCCTAAAGACAACCCATTGACAAAAAGAAAGCGTGACTAAGAGCTTGTGGAGGACAATGTATTCAGTGTGAAATGCACACATTGCAGAGCTTATCTTCTTAACAACACTGAATAAAATGTGTTTTTGTGGGAATGGATGTCGAAACTGACCAAAAATACTAATGTTATTGTTGAGTGATAACTATGTGGATGTGTTTCAGATGCAGGAGACGGGCGGTTCCCATCACGGCTCTCAGAGGGCGTTCAGTGTCCTGGACCGTCTGCTGCTCACACACCCTGTGTGGCTGCAGCTGTCACTCAACCAGGACTCCGCCCTCTACATCCTGCTCAGAGAGCCTGTCGGGGTACGTCAATAAGACTAAATGAATAACACACATTAAGACATTAGAGTCAGAATCAGAATACTTTATTTATCCTGGGGGAAATCATAAAACTGTGGTATTGAAGAGTTGAGATACTTATCTTAGGGTTGTAATTTCCTCAAACTCAAATGTCATGTTAATTAAAGACACTTCAAATGGAATAGTTTAACATTTTGTCGAAAAAACTATTTTATTCCATTTTTTTTCTCACAAACTAAAGCTTCTCTGAGGTTTTGACATTACACCATAGCTCATATTCATTGTTTTCCCTTTGCTTTTATTCTGACTCTACATTGCTGTTCACCCTCTGTGCCTCCTCCAGAAAACATAACAAAATATATTTTTTAACCTCCCTGTGCGTTATGTTTTGCTTCTGCTATGCTTACAGACCTTTTTGGTGCGTAAATGCAGCTTCAGCCAGAGGAAGGTGCTGTGTTTGAGAGCGACGGGGGACAAAAGTGCCTCCTCTGTTAAGGAGTGCTTCATCTGTGAGGAGGACTCCAGTGAGTATAAAACAAGCTACATTAGCATGAATTACCCACCTGTGAGCGGCGCACAAAACGCTACATTTCTCTACTCGTCGATTTTGTTTTAGCACAGCTCATTCACTCACTGGGTGAAGTAGTGCGGGACACAGGCGATAGGTACTTCAAATCATTTGCAATTGCCAAATTTCCTGTTAGATTTAAAGTCTCCCACTACCTCCACAGCTGTCAATCAAACTCTGTCTCTTCTATAACCAGCATTCGCCTTGGAGAGCTCAGCGCTCACCTTCCCTGACCTGTGTCGCCTGGTGGCCTTCTACTGTATCAGCAGGTGATGTTTTATTTGAACTAAAACACAGCATGGTCCAAATAATGTGACTTATTGCTTTGTTTCACCACTTTTCACGGCAGCACATAATGATATATCAGTCAACATCGTGCTTTCACATTTGAAAACAGCTCAAAGCAGCCAATCAGAAATCCCTTATGTGTCCCACAGCAGGTAAATATACATTGTTAGAGCAAAGGGGACAGTGCAGATTAAAAGGGAAATACAATCAGTAGACCAAAATATTAAATTAAGAGGCAAGCAAACGTTCAAATACGTACACATCCTAGGTACAAATTAAAATACATTATAAAAGTAAGTGTCCAAATCACTTTTGCCACCTGATGTCATTCAGCGTGCACTTTCTGGAAGATTCATGGCCACACACATACTGAGTATTTCTATTATTTCCAGAGATGTGTTGCCCTTCCCGCTGCAACTACCAGAGGCCATCGCTAAAGCAGCGACACACAGGCAGCTGGAGAACATCTCACACATGGGACAAGGTACAGGGACGAAGACCTCTCATTCTTTTAAACATATTAAATAACTTTGATGTTCAGTTTTTAGCATTTAGTTCAGAGCAATCAAATGCTAGTCCCACATTTCACTAATCTTTGTGTTACTTTCACATTGCTTACTATTGTTTTAAAGCAACTACTTTACTTTGTCATTTGCTCTAAAAATATTAGATACTTTACTAGATTATCCTTTTAATTGTGCTTGCATAAGAGCTTTATACTAGCATTGTGGTTTTAAGGTGGTGAAGTTAACATACTTGCTAAAAATCAGTCATGTTGATGTTTAGTTTGAACATTTAGCTCAAATGCTAGCTGCTAGCATGGCTATAGACTTTTTTTGTTACGATCACATGGCCTACCAACTACCAAGAAGAGACTCTTCCAAATGTTTTTACAGTGTATACATTCTTCCTGTAGATTACTTATGAAGCAAGGCATAGTTTTAAAATGTCCACCTTGCAGCATTTGATCGTGAGGATACAGTGAAAGTCCTCTGTAACAGCTCCTCCTCAGCAGCGTATTGCAAATGTGATAAACTAAAGGAATGAGTGCAAGAACTGACTGCCAGCTTGCATCTATTTTAACATGGAAACATGTACTGAGCAGCAGCAGTGAGCGAGGCGTGACTTCGGTTTGGCTAAAATTGACACCAGTTAGACACAGTATGTGTCCCCGACTGCAGCTCGGAGATAAAACACTTTTCCTCACGTGGTTCTGCAGGTTCAGTCTGCTGTAGTCAGATAAACCTACATTGCACATATTTAAGTGCTTGTTTGGGGTTCGTTTGACTACAGGTTTTTGTAAAATGAAAAAAAGTCAGGTTTGGGGAAAATAGGAACCAAGTGCAGTTTAAAGGACTAAAAAAGATAAGGTAACAAAGTGAGCTTTATTAAAAAAAAAAGCCGAAGACAAAGAACACAAGACACCAATTAACATTAACAACCTGGGGAGCATGACAGACAGGAACAAACGTACAGGCGGGAGACATGGACTAGCAAAGACGTGAAGGACAAGGTGATATGGAAAGACAACGATCAGCACAGGGGAAGACAAGACTAAATACACAGAAGGGTAATCACAGGACAAGACACAGCTGGGCAGGGGAGGCAGAAACACAAGGGCAACAGGTGAACACAATCAGACAATCAGACACACTAACGACAGGAAGGCAAACACAGGAAGTAGGATCAGACAAGACACAAGGAGGAAAACATTTCAAAATAAAAAGGTGGAAAATGAAAACTTAAATCCAAAAGTAATCTGAAACGAGGTTAAGTCATTAACGAGAGATATAGAGATTCTATGTGTACCATTTCAACACAAGTGAATCATTAGAAGCCTAATTTAGTACATATTTACACAATTGCTGCAACAAATACAAAATTATTGGTTTTTTTTGTTGGTATTTCTGCACTTTTTTTAATGTATAATTGAAAAACTAAACCCATCTTTTTCCTGACTAGACTTCTGGAGCCCCCCGTCTGCTTCAGAGATCCAAAACGGACCGGTGGACTCGGGTGCAGCAACCAGCGGCAGCCAGAGTCAGCAGGACCTTTTCACCCTGCTGACCCACGTGAGGCCCGGGAAACTCTGCTTCATCAACCCTCTCTTCCTGCAGCTGGAGCTTAGCAAGGTTAGTAACTCTTTGTAAATCCATTACGAGGGATCTAATCCATCCTCCTATATGACTGCTACTGTTTGCCTTGCACTTCACTTTAACTCCTCGATAAATAAATCACTGGCTCGTGTTATATAAATACATCGTTCTCTTCTACAGCAGCCACAACTCATTAAGCACAGTGCCTCCAATAAACGGCACCGCTTCAAGCGCAGCATGCGTCTCCGGCTCTCCGAGTCCTCCATGAATCTGTCCCTGGAGGGTGTCGGCTCCTACTCGCCTCCCTCGTCCCTGGAGCTGCCCGGCGGCTCGGAGAGGCTGCAGAAGGCCGGAGCCAACCCGATGAGAAAAGTCCATCCGGGGGCGGGAGTCCTGAGGAGAACCCCCGCCATATCCACGGGGTCTGCAGAGGAAGAGGACGTGATGTCTGTCTACGTGCCAAAAGTAATACGTGTTAGCATCTTGAGTTTTACATGTTTGAGTTTGGATAATCCTCTTTCAGTCTCATGTTTTTTAATCATGTAAACAAGTCCCAACTTTAGCAGGTTTACCCATTTTCTCAACTCATCTAAAGTCTATTAGTGCAAAGAGCTAGAAATAACCCACCACAAAATCCCATTATATTGTCTTTGCAACTTAAAATCCGTTTCTGTCTAGAGATTGATGAGTAAGGCAATAACTGCACAAAACACAATATTCCCATGATAGTCCTCCTAAAGATCTTGATGGCTTGCAAGCAGGCTCCTTCTAACAAGTAAGCATCCTACAGTGATAAACACAGAACCTTTAAAGGTGGCACAATTGTTTTTACAATAAATCACATACATGTCGTCAAATGCCCCCCGGGTCTTGTGCACATTAAAAACACAAGCACTACAAACTGAAGGGGATTTCCACCAGAGGATGACCAGACGTCCCAAGGTCAGTTTCTATCTCTCCCACTCACTTTAATCTTGCAGTATTAAAACATATTCTTATCAAGGATTACAACACCTAAGGATTACTTTTCTCAATGGTTACATCTCACACCTTTAATCCAACAATTTCCGTTCCATGATGCTGTTCAATGATCGTTTCTGTCCTGGTCCAGACGTCTGCGAAGGTGGAGGACCCTCTGAAGCCGAAGCAGTCGGCCAAAGCCCAGGGGCCAGGCATCGAGGTGGCGGTTCTGGCTCTGGAGCGCCGTCCGGCTCCGTGCCTGGCCGAGCTGGACAGCAGCAGCTCCTTCAGCAGCATGGACGAGGACGATGACTCGGATTCAGATCCTGAAAGCATGGCCCGAGCCCAAACTGACGCCTACCGTCGGCCGCCGCTCGTTCGATCTCGAGGCCGCGGCGGGCTGCACCGCATGAGCGAGGCGTTCGTGTGTTTCTTCGCTCCAGATAAGCGGCTGACGCGCCTGGTGGAGGAGCTGTCCAGAGACCGGCGCTCCACCTTCGGGGGCATGGTGCAGGACTTCCTCCTGGAGCAAAGAGAAGTGCTCAAATCCCTGGCTTCCTCTCCTTCGGCCACTTCCTCTGCCCGTGTGACCTCCGTGCAGATGCTGCAGGGTCTCCGCCTCTTCCTGTCCCAGGCTAAGTGCTGCCTGCTGGACAGCGGAGAACTGGAGCCGCCTATCGAAACCCTGGTGCCGGAGAACGAGAAAGGTGAACACACTCACCTGGGAAATGCGAGAATGCAAATATTGCTAAATCAAGGAAAAACACATTTTATTCGACTCTAATGTAAATAAATATCCTTGTGAGGCAGTGTTTACTCAGAATGTCCTCATTGCACAAATTAGATCAAGAAGAGATGGCCCACCACATATCAACAAATACTCGCCTCGTGACAACCTGATTGGTTCATATGGCATTTGAACATCTTTAAATAACACGTTGTTTTTGTAGACGGAGGAGGTTGCGCGCTGCCAGAGGACGCAGGTCTATGGAAACAGACAGGCAGCCTTTTCTCTCAGCCCAGGCTCCAGTGAAAGGCACTGTCAACACAAAGTAGTTTTCTCGTGGGAAGGGGGGGTAGAGCCTCATTCACTAGAGCCCACATCGTCTCTGATATCTAGAAAACAGCGTTAGGAAACATCCATCACATCACACCACTAGTGTGCTTCTTCCCCTTTAATGTAAAGACATGGCGCCGCGCTACAGGAAGGATTCCAGTTAGACCTTTTGACACACTCCTCTATGTGGGTTTCTCTCTTTGTGTGTGTTCGCAGGTGTGTAAATGTGTGATGCTTACTTTACAGTGCAGAGGCTTCAGGGGGAGAGGGCTCGGCCGCTGCCTTCCCTCCTTCCCTCCTTCCTTCCTTCCTCCTGATTCTGAATTATCTCGCACTGCGTCGGTGGGAGGCATTTGCATTTTTTTTTTCTCCCCCTCGTTTATCATAAAAAGATATCACAGTCCCACGCTCACTTGAAGAGCAGCACGATTCAGGGGAGGGAGGGATGGAGGGAGGGATGGAAATAGGCAGGATACTTTGTAATCAGTTACACATCTATGAGCACTAACACAATCACATTACATGTAATCTGTTACTCTAGCAAAAGAGAGAGGGATGCTGGGAGGTAGAGAAACAGATGATGGAGGGTGTGAATGATTAATCACAGGAGGGGTGAAATAGTGAGGTAGATGGGGCCGGGCGGGGGGGGGGGGGGGGGTGATGGGGATTATCCAGGAGGGAAACATGAGGGATGGAGAGCAGGAGAGGAGGATATTGATGATGAGTGGAAAACAGCGAGCACTGGAGATTTGTTACCCACTTAGTCAGGACTGCCCACTATCTGCAGCAAAATCTCTGTGTGTGTGTGTGTGTGTGTGTGTGTGTGTGTGTGTGTGTGTGTGTGTGTGTGTGTGTGTGTGTGTGTGTGTGTGTGTGTGTGTGTGTGTGTGTGTGTGTGTGTGTGTGTGTGTGTGTGTGTGTGTGTGTGTGTGTGTGTGTGTGTGTGTGTGTGTGTGTGTGTGTGTGTGTGTGTGTGTGTGTGTCCACACGTGGGAGAGCATGCATTTGTAACATGTCCACAAGCTTTGTCTATTACATCTCACTGTTGTCAGGCCAGAAATAAAATGGTATCTCCGGATTGTTAGCCTCTCAGGTGGAAGGAAAAAATAACTTTGTGTTTTAGCCTGGCGGTGCATTTCTGAACGTAAGCAAAGAGGATTTAAAGGAGTAGTTTAACATTTTGAGGAAATACGGTCAATTGCTTACTCTCCGAGAGGGAATAGATTGACATACACACTGTGTGGCAGGAGCCAGAAGGAGAATAGCTTAGCATAAACAGACTGCAAACCAAAAGTGGAGGGAAAAAAAAGATTTACTTTACTTGGATAGCAAAAACACTTATACAATCAATTGCAATCTAATACAAAAAATCTGCAAACATTATTACTTTTCTTACTTTGTTAATTCAACTTTTTAACGCAATGCATTTCTTTGTTATTGTTTTGAAATTGCAAAAACATTTCAGATTGAGCTGCATGTTTCGAGTAACAAGCTCAATTAATTTCACAAATGAATGTTAAGTGTGATGGTGATGCCTTTTAGAAAATGTAAGTCCTAATAAAAAAGTTAAAATCATACATACTGTAAACCCAATTAATATGTAAAAGTACCAATAATAAGTAAATGTATAGTATTTTCTATCAACATGCTTTGTTCCTGTATTGATAATAGACGTGGGGTTTGATGTCTCGTCAGACAATTCCATTTTCATTATTCCTTTATCACAATAATTCAAAAGCCACATACCTTTCTGGGCCTCTTGCCAGTGCCTCAAGATATGTTGACACATTTCTCTACCTGCAAATCACTACAGAAGTGAAATACAAACAACTCTACAGTAAAAAAAAAGCCACACGGCAATAACGTTTTTAGTTTCAACCCAACAATGTCCTCCCCCTCTGTCCTCAGACCTGGCTCTGGAGCGGGCCATGTTCTCCTGTGTGCTGCGGCCCCTCAGGTCCCACCTTGAGAAGGCTCTGGTTGCGTTGCACACCCAGGACAGCAGCAGCCAGCGGCTCGCACAGAACATGATCCGCCTGAAGGGGGACGTGGCCATGGAGCGGCTGGGCGTGCGGACGGGCGTCCCCGACAGCCGCGAGGTGGAGCGGGTGAAGCAGAAGCTGCACCTGATGCAGAGGACGCACTCGCCCATCGACAAGGTGCTGCTGCTGCTGCAGGTCTGCAAGTGCGTCCAGAAGGCCATGGGATCCCTACATGGTGAGACCACATGCATCGTTTTTTTACGATATACGATACTTTATTGTCCGTTCCAGTCTGACATTTCTCGTTCATCACAGCAGCTCCATATGCAACATAAACAAGGACAAATATTAAAGAGGCCCCAGTCTGCTTTTTGGATTTGTCTTCTTCCTGTTGTGTGTTACAAAGGTTTGTGTGCATGTAAATGGGCAGCAAAGGATAACATCCCAGAACTTCACATCAGAGGGACTTTTCTTTCCCCGCCTCCTTTTGACTCTTTGTTTATTTCCTGAACATAGTGACATCCCTATATAACGCTCCTATTGGCTAGCGCTCAGACACATTGTACGTGATAAGCTAAGGGTCGGGATATCTCTGAGCGGTTGACCAATCACAACAGAGAGCTAAATAATCAGAGCAGACTGGGCTCATTTAAACACAATATATTAAAAAAAAAGAAGTTTTACCTCAATTCACCACAATATTGATAACATCTGATTCATGTTTGAAAATAGTCTCTGCTACTGTAGATCACATTCAACAGTGGGAGTGTCATTTGGTTTTGTGATATAGTTCTATTTTATTTATAAGATACATACTGTATATATACTGATTTCCAAAAAGAAAATCTTTAGAAAACTCATATTTAAAACGTGTCAATTCGACCTAAACACCATATAAGGGTTAACAAAACATTACAGTCACTAACAAAAATGTTCAGGACTTCATGATGGACTGGTGCTCAAGTTCCTGTATTCACTTGTAAATGGTCAACTGACATTTTCTATTTAGAAATGCTAGGTTTGCTGCTTGAACGTTTCCCTGTTGAAGGAATGAAGGTGAACTATCTTGGCAAAGTTGAGTCTGGTCACTTTTAAAAGCTCCACACTTCAGACGCAGTGTATAAGTGTGAGCTGAGGCACGGCCTGTCTGCTTTTCAGCACGACCTGCTGATCAGAAAAAGCTAAATCGTGTCAGTAAAATATTCAAGGTTTTGTAACTTACAAATCGGACATTCTCAAATTCTGATTAAATGGATAACCAACTAAATTAAAGTTGAGAAAAACACACATTTAAACTTTTTTTCCCTGCTGATAAAAAACAAAAAAAACTGCCTACATTTAAACTGTGCTTAAGTCAATTTTCCTGTTTTTTTCCAGGACAGGAAGTGAGCTGGGATGACTTCCTGCCGTCGCTGTCTTACGTGATCGTGGAGTGTAACAAGCCCCACATCCTGATAGAGGTGGAGTACATGATGGAGCTGCTGGAGCCCTCCTGGCTGGGAGGAGAGGGTACGACCTGAGCTCTGAATGCTGTAGCCCCAAAGCTGTGCTGTGCTTTGATTGGTTAAACCAGTAACAATCATTCTGTCTGTCTGTTGAAAAGAAAGGATTACCATCTCGTTTTAGTCATAATACATCTCAACATGATTTTTCTATATTTTCTTTAATTTTGGAACAAACTAACATACAAATCTTGTTGCCATATTTAATTTGAATACATTTATTATATTAATTGAGATTTTCTTTCCATCAACCAGCAAATTAAATATATTATTAATACCGCTCTGCAATCTAAGACAGATTAGATAGGTAAGGGGCTTTTTATAGACTGTTCTGGGGACAGATTGTGTCACAAACTTGGAAACACAAGGTATTGGACTCAAATGCACGACCCAGGAGACAGAGGTAAAGTATGAGTAAGATACTTTATTTCCAAAAAGGCTCAAAAAAGGCACAAAGAAAATCGCTCACTAAGTGAGAAACACAATTTACAAAATAACTGACAGCATAAATCAGGCTTGAAACAAGGAGAGTAATCCCAGGCATGCTGACTACCTGCACCGGGACAGGACGAACTGACACAGAACAAGGGGAGACTGGGGAATTTAAACAAGAGGGCACAGGTGGAAACAATCAGGGGCGGGGCTGGCGCTGATGAGACACACGAGGGTAGGGAGTCAAGGAACCTGGAGTGAAGCATAACAAGTGAGTGTCAAAATAAAACAGGAAGTGGGAGACAATACAAAAATGAACCAAACATGACTAAACTCAACACTTTTGATGGGACACGACAGATTGGTCCAATTAAATTGAACATATGTCCTCTCTTTGCGCCTGTACACGCCTCTGCTAGGCCTGGAGTGTTTGGCTCACCTCTACTAGTGACTAATCAGATTTTGGTTTTCACATCTCTTACTACTTATAACTCCATCTTTGTTTTTCCCGTCCCTTTTTAAATTCTTAATAAGAAAGCAAAGTATGTATTCAGTATCCTACACATTAGTCGACTCTTCATACCTTCATGAGGCTTAGTTGTATACTTGTTGTTTGCAGGTGGGTACTACCTGACCAGTGTGTATGCCAGCCTGTGTCTGATCCAGAGTCTGGAGCGGGACCAGCCGTTCTCCGGCTGCCTGACAGCGGAGGCCCAGGACGCTCTGAAAGAGTGGAGCTGCAGGAGGAGCCGGGACGCCCAGAGACAGAAGGAGAGCCAGCAGAGCCAGGTACTCTTCCAGACATTCCTGTTATTATATTATCAATAGTAGCACACCATGGAAACACTGCTACGGCGTGTGTGGGTTGGCACAGTAAGCTGCTTTGTCACAGGTCTTTGTAAAGCTGATTGATGTGCAGTTTAGGAACTCCTCCTTATTATGTACTGAAACAATTCTATGGGATATTATCCAATGCACCATGTCAAAGCTTTAAAACATGAAGAAAAATGAAGAAGTAAGACTTTGTTATGTGAAATATTAAATGGTAAATGGACTGCATTTAAATACTGCTTTTCCAGTCTACAACCCCTCAAAGTGTTTAACATACACAAGTCATGATCCATAATTCACACCATACAGGCAGGGGCTGCTGTGCAATGGGCCCCCTGCTCATCACTCACTTGTGGTTAAGTATCTTGCTCAAGGGTACATGTTGACTGCAGGGTCTGGGATCAAACCCCCAACCTTCTTCGACAACAACATTACCTTACAGCCACAGTCGCTCCATATTACAATTTGTTTTTAAAAAAATTGTGAAAGCTTGAAATGTGCTATCACTTACTTACTGGAAATAGGTACCTAAACTAGAAAATAAACTACTTGTTCAATTGTTAGAGGTCTTTAAAGATAGGAAAATAAAAGCAGAGGGTCTACTTTAGTTTTTATTTAATAAGATTGTTTCCATATTTCTAAACTCTCCCCTTTTTGAGGGACGAATTAAGTTCACAATTGTAAAAGAATGTTATCTGAAATGTAAACACATACAACCTCAACCTGTCGTTTCAGTTAGTTATTAGTTATCGCTGTAATCTGTGAAGTTTGATTCGTAACTTTGTGATGAGTCTTTTGCAGCTTGCGTTTTTAAAGATGTTCTGTGTTCCTAGCTGCAAAGTACCTTTTTGAAATCTGTCCTGATGTCTGAACTTCAGGTTATAACACTCGAAAAAACATCCGACAGACACTAAGAATCATCAAGAAACTGTTTGTACATTTCATGATCCAAACATGCACCTGTTTCCTGTCTCAAAAAAGACACACATGGAGATAATCCCCCAAAGAGGTCAGACTTTACATAAATGACACTGATGGCGATGCACTGATCATCAACAGATTATCTTACATCTGCAGCGATGGCCGGTGGAGTTGAACAATCCACCTATATTGGGTTTTTAGAGTCTATTGAAGCTTGAAAAGTCAAAGGCCAAATGTTCTGGATGTCATGCAGAGGTGAATATTTACAGTGGAACAGTAGGTCATTCATAAAAAATAAAAAAAGACCACACACCTGGATTTCCCTTCTTTGGCGTGCAATCACAAATTCATTTTCAGGGATTAGTTTTTAGTCATTTTTAGAGGTAATCCGCTGATCTGGTGCCGGATTTCCACATGGCATGCACTATAATACGCACACTTCTTCCCTACACTCTCCTCTGATCAGTCGGATTGGTGAAAAGGTTCCACCAGATGCCACGGGGAGAGAGAAAAAGGGCATTGTCATCCACAGCGTTTGTGTCTCGTCACGTGGTTCCTCTCCTGGCTTCAAATAGCCGATCTAACTCACCCGGCAGCCAGATTTTCCACTGACACAGGCGGGGATCAGTGAGCCAAGTGCTATGAAGAAGTGGGCGGTCAGATAACATGAAATTTATTGAGCTGCATCTACCCATCGAAGCAGGCAAACACAATATGCACACGGACAGCGAGGAGCTCAGTGACTCTGTAAGTTTTCACCACGGCAGACCTGTTGATTCTAATTGCTTGTTGTATTTGGGAATCTGTCCGTGTGTGTGTGTGTGTGTGTTTGTGTGTGTGTGGCAGAGAAGAGGATTCTCACTGGTTTCTTAATGTTTGGTTAAATAGGATTAAGTTGTCATTCTGTGTGTGTGTGTGTGATGTGAGGGCGTCTGTAGGTGGCTGTGTCTGGCGTTATGTAACGGCTCAGGTAATGCACTATTGCCGCTAAGTGTTTGAAGATTGTTGAGACTTCTTTTAGTCGTGTCGCTTTCTGTTTTTAAATGGCAAAAAGTTTGCGCTGGAAAACTTCAGCAGAACACGAGGAGAGAACGGGCTTTATGGATTATATTCGGTGAGTTTGGACGAGTGGATTTATTTGGGAGTTTGTCAATGAAGCAGAGAAAAGATGATTTCCCTGTAAAGCTCTTGGACCCGCTGGTTATGTGTGTGTGGGAAGCTTCTGTTTCAGAGAGCGTTTCTTTTATGAGCATGATTTCGGCTCATTTATCACAGTGGATTATAAACCTGCACCTCCGGCTCCATCTCTCTCCTCCCCCTCTTTTGCCCTCTCTCCATAAGCCTCTTGACCTCTGTTTTGCATGAACACAGTATATATTAACTCTTTATTTTCCCTCCCCGCAGCGGTGCGTTCGGATACTGTTCCAGGACGGGGAGCGGAGCGCCGTGCGGACGTTGCAGTGGAGCGCCGGGGAAACCAGCCAGGCGTTGGCCCAGCTGTGCGCCTCCACCTTCGCTGTGTCCGACCCGCAGCAATACACCCTGTACTGGCGCAGCGGCGGGGAGATGAGGCCCCTGCCCCCCCAAGCGCAGCCCCAGGACCTGGCCAGCCACAGCGAGGGGGGGCCGTCGCTCTCCTACCTGAGGACCGACCACGACTTCAGCAAGATGCGGCGGCTCACCAGAGGTGGCGCCGTGGACCTGAGCGAGTCGGTGTGTGAGGAGTGAGTGGGAGGGGAAGGAGGGAGGAGGAGGGGGAGGATGGAGATGGATGCTTGCTCTCGCTTTTTCTCTCTCTTTCTCCCTCTCGTTCTGTCTCTTTTCTCTCCGGGCGGTGTGCGGTGTCTCGTCGTGGGTCACGACTCGTTGTGAATAACTTCAGCCGTCAGACTCGGAGCAGAACCTTTAACGGTAAACTCTTTCCTCCAGAACGGAGCGGCACAGCGACGTTAGGACAACAGTCGTACCACTCAGAGTGGCTGCTGGTGTGTACTACTATTTTTGTGACATGGAAAATGTGTAATAAATGGATTTGGTTGTTATTTTGAAACATGAACCCAGGGTTATACCGTGAAGGGATTACATCATTAAAAAACGTGAGGTGGCTCAAATCCAAAGACAAATTCTGTGAGACTACTGTTGCCTGGAAACAAACTCACTTCCTGTACGTACAAGAGATGGCAAATTGTCCACCGTGGTGATGTAACTCTCTCACTGTATAGTTCTGGGTGAAATCTAAACAAGACACTTGGATGTTTTATTACTTTTGTGTGTAAAAGTCTGCAGATCCTCGGATGGAGTGTTTAAAGGGTTTGGAGATGCAAACTTGTCTGTGCCCCCTGGAATACAGTTTGAAGTGTTACAGCCAAGACCAAACCTCAATACCAAAGTGACAAAAAACCACATATGTAGGACATTTTGTCATAAAAAAAAGGTGTTTACTTTGAAAGGAATCAGGTGTAGAAGCTCTAAGGAAGCTTTAAATCAGTGGTTACTTTTAGGATCACCCACAGAGACGATATTATTTTTAGCTTTTTTGAGAAAAGGCGCTCACTCTCCTTTCTCTCGTATTAAGTGTTTTTGGCTACTGGAGTAATGGGCGAGTAGGAGGGAAGTGACAGAGCTCTGTTTTTAAACCATGTGAGAAAAAAGGCAACCTGTGACATATTTACTGAATGACTTGCGAATGTATCAAAATCTTGTTTCCTTGTTTGACTTTAATCCTTAATCACAGCTGCGTTACGGTTCACTGCTTCTTCAGTTTTCTCTCTTTGCCGTACTGTAAGATAACACACCACGTTACAACAATAAACCTGTGGGTGACCGGTCGAATGTAAATGTAAACGTCACCAGCTTCTGGCGACTCCTGCTGCAAGTCATCCCCATCCACTGACTGTTCATCCCTGATTATCATATTATGTATTCTAAACTTTTGAATTGTTCAATTTGTTGGGTAGATATCAAACCTAAGTATGGATGTGCGACATATCTGGAGATCATTTGGAGAACTACAGTATGATGTGTTTTCTGAAAAATTATTGCATGCTTTTTTTTTCATTTAACGTGAAGGTTCTGCGAATGTGGCGTGTGTGCGTGTGAAGCATGTGTTCATTGTGAGAGCTCACTATTTATTTTCTCAGTGTGAAAACACATTACTGTATTTTGTCAGGTATCTCAGTATCGCAATAAAAAATTGCAATATCTGTTCAGTGTTGTTACAACCAGTTTTGTTTAGTGGTTATTGGATAGCACGGTCGGCTCTAGAACAAATCGAATGGGGGGGAAATAATTTACCACGGGGGGGGCACATAATGCCGTCAACAACCAACACACAAACACCAACGTAACTTCAATTTAAAAAAACATGCTGTAAAGTCTGTCGTCTTTCACACACATTGCATGGGTGTAGTGCTATTTTAGCGCACCTATGACTTGTGCATACATGCACGGTTGTGGCTCGACCACCAAAACAGAAACATATGGCCACCATATAAAAAGTGTGCAAATGTATTTAGTATCCTATCCATGTGAACATGTTTTAGGTGGGGGTTGGACCTAACGTCCTCTAAGAGGGTCTGGGGGCATGCTCCCCCGGGAAGACTTTTTATATATTGAAGTTAAATGTATCAATCTGGCGCACTTTGAAAGCAAAATTAAGAGATCTATGGATACATCTCTCAACATCCATATGAAACAGAACTGGAAGTAGATTAACTTTTTCTTTATGGATATTTTACTAATCACTCCCATTTTAAATGGTATTCTTGTGCTACTGTCCTATAGTATTTCATGCCCGTTTTTCATTTATTCTCTTATTCTTTAATAACTATAATGATCATATAAAGGTGTTCCTCGCAAATACTTGTTTACATAAATGGTGACCAAACCGTTTGAGACCCACTGAGATAACCTACACTAAAGTTAACTTTCTAAACACTGAGAAAGTCCTTTACCTCACGGAGCTGACGTTATAAGATCCTCTCAGTCTGACAGGAGATGACTCTCTTCCACCTTGGTGTAGAAACAGCTCTTTTGTATATCCGTTAGCATAGCTAGCTAACCAGATGCTAACAACAACATTCCACGTTACTGCTCGCGCACTCACAAAATGCGCTCGTGCCTCACACACACACAGGCCGTTTCTCAATCGCGAGGATGCTTGCTTGGTAGCACATGTCTTCCGAGTCACTTCCTCCAGAAGCTAGGCAAGAATCCTTCCTGGCATTCGGAAAACGAAGAGTGGAACAGGCTAGCAAGTGTGCAGGTGTGCGTCATACGAGAGGCCCCGCCTTACATTTTCCGCCACAGATTTGGGGAAATTGGTCCGTGCGCAAAGCATTGTGCGGATTTGAAGGACGCGAAGTCTACCCATGTGCACAGGGCCGCCTTAATGCACGGGCTGACCTGGGCTGAAGCCCAGGGGCCTACGGAGATCGGGGGCCTATCATGAGCCAATTAAAAAAAAAAAAAAAAAAATTTCAATTTTTTAAATTTTTTATTTCGGGTGTTTTCAAAAAAAAAAGTTAAATAAACAAAGTCTTGGCTTTCAGAATATGAAACTTTCATTTCCAAAATCACAAGATAAATACATTTTTGAAGCTTGTAAAGGGAAGACGACAGCTCTCCCTCGCCACTCTGCTGTTCGACAGCGCCGCCCCCCCTCCCTCCACTGAAATTATGAATGTAAGGTGTATAGTAATCATAGATAACACAGCAAGGTCCGTTACAGTTTGTCTTCATCTGATCTAAAAAAAACAAAGTCTTGGCTTTCAGAATATTAAACTTGTTTCGGCAAACTCAGATGATAAATACAACTTTGAAGTTTGTAACGGCATAATTACAAGCGGAGAACGGAGTAACTTAACGTCACAGCAGGCATAACAACAGCCGGTGTTTCTCGTGAGGGTTTTCCCCGGGAAACTAACACAATACACACAAACGCAAATATACACAAACACACACACGTCAGAATGAGAATATGTTTCACATGTGACTTATTCAAATTGCGAGTGATTGAGTGAAGAAAAAGTTTGAGAGTGGTGCTCGGAAAAGGAAATTGTTGAGGGAAAAGGAGTTTCGAGACAAGCAGCTGTTACAAAAAATGCCGAAGCTTACAGGCTATTTTAAACCTGTAGGCCATGATGAGGAGGAAGGACAGATGAGTTCTGTACCGAGCGGTAGCGGTGCCGGCTTCGGGGCCTCGGAGACAAGTAGGCCGTCTGGTTCTGATAACGATGGAGTAGCGGGAGAGGAAAAACAGACAGGAGGGACATTATCTGTTGGAGGAGATGGAGAGGACGACGAGGACTTGCTACGTGGAGGGGAGCCAACGGCAACCGGACAAATACATGAGGGAGGCCCGATACGTCACTCATCTGGAGGAGAGGACCAGGCGCGTGTAGAGCAGAGTGGAGAAGTGCGATCACAGAGCCTGCCGAGGCTATAAATGACTTTGATTTGTTGTTTAAATAGGGGGCCTACAAAAACTATCAGCCCCAGGGCCTGATGGCAGGTTAAGGCGGGCTTGCATGTGCAGCCTCGAAATTACCCCCAAACCAAGGACGCGGCCTCAGTGGAATTCCAAATATGCTGGAGATTGGAACAGTCCTTCGGTGGCACTCGATGACGTAGTATCGTTGAAATATTGGCTTGGAAGCCAGTTTCCTCGCGATTGAAAAACGGCGCAGAGCTGAGCTTATGATAACAAAACAATGGTCGGGGGTCATTGGTCAAGCAACACACCAATCAGAGAGTAGCAGTGAGCACACCTCAGGCTGTGTTTTATATTTGTATTCTTTATTTCTGATTTATTTCACACAAAAAACTTAAAGTGGAAACGTTTTCACTTATATGATTAAAGTGGCAAGACTTGCCCACCCTGCGTTGGGTGGGGGCACAGTGACTCATTTGGGGGGGCATGGCCCGCGAATGACCCCCCATGACGCCGACCCTGAGTTCAAGTCTGGTACCAAAGTTAAGACCAACTAATCCTGAGCCCAGTAACAATTCAAGACTGAGTCTGAGGTTGCGGTCGGATAATCCAAAAATCAGCTCCTAAATTCTAACCCTATCGTACTCTATTCCTTGACCTCTGAGTGAAACGTCACGGGGTTAAGGGATAGTTGATAGGAGAATTCAAAAGGATTTAGGAGAAGAGACTGCGGTACTTCCGAATGCACTTTCACTATCCGACGTGTTTATGATGCGCCAGCGGACGTCATTTTGTGCGTCTGCTGCTGTGGGGAAACTATGGAAACTACAGTTTTCTATACAACGAACTACAACATGGATGTTTAATAAGAACGAGGGACTTCTGTAAACTCATCTAGAGACTCTGCACCATGGTCTGATGCTGTTGCTTTTTGCTTTATGAACGTGGACAACAGAGAAACATATTCTTCATGACCAAAGTTGGAATTTAAATAAAAAATGAAAGTGAAACTTATGCTCGCCACCCTCTCCCTCCGGTCCACATTAATACAAATTATCCCAATACGTATGATTGTATGAACTATGAAAAGATCTTAAAATCAATACAAATGTATTTATTATAAACGTTAGTCCTTAACATCTATCACTGTGTCACCATTCAAACATTTTTTTTAAGTTGAACAAACCCCACACAGCTAAGTGAAATGTTGACTTTATTTGATCATTTGAACGTTCATATTTCTCTTTTTGATTATAATACTGATAAACGTTCAAAACAAAGCACTTTGGCAACTTACCACATACGTTTTAAAAAGCTTAATAAGCACCGTAACTTTCATGATATAATTTCTCTGTCATAATCGTTTGTTTCCGTGAACGGCCGACTGTTGTTGTGTGACGGCAAATGCTGCGGCTGCAAGGCATTGTGGGGCAGCATTTTCTCCTCTCCTTTCGTCAAGGGAGGTCCAGTGGTTCCTAAGCTAAAGGAGGTTATAAAGGAAGTTTGAAACATCCTTTCCTATCATCTAGAGAATTCGAACGGCACTTATCATGGCTGCCACTGAGGGAATTCCGGGTCATTTCACTCCGTTAGGAAGGTTCCTAGCTAAATGGACTATTCGACTTCAGCCTGAGCCCTGAGTCTAAACGAACTAGTCCGGTCTAAAATGGAATAGTCCAAGTCTGGTACCAAGTCAAGATCTGCAAGTCATGAGTCTATAGACTGACTAGTCCAAGTCTGGTACCAAGTTTAGACTGACTAGTCCCAAGTCTAGAGTGAATAGTCCAAGTCTGGTTCCAAGTTAAGACAGACAAGTCCCAAGTCGAGACCGACTAGTCCAATTTAAAAACTGACTTGCACCGAGTCTGGTAACAAGTCAATACCAACAAGTCCCGAGTCAAGACTGTACTAGCCCTGATTTTGGTACCAAGTTACGACAGACAAGTCCCAGGTAAAGTCTGACTAGTCCTGATTCTCGTCCCAAGTCAATATCACTAGTCCCAAATCCGGTTAAATTTAAGACCAAAAAGACAAGTCCTAAACTGAAGTCCCGAGTCTGTTACCAAGACGGACAAGTTTGAAGTCAAGAGTGACATGTCACAAGTACTGTACCAAGTCAGGACTGACAAGTCCCAAATCAGGTACCAAATCAAGACCTAGAAGTCAAATCTGACATATCCAATATATCCAGTCACAGGTCAAGACCTGAGTAAAGACCGGAAAGTCATTCAAATACAAGTTGTAAATGAAGTAAACAATATAAGAATTAAAAGCAGATAATACATTTAAAGTATGTATAAGAAGAAGTAATACTAACAACATTACCTAATAGAGTAAATACATATGTAGTAGAAATACTTATAAAATACATATATTTGTAGCAGTAATAGTGATATTAGAGAGGTATAGGGAGGGAGTAGTATTTGTAATACCAGGTCAGATATTGCAGTATTGTTGTGTATTTTCGTTCAGTGTCATATTTCAGCCTGCAGGGGGAGACAGAGACTGCTTTCTGCGTGAGAAACTCTAATAAATAATTCATGATATGACAAGAAATTAGATCAGAAATATACATTTATTACATTCTTGGATGATGTATGTGTACAATATGAAAAACCCATCACGTTTGATGCTAACAAATATACAAAAACTATGTGATTAAAATAAATGACTTCAGTTTTGTTTCATCGTTTCTTCTCCTCTTCATCACAGGCTCTGGAGAAGAGACACAACATGTATTTTAAATATTCTGCAGATACTAAATATTATGTATTTTATATATATACGTATATTGTATTTCCTTACAGAGCCTTGTAGAAGCTCTTCTGGTTCACCATCTGCTCGCTGAAGATGTTGATGGCTTTAAACGCGTCTATGTGCTCCAGACGCTCCTCCATCAGCTTCCTGAGCCTGAAACACAGAGGCACTTTAGATAGAAACACACATAGTGGTACGATTAACTGTAAGGTACTTCTACTGCACTGCAATTTGGAAAGAACTATGGTAATTAAATCAACTGATGAATTCACAAGAAAAACACTTCAAACGGGCCCGGCGCCACGAGGGGGCAAAAGGGGGTATTACCCCTCAGTTGTCTTATTTGCCCCCTCACTTTGAGCATAATTCATCCATCGAAAAGTAAAATAAATGTCACAATTAGTAAAGTATAAAAAAGTATTTTTTATTAAAAAAAAAGCGTAAGTGCTGTCATAACTGATGAATTCCCTCCAGATAGCTAAAAATACATTTACTTACTGTACTTACTTACTTTAACAAGATGCCTGTGTGCTTTGTACCAGGTTGTTATCATACCAGTAATAGTACCTCTTGCTCGTTCTCGAAGAGTAACTAAAACAAAACACGAGAGTGTATCTTGTTAGCTAATGTTAGCTAGCTGACATTAACGTTACACATTACACTCGTGTTACTCACCGAAACCTTGTAAAGCCGGTCCCGCATGAACCGACTAACTCCCCTTTTTCGTATGTACAGCTCTCAACATGCCCAGACTTGTAGTGATTTTCACCTCTTTTAATACTTTTCGCCTCATTCTGAAAGGAAGAGGTGAAATGTACCAACGTGACGGCCATCTTGGTATAGGTGACGTGTGCAAGACCAGAATTGTAGTTCATTGAGCGCTTCACACAAAGAAATGTGTAACTTCACAGTTTTACAACACATTTTAATTTTTTTGACTTGCAAAATTATCTTTTAAATTGACAAACATCATATGTGTAATTCGTGGCACAATTCAAACGGGATCGAAAGATAATCTTTCTCTCCCCATTGACTTCAATAAATTATTTTTCCAATATAAGGTCCCATGGAGGTCCACCGGAAGGGGAGGGACTTCGTGGTGCCGGATAATATCCACATGTCTACCCTACTTTTATTATTTTCGAATCATAAATCTAATCGATAGATTTATGATCGATAGATTTATGATTAGCATAAATTCGTTCATGATGGCTCACTTCAGTGATAGTGATGACATTGTTGCGAAATGATTAACCGAGTCATTTTCAAGATTGAGTTACAATGATAAACTGGAGTGGCAAAGGATCAGCTGAATGACCCGCAAGTGCTTCATCCAAAAGGACAGGAGGAAGGACTTTGTGTTGTGATTTGATCATCAAAGGTAGGCCGGTACGTCTACACTACAGGCATCAAAAAATGCTTTCAACGCTTCGCCCATTCACTTGAATGGGGTGACGTCGAAGATTTTTAATCTTCGCCGAACTGCATTGTGGGGAGCATGGCTTTGCAAGCATCACTACAGGCATCAAAAAATGCTTTCAACGCTTCGCCCATTCACTTGAATGGGGTGACGTCGAAGATTTTTAATCTTCGCCGAACTGCATTGTGGGGAGCATGGCTTTGCAAGCTGGTACGTCTACACTACAGGCATCAAAAAATGCTTTCAACGCTTCGCCCATTCACTTGAATGGGGTGACGTAGAAGATTTTTAATCTTCGCCGAACTGCATTGTGGGGAGCATGGCATGGCTTTGCAAGCATCACGAGCATCTATCGGCATCAAAAGTTGAACAATGTTCAACTTTTGAGGCTCGATGCTTGGCATCAGCCAATGAAATCCCGTTTATGCAAATCCCGCCAGTGCAAGCGCAGCCAATCAAACCGCGTGCAAGCTGGGAGAGCCAGACCGCAGTTCATTTCCTCATATTCCAAACGAGATATTACGGTAGCAAATCACCCGGTTCTTTACGACCGGAACTATTTACCGGGATACAAACCGGAGGAACCAGGCATGGAGGGAGGTGGCAGAGACAGTGGGTGAAACTGATAGTTTTTTCGCCTGTTTGGAGAGTTCATATCCAGTTTACTTCGTTTTAACATTGCTATTGCTTTGTATGTCAGGGGCGGGAGGTTCATGTGATTGGTTGCTCGCAAAAAATCGCCAAGCTTCAGACACGCCCAGCTCCAAGATTTTTTCATGCCTGTAGTGTAGACGGGCCGATCAAAAGTTGAACAATGTTCAAAGTTGAACAATGTTCAACTTTTGAGGCTCAATGCTTGGCATCAGCCAATCAAATCCCGTTTATGCAATTCCCGCCAGTACAAGCACTAGCCAATCAAACCGCGTGTATGCTGATACCGCAGGTCTTGACTATTTTCCATATGTCATAAAATGGAGGATAAATTAATCATTGCCGTGGCAAATGTCCCAGTCCTGTATGACTGTACTCTGTTCACCTACCGCAGGGGTGTCCAAAGTACGGCCCGCGGGCCAACTGCGGCCCGGGATCCATTTTTTATTGGCCCGCAGCAAATTATAAAAATAGAATAGAATGTGGCCCACACATGAAACTTGCACTTGACTGTATTGTAGTTCTTAGTTTGACCAGTAGGTGGAGCTACTCACTAGCTGCAGTCCTAATGCAGCTTCTCCACAAAAAAAAGTTTCAAATAAAAAAAATCCGCGACGACAAAATGGCAGAACCAAAGAAACGCAAGATAGCAAGTGAATGCAGAAAATTTCAAACACAGTGGGAAAATGAATATTTCTTCAAAGAAGTCAGGGGGAAATGTGTCTGTTTGATTTGCAATGAAACGGTTGCAGTGATGAAAGAGTACAATGTACGACGACACTACGAAACCAAGCATCCGACCTTCACGTCCTACACTGCTGCTGAGCGAGAGGAGAAAGTCAAGCAAATGGTAGCTAACCTGCAGGCTCAACAACAGTACTTTTACCGTGCTAACAAAACACAAGAAAATGCTACAATAGCTAGCTATGAGGTATAGCTCAACTCATAGCGCGCCACGGGAAAGCTTTCTCAGACGGTGACTTCGTTAAACAGTGCCTCATTAAAGTCGCTGGAATAATGTGCCCGGAAAAGATGCAGGAATTCAACAACGTGAGCATGTCCAGAAACACAATTGTGCGGCGAATCGAAGACTTGTCAGCTAACATACAAAATCAAGTGTCACATAAAGCTTGTGCTTTTGATTTTTACTCGATTGCATGTGATGAAAGCACAGATGCCACAGACACCGCACAACTGTTAATTTTTTTGCGGGGAGTTGACGATAACTTTTGCATTACGGAGGAGCTGCTTGATCTTCGGAGTCTAAAGGGCACAACAACGGGTAAGGACATTTTTGAAGCCGTGTCAGGTGCAATTAACAAGATGCAACTTAAATGGGACAAGCTGTGTGGAGTTGCAACGGACGGGGCTCCCGCTATGACAGGCGAGCGCAAAGGAATGGCATCTATGGTGTGCGCCAAGGTGCGAGAGAGTGGAGGCGAGGCTGTAAAATTGCACTGTATCATCCACCAAGAAGCTCTCTGTGCCAAGACAGTCCAGCTTGGCGATTTGATGACCACAGTTGTGAAAACTGTCAACATAATTCGAGCACGAGGGCTCTACCACAGAGAATTTCAAGCTTTCCTATCTGATGTCGATGCTGAATACGGGGACGTACTCTATCATTGTGATGTGCGCTGGTTTAGTCGCGGCTCCGTGCTGAAGCGGTTTTATTCCCTGAGATCAGAAATTGACCAGTTTTTGAAAGAGAAGGACCGACCTCTTCATGAACTGAGTGATCCTCTATGGTTGGCAGACCTGGCCTTTCTAGTTGATCTTACTGGTCATCTTAACTCACTGAACAAGAGCCTACAAGGCAAAGACCAGCTTGTACCACAACTTTATGCACACATGAAAGCATTCTGTGCGAAGCTTCGTCTTTTTGAAACACAACTACGCAACTTCAACCTTGCGCACTTCCCTACGCTGTCCGAAATCAAATGTGCTCATCCAAAGGCCGACCTCTCTGCTAAAAAGGGGAAATATGTGTCTGTGATCACAACTCTTATGACAGAATTCAATCAGCGCTTCCAAGATTTTTCTGTCATTGAGAAAGAAATCAAGCTGTTCTCAACTCCCTTCCTGATGGATGCAGAAGAAGTGGAAGAGAGTCTGCAATTAGAACTCATCGAAATGCAGTGTGATGATTCTCTGAAGAATCAACATCAGCTCCTCTCCCTACCCGACTTCTACCAGAGCTTGGAAAAGGCCAAGTTTCCTCTGATGCGACGCCACGCAAAAAGAATGACGAGTCTGTTTGGCACAACATACATATGCGAGCAAACATTTTCTCTGTTAACTCTGAACAAAAGCAGATTGAGAACCAAAATGACCGACAGCCATCTCTGTGATGTCCTTCGCATCTCAACCACCAAACTTACTCCTGACCTTTCAGCCATCCTTCAGTCCAGAGCGCAGCATCACTGCTCCCATTAAGTGCAACGCTGTTCCCATTGTAGGTGAGTTAAAATATATTACACAGTATTCATGTGTTCAAAAGCCCAATTACTTAATAAATTCAGTCAATTAAAGTTGATAACATTTTTCAAAAAAACATTAGCTGATGTGTTAACAACCGCAATAAATTATTTGCATAACTAGGTTAAATAAAGCCTACCCTTTCCCTTGTCCTGTTATTTTTCCCTCTTTATACAGGGCTGTGAAGGGGGTCCCCATCCTGACAAAGAAGCAATCTGAGGCTGCAGTTTTGAGAATGAGCTGCCAACCCTTTTTGTAAAAAAAATTAAAACCCATACATAGAAAGATGTGATGTATAAAGTTTTTTCTTTAAGTATAATAAATTATCAAGAATAATTTACCTACATTTGATTGATTTTATTTGAAAATAGATAAATGAATACCCATACATAGAAAGATGTGATGTATAAAGTTTTTTCTTTAAGTATAATAAATTATCAAGAATGATTTACCTACATTTGATTGATTGATTTTTATTACTGTTAATACACTAGAGGTGAGGCGATATACCTTAACTTTAGTGAGTGGCCCAACCTTTCGCATATTTTTCTGTATGTGGCCCTCAGTGAAAAAAGTTTGGACACCCCTGACCTACCGGGACCTAAACCGGAGGAACCAGGCATGGCGGGAGGTGGCAGAGACAGTTGGTGAAACTGGTAGGTTTTCAACTGTTTGGGGAGTTTATATCCAGTTTACTTCGTTGAAGAAGCGGGCTTTTTTTTGCTTTGTATGCCGGGGGCGGGCCGGAGATTCCTGATTGGTTGTTGGTCGCCTTGGGCGCGAGAAATCGCCAAGTCATTTTCAATGTGGGCCGCCGTGCCGACTTAATTCATTTGTAATTGTTACTTGGCTGTGGGTGCCCTGTCATGGTAGGTGTTTATATAAATGGTGTTGTTTTGTGTGGTAGAGGGTCGCTGTCATTGATGCGTTTTGCACCCCGGGACGCTGTTTTGATATTCCGCTGAAGTATACGCTGTGACGTAATATCTCTTATTTTTAAGAGGGAAGGGGGGGGTCAGAGGGCCTAGGTATAAAAGTCACGGCTCGCCACTGCATTTGAGTGTTCCCAAAGAACCGGTGTTCTGCAGTTTGTGTGGGCCTACTGTACTGTTGCACAGTTTACTGTAGAAACTATGTCCAGGACAAGGTATTTGGAAGTTTTGGAGGATTCATAGCTACACTGAAGATTATGGAGGTATTGATCAGTCTTCTCATATCTCTAACATCACCAGAAGTAATAAAAGGGGTCATTTCTCAAAATTAGGGGTCATTTCTCAAAATTAGGACCAAAGTATATTGTTGAACTCCTACACAATTACGAGCGATCAAGGTGCCTCAGGTCTTCTGGGACGGGTCTGCTATCGGTTCCGAGTGTAACAACAAAACATGGAGAGGCAGCATTTAGCTATGCCCCGACACTCTGGAACAAACTACCCAAATCATGCACGTCCGCACGCTTACCATTTTAAAATCGTTTTTACTGTATTTATTCATAAGAAGTATTTTATTTTGTCGAGCACTTTGAATTGTCGCGTACAGAAAAGTGCTATATAAATAAACTTGCCTTGCCTAGCCTATATGGGTTTGAATGGATAGTGATGGGAATTATGGCTCTTTGAAGGGAGCCGGATCTTATGGCTCCGTTCCTTTGCGAGAGCCGTTCAAAAGAGCCGTTTTTAGGGTTAATAGGTTTATCTGCAAAATATACCTTAATTATAATAATTCAATCAAATGTAGCCCTGTTTTGACTAATGATGTATATGTGTACAGTACACATATATCACTTAAATTATTCAATAGCTACATCCTTTGTAGGCTACTGAAGTATTCAAAAGTAAAAAGTACATTTTTTATATAAAGGCAATTGTTTTCATTGCATTTACAAACCCTTGTAACTCTGATTGTAGAACCACGCTAAAAAAAAAAAGCAGATAGCAACACATATACAAACTGACAACAAATCTTTGCTAAGCCTAAAAATAATCATAAATAAATAACATAATGAAAATAAATATGTTGCAATGCTCAAAACAGCAGCATCCAACAGTCTCTAATCCTTGGATATTATGTCACTGCATGCATGCACGTTCGCGGGCGCGAGCCGACACATCACTATTATTGGATGTTTTATCAAACTCTACCATCAGAGGGCAGCAAATACCAACACTTTTTTACTTATGTCAAATATGTATTCAAGATTTGTGGTTTCTAATTGTGACATCCTAAGGGATTTGGTATTTTTTATCCCTATTTCAGCTAGTCTAAAAACAAAATGTAATCTTTGATCAAATGTATTCAAAAGCAAACCCCTCACAAATCTGACTTAATACATTATATGGCTGAAATAAAAAAAAACCTGAAAGATCAAGGCCGTTTGTATTCTTTTTATAATATTTTGATAAATTATAAAGGGATAGAAAACTACTACAGTATAGTTTTACAGGTGAATGACTATTACACATTTGAAATGTGATTTTAATGTCACATTTTCAATATCAGTCAGTCACAGCATACTTCTTCATTGTTTCTAGAAGCATTTTATAAAAGCACTATTTGGGGTTAGATTTTATTCATTAGATGTAAACAATAATTTGTATTTTGTCGAGACATTTACGGACGCAATGACCAAGGACAAAATGATTCAGTAGTCACAGCATATACATTTTATTTAATAAAAGACTGTTCAATGTGCCCTGATGTATTTTAGGTAAAATAATGCAATATAATGTGAGCAAACAATCAAATGTTTCCCTGCACAGGGATTAACACTAAATTAATTAATTAATCTTTGAAATATGTTTGAGCTAAATCCAGTAAAAGTACAGTCTATTTAATGTAAATCCAAATTGAGGAAAACTCACAAAAGGCTTGAAAAATGAACATTCAAACTTGTTGTCAATATGCTGTCACTTGCTCCATCACTAGCAGGAAAGGGATGGAGTTCGGCTTTAACCCCCAGCATGCCAGGCTATGAGAGGTGAGTAATAGGTATTGAAATGTGATTATCTGGGTGAGGTTGTCTTTGCGCTACACATTGTATTTCTATCTGACCCCTCCTCCCAGTTTCTGCACTCCCTTCTCCTCGTACTCTGCCCTGCTCAGCCAGAAGGACTCCTTGTCCTTCATGATGTTGGCGAGCACCGCGCCGCCCAGGAACACCATGTGCTTACGCCGGGGGGGGTCCTCGATGCGGATCTTGAACTTCTACACAGAAGAAGAAGAAAGAAGAAAGTATTGAATCACAGCGGAGTGTGTGTGTGTGTGTGTGTGTGTGTGTGTGTGTGTGTGTGTGTGTGTGTGTGTGTGTGTGTGTGTGTGTGTGTGTGTGTGTGTGTGTGTGTGTGTGTGTGTGTGTGTGTGTGTGTGTGTGTGTGTGTGTGTGTGTGTGTGTGTGTGTGTGTGTGTGTGTGTGTGTGTGTGTGTGTGTGTGTGTGACAAATACAACATTGGATTTGCAATAAGTCACAATATAATATTCCAAATGTAGTATATATATATAAATGGCTGACATCTTTTTTGTCATTAATACAATTAAATAAAATAGTGTTACATTGGATTGATATAGTATTCTTGCCTTTTTGAAACAACAGAACAAAACAATCTTAGCTCAAGGTCCACTGTTTTGTTTAGTGCAATTATTATTATGAGTTATTATACAAATGCTAAGTAACTTTTTTAAATTAATATAAAATGCATTACATTGTGGCTTATGCTACAGATTAAATTGTTAATGGATAATTACTTTTATGCAAAGGTATTATAGAGGGTCAGCAGTTGTATAACACCTTATCTAACATCATGGTGCTCCTGTATTTCAATAAAAACAGATGATTAACATTTAAAGGTTAAAAAATATTGTTATTGGATGTAAAACTCTTACAGATAGTTTCTGAGTGTCTCCGTCCAGCACCCTCTCCAGGTACAGCTGCTTCATCTCCCTCTCTAGTCTGGATGGGAGCCCGGGGTACATGGTGCTTCCTCCGGAGAGAACGATGTGCTTATAGAAGTCTGACCTGCACAGAAAAAACAACCAGGATGTAAGAAAACAACATGTTTTGTTTTTCTACATGCCCTTTTTATGTTGTGCAGGTGCATTAGTGAGGGGAGGCAGACCTGAGGTCGATGTCTGCTGCCTGGATGGTGTTGAACAGCAGCTCGGCCACCCCCGCTCCCTCCACGTTGATGAGGTGAGGCTGGAAGAGAGCTTCAGGAGCCCCGAACCTCTCGCCGCCCACCTTCACCTGCCGGCCGTCGGGAAGCTGCACCACACAAAGGAAAACATTTCAATAACTGCAGGGTCTTTTTTGTGATACAGCAAGATGGAAGGTGCCACCATAACACATGCTTTGGAGAAATCCTTCATTTGACCACTCTCATAATAGGACTCAAACTAGAATAAGGGTACACTTATTGGCAGAAATTGAATATAATATGTTTAAATATGTTATTATTTTTTATACAATCACATTGAGTTAAGAATCATGTTTATGTTATCCTACAATAGGGTTGCAATCTGATACCTCACCACAAGATGTCCCTAAATACCAGACACTGGTCTTCAAAAAGCATTGTTTGCTGTTTGGGGAACTGAACATTTATTTTGATACCACTCTTATGTTTGTATGCTTACTAAATATTTAAGTACATATCTAGAAGTTCACTTTTTTGGTCTTTGGTGAAATTATTACTTTAAACGAGAGCTAAATATTTCCTTTGTTTTCAAGCAGTTTAACTTGTTTTCATGTATTTATGCTAAGCTTGGCTAACAGGCTGCTAGCTTTAGCTTCATATTCAGTACACAGTGGCAGGGAAGTAACAGTCGACAAGAAAGTGAATATGCACATCCTTTATATAGCAGCACTTCCTTTGAGTCAGGGGTGTCCAAAACTACGGCCCGCGGACCATTTTGAATCGGCCCTCAGCAAATTAAAAAAGTATAATGACTTAAGTATGATAAACTTATCTTATATTGTACTTCTTCAATATATATGTTCAAATATATTACACAGTTTTCATGTGTTAACAAGCCACATTTTCAAATGAATTCAGTCGATTAAAATTGAAAACATGTTCAAGTTGATAAGAAAAAAGCCCAATATCAAATCTACATAACAACCTTCAAAATATACCCTTCATATTTCCTCCTATTATAAGCAATCAGAAGATTCTGTTTTAAAGAATGAGCTGCTAACAAAATAAATAAAACTCATTTTTTTTCTTAAAGCATCTTCAAGTATCAAGAATAATTAGATTTTTCCAACTTATAACTGAATTTATTAGGAAAATATACCTCACCTGTGGCTCATCCCTTCGTATATTTTTCTGTATGTGGCCCTCAGTGAAAAAAGTTTGGACCCCACTGCTTTAAGTTAGGGCTGCTTGATTATGGCAAAAAATCATAATCTCAATTATTTGGGTCAATAATTGATATCACGATTATTAAAAACGATTATCCATCTACTTTGAAATCATCCAGTTATTGAATTTTCTTTGTTGAAAAGTATGTTTTTAACAGTTGTTGATTACCCTGAACTTTAAGTATAATTCAACTGAAAAACCAATACAAAAAATACAAATAATAATAAATTAAAAAATGTAATAAGAAATAATCGTTTTATTTCGATTATGTTGTTTTCATAATCGTTGCAAGCCAAAATCGTAATTGCGATTAAAATACGATTAATTGAGCTGCCCTACTTTAAGTAGACTAAAACTTTAAGCATTACTGGGATTTTGTTCTTCAACGTACTGTGAAAGTCTCCACCAGGAAGGTCGTCTCTAATGCCAGGCGCTGCTCCTGCTCGATGTCGTATCCCACGTAGCACAGCTTCTCCTTCATCATGCGCACAGTCTCAAAGTCGGCGGTGTGGTTGAAGGCGTAACCGCGAAGAAGCAGGAGCTAATGGCGGGAAAAGGTGCATTTTTCATGTCACAACTTTTTACCAGTATTCACAGTTTGGCATTTTCTTAATTTCTTCCTGTGCAATATTTAGACTTGTTTTCCCTTCTACAGGACTGAGCATCTCCTGGCTCACCTTAATGAGGTACCGTGTGATGTCACGTCCTGCGATGTCCAGCCTGCGTGTGAGGTGGGGTAAGGAGAAGCCCTCATACACGGGACAGATGTGGGTGACACCATCCCCCGAGTCCAGGACCACACCGGTCAGCAAACCTGTAGACAGAATCAATTACCCGAAAGAAAATGTAACCAAACAATTCCAATAATCTTTGAGGACAGACGATACGTTAGAAATGGGTTTTCTTGTGTCTTTAAGCACAAACCCCACCCAAGTATTCCAGTTTGCCCTAAGGAACAACACATTTAAGATTGTATAACATTTTGAAGTCTTACCCTGAGCATACAGAGTGAGCACAGCCTGAATTGCCACATAAAGGCCCTGGAACTGGTACTTCTCAAACATGACCTCAGCAATTTTCTCTCTGTTCTTGGTGGGGTTCATGGGCGGCTCCGTCAGCAGGATCTTCAAGAAGCAAAAAATACATTCACAGCTGTTTAAAAGCCTATTATTGATACGTTTTTCCCCAGGTGTAAAACATTAAAATGTCTTAAGTATTTTACCACTTGTTTTCTTTCTTCATGCCTTGTTCCAATACTTGTCTCAATGAGCTTTATTTTGAAAGGTCGGCTCTATGTTGTACCTTGCACTCTGATGGGTTGATGTCCAGGCGGGTGGAACCGAAGGTGTAGTCCCACAGGTGGAGCATGTCCTCCCAGGAGCGCACCATACCGTTCTCCATGGGGTAGCTGACCTCCAGCATGGAGCGGCACTCGCTGGCCTCATCACCCACCATCAGGTCCTGGTGGGAAGGAAACACGAGGAGACCGCCTTTTTAAGGTGCAGAGTAAAAGAATAAGACTCACAGGAAAACTACTGGCCCAATATTTCTAAACTTGGTGGAAGGGCGTAGCCTGGGCTAAGAGACAGTCGATTATATTTAAGAATGGAGGGGATCCAAATGAGTCTGCATTCTTTGGTCTTTTTTACTATTTTGTTAGTATCTACAGCTTTGATAAGCTAACGTATAACAAATGACATATCACAAAAATATTAAATGATAAGAATTAAATCTCAGTGCCAATACAATACCTTCGCATATTTTGCACGGATACCAACGCTATACTTTTTACAATGATAGTTTTTAGTAATGCATGGATTCTTTTATTTACACAAGCAGCCAAAGACATTATCAAAATACTGTATTCAAAATCAGGTTATTTATCAAAGAATATAAATACTTAGAAGCTTACTTAGCATTTGCTCACATTTTGGTTACTGCTGAATATTATTGAGCATACATGCTTACTTACAAAAAAAAGTATTGTGAACACTGTACCCAAAAATGCTATCTTTACAAATCTTCACACTTTACATTTTGTGTGCAGTGAACTTTTCACTTCTGCTTTACGAAACGTGAGGATTACGAGGAGTAAAGTTCTGCATGATCTGACCTCAGGTTACGTGAGAATACGGACTTAACTGTGTCTTAAGGAAGCTAACAGGTGTACCGTTCTAAGACACTTTGATACATATGAGCTGAAAGGTAAGAAGAGATGGAGGAGAAGAAGAAGGTCAGCTGTTTAATTAGCTTAACAAGTCTTACTGTCCAGACTTACCAGACAGGAATTCCCTTAGCTTTGAATAGAATACAATCCACATTTAGAAACAGCTTTTGTTAGATAAAAAATGTACTTCCTCTAATCCAATTTTTGTTTTAAAGTCTCCTTCTTTTCTGTCTTAAAAAAACACTCTCAATCTGGCACCTTCTCACTCACATACACCTGACATATCACCTTATATACAAAGTGTTGCCTTGTCTAGGCTCACCCGTTATGTATCGCTTTTCTGAATACAATTTTAAATAATGCAAAAAATGATCTCACCTTTATCTCAATGTTGCCCACTTTGGTGTTTGATCGTAACATTGGTCGACCCACCATGGCGGGGAAGATGTGTTCGGGGAAGTTGGATCCAGCGAAGCCACACTTGACAAACTGCGAAGGGATGTGAGAGTGAAACATGATGTTTTTTGTTTCTATTAAGTTCTTGTTTTTGTCAACGTTATCAAGAGCTTGTTATCCTCAGAAGAGGTTTAATCTTTATTGTTTTTCAGTTATTGAAAGAATTTGTCTAACTGACGAGTGAGTTTTCTGCTCATTCTGTGTGCTTCTTATATCTTTTAGGTTTTCGAAAAATAATGCTAGGTTTGTTTTGTTCTTCTCATGACAATTATATTGAGCTTGTGTACAAATACAATAGGAGAAAAATAATCATCTTACTCCTGCATTAAAGCCTTCTGAAATAGATAATAACTATACATTCAGTGTAATCCATCACTAGGTCTAATCTGCATGCAGGAAACTGTCCTAGTGTTTATTATCACAATGCATTCAATGGATTATTCATCAGTCAATGCAAATGTGTTAAAATGTGTAGTAATTCATTTGGCAAGCATGGAGCAATACGTGTTGCTACATTGCTTTTAAATGACCTGCTGTTTCTCTACCTGTCATGACTTCACCTCATACTGTTGTGTCTCAACTTGTCTTTGTGGCCATAGACACATTCCTTAGCCTGGAGGGACAATGCATTCCAAGCAGAGTCGAAAAACTAGGATACGGCCATTTTCAGTTAAAAATAACACACGTTTGTCTTAATATATGTTGAAATTAGCATGCCACCATTAGTATTGAACAACCACTCTGGATGTTTTGATAGCTGAAGTCTCACTTCCTGATTTTCATCCAATCGTAGCTCAGTTCAAAACATCACAACCATTTATGGCTGTGTGTGCACATTAGAGGCAGAGTGACAAGTTCAGACACGTGAGGAATCAAGCTGCACACAGATTCACACCCTTCAGATGTCAACCTTTACATATGATCCAGAAGCAAACTTTTAAACGCTTTTAAGAGCAGCCACTTTACAATAAAACACAGCTGGTGTGGGTTTGCATGAAAAACAATGTCACAGATTTCTGATAACACTTTGAAAACAAGCGTAAAGTATACTGAAAGAAAAGAAAGAGAAGTAAGCAGTGTTAATACAATGTTGAGGTAGTGTGTGACACAATATATTTGACTTACCCCTGTCCCATTGTCACAGACCACCACTTTTCTCCCCTGGCTATCCATGCTTATCCAAATGTAGCTCCCTCCTGTCAGGACAGGGGTCTAACTAACAAATGACAAATTCAAGATTATTACGCATGAATTTAGAAGAGACAACAAGTGACAGGTAAGCAGAAGTCTATTTGCTGCAACTTCCAGTATGGGCTGGATTACTACATTTGAGGACGCCCCATTTGCTGCGGGGGCGGACCTACACTTCCCCTTTTTCTAGAGAAACAGGTAGTGGTTTTTTTAACAAGTGATTTACAAATTATTTTTAAAGTTGACATTTCCTTACACTTTTTATTCTGCAACAAAAAGGAAAGAAATAGTCCTTTTATTGTTTGATGTCCCTACTCATTGTCACTATATAAAACTGGAAATAATGATACTTTGTAGATTACACCATCAAACTGTTGTAAATGTAAGACCCTAATTATTCTGTTGACTGGTTAACATGTTTCGTTATTTGTCTATTTTTCAATGTCCACTCTGCAGATTTGATTTGCTCAATAAAACAATTGTAATAAAGATAAGAAATAACAAATAATACAAGATTTTAAAAAACAAAATCATGATGAATAACCTTTTGTAAATCTTTGTAAAGTTATGCATTGATAAAAAGGTGAAACTTTTGATAAATCTGGGGCGGACTGGCCATCGGGACGTTCGGGACGAATCCCGATGGGCCGGTACTGAAGTGGGCCGGTCGGACGATGTGGGCCGGCCGGTAAGGGCTCGACATTATAAATGGCCCGCTGGCCCGGAAGCACTATTTAGACACCCCGGGCCAGCATAACGTACTTTCCACTTGCCCGCTCGGGCCACTAAAAATATTGCTTAAAAAAAAAAAATGTCCTGTGGTATTGGTATTTTGACTAGCAATTTTGTTAAATTGTTTCGTTTATTAACGCTAGAAAATAGCGTTCCGTGAGTCGGTTGTCGTTGTTGGGTGAAAAGCAAACAGCTGTTTGCTGCCGAGCGCAGCGCGAGCAGGCTCCCGTGAACGGGAGCGCGCTCCTTCACGCTCCTATCGCGCCACCTAACCATTCGCCAACATTTTAATACCAGCGGTAACCGGCCAAACAATCTTCAAATAAAAGAAAGTCACCGGAGGAGTTAAAGGAGAGTGACAGGGAGCATGAGAAGAAGAGGGAGAGAAAGTTTCAGCCAGCTTGATCGATGGAGTTGGCTTCTAGTGGTGCAGTGACGCGTCCTAAAACCCTTTTATAATCTATCGATTAGATTTATGATTAGAAAATTATAAAAGTAGGGTAGACATGTGGAGATTATCCGGCTGAACAAAACTTGCATTTATCAAACAGGTTTGTTTTCAACAGACCTTATTTCCAGCTATTTTCCAAAACCGTGAGGAGAAATCCCATTGCTTTTTGTCGAGGGAACCAGCAGCTTACTTCCTGGTTCTAGGACGCGTCACTGGCTGCACCTCTCAATATGATGCCAATATAAACAAGGTCTTCTGTCGGCTCTGTACATCAATGCCGACCTATGCTGACAAGTAAGTGAAGAGTAGACATTATAAAGGTATTGGCGAAATGTGCCAGCAGTTTAGGATAATGAAGGTTCTAATCAAATCAATTACATAGCCATTACATGTCTAACTCCTAATGACAGGAAGGCAGAAAATGCATTATACAAATAATACTCATAATAGCAGACATTTTTAAACAATGACCACAATATCATCATTTTAATAAACCAAATATGAACAATTGAGGAAAACGAGGAAGAACTGATGATTCAAATGTTGTAGTACAAGTAGTAATGTAGTTAGTGCATAAATTACTATTGCGACAAATGTGTTAATTTTATTCATTATTAGTCGATTTTTTTTTTTTGGACGAATGCTCCGGGCCAGTGGTTACAATGGTGGGGCCAGTGGAAATACAATTCCACCGGCCCCGTCGACAATTTACTGGCGGTATTTACTTGCGGTACCATGGTGGGCCGGCGGTACCGAAGTGAGCCGGTCGAGAGTCCCGGGCTGATTTGTAGTCGCAGTCCGCCCCTGAGATGTACCAACGTTGCTGCATTTTTGGTCCTAACCATCGGTTCGGAGAAAGTATGTCTATACTGTCTATGCATACTATATAACAATTTGTTTGACATATCCAAACTATACAGATTTAAAATACTTATATTACCTTACTACCATGAGACTTAAAAGGGCTAGTATGCAATAAATGTGCATACAAAATTTGATATTTTTCTTTCAATCCAGATTTCCCTTATTGTATACCTCTCACAATCTATTTTGTTTTTAATTGCTTTCCAGGTTGCACATGACACCTTTAAGAAACATTGCTATTGGGTCAAATGCATCCTAACTGGCCCCTTGTTTGATAACTCTCGTTGGACTACAAAACGAAAACAAATTAAACCGTTTGTCCGCCATCTTTCTTCTCTTAATATTTTGGGGGCCTGGAAATGTCCTCAAAACATTGTTAAGTGTTTTTTTTACCCGAAAGTTTGGCTTTTATATCATCATAAAACATTCAAGTGACTTTAAGGTTATGCCTACTATCAGGGCAAACGTTTAAAATGTGAAAGAAATGTTTAAATAAGAAATAAACTAGTGCTAAAGTCATCAACTGACAAATCTAGCTAGCAGCTATAATATGCTAGCTAGTGTAGCATTAGGCAGCTAAAGAGCCAGATATGTTCCTCAGGAGAGAAAAAAAACAGCTTAGAGGTGTGTTAATATTGGATATAAAATGAATACAAATGCCAATAGTTTGCTTTAGTGAATACAAATGGCAAAGTTTTAGCTTGTTTTGCACACAACAGGGGCTAACATGGAGTGACTTTCACCGTTTTACTTTCCATCACAGGTGAAACTAATTGCATAATTAATTGCTGCATTACATTAGTTGATATAATTAAGTCCTAATTAATGTTGTTAATACACCCTTTTTCTACTTAACATAATGTGATAAAAGTTTGTGAAACTCTTTTATGTGGGAATAATGGTGAGTAGGAATATTGCCTTGTTTTTGTCTTTCTGCTTTTGTTAGTATAATGGAGTAGTGTATGGTAACATTTATAGCCAACTGTTTTAATTAGTGGCTACCTTGAAGGAACATAATGAAGCCTATGTGAAAAAGTAGGGTTTCCCAATTTGAACTTTTGTTGAAATACCTATTGTGTTTCCTTGTTGTTGCTCTTTAATTCCAATGGACTATTTATCCAGAACAATATTTGTGGATATTTTTTGCAAGGGCAGAAATGTGTTTGACAAAAAACAACACCTATTTGAACTTTATGTTTGTGACATTCGCAAAACTAGCCTGTCCAAATAAGATATTAAACATTTCTGCTTCATCTGCTCAAGTTTTTAATTAAAAAAATCTGATTTTTTGATAAATTAATGTTTGTCTTTCTAAACCTGTTTAGAAACACGTATGTCAATCTGCCTTGGTTAAAGTAAAGAAAACATATTACTAAATGTACTTCACTTGCTTTACTACATTACTGAACTAATACATACAGGGAGTCAGTATAACTTTGGATAAAAATAGGCTCATTTATTTACATAAAACATTTACAAAATACATCTTTTCATTGAAATAATGTGTTCATGGTTTCAAGCACACAGTAGGCCTCTGAGAGTGTCGTTCTGACATTGGGACACAAACATATCCGACTTGGTCTCTGTTCTCAAATGTTATAGGCACATTGAGTTAAGACCGATTAACGCTTTACATTTTTCGCTGACTCATCTTTTCTGTTTCAGCTCCTGTGGGAATTCATCAGAGCAGCTCAGGAGCGTTTACAAAAAGCCCTTTCAACCAGTCACCAAAAGACAACAGGTAAAACACAGCTGGTTTTAAGCAGCATATTTGCTTCTAAGGTACATATATAAAGTCTACCTAAACTCATCTGATTATTTGTCTTTGCATTGTAAAAGAGAGATGCCCTTAGATCCTTTTTAAGGCAGTAAAATGTGATTAATTGGTCAGTCACTATGTTTACATGCACATTGTAACATGATCACTCTAAATAACATCTAATGGGAATTAGGATGCAATTTAAAAGTTAATAATATGAATTGTGCCCGAAAAAAATGTATTTTTAACCTAAATGCCAATTTCCTATCAAAAATATTGAACCTAAATTAAGATTTTTCTGATAATGGATGTATGTTAAATGTTTGAAACAAGACACCAAAATCTGAAGTTAGGTTATTATTGTGCATATAAATATAGTAACATTAACAGCCTACTCAAGGCATTTTTCATCGTGTCTTAGATTCCATACTAATTATTTGATAGCTTAGATAATGACTTATAGAAAATGATTTCTCCAAAAATATTCAATGAAACCCGTATTAAAACTTGAA
This sequence comes from Notothenia rossii, assembly GCF_949606895.1. NCBI lineage: Eukaryota > Metazoa > Chordata > Actinopteri > Perciformes > Nototheniidae > Notothenia > Notothenia rossii. The sequence continues at coordinate 35,932,032 of NC_136901.1, read as the reverse complement.
ATATCAAATGATCTAAAGACCATGGTCGGCAGTAAACTACTTCATATAACAGTCGAGGTTGTGTGCCATGGTGCTTCTTTTAAGTGCATGTTGTTTTTCCTTTACAATGTCCACTCTAACTGAGAACACCTCCAGTGTTTCAAATGTCTGTAGAGTCTGATGATTGCAGAGAACAAGAGTCTGTCTATCACGAAAATCGTCCGTCATCTCAGGACTCGAACTCGCTGTCGCTGCTGACGGAGATCTCCGGTGTGGAGGCTCCCGTTCCTCTGCGCTCGTTCTCCGTGCTGCAGTCGCTGGCCTCCGGGCTGCCCAGGTGTCGAGGGGAGGGAGGCAACAAGTGGGAGTGATGGCGGCGGTCCTGGAGGGAGCCGTCGGGTGAGCTACCTGAGGGCAGGTGTGAGTGATCCTGTTGCATTCTGGGTGAAGGGAAAGAAGAGAGAGATGAGATTTGGGTCCCAGATTGGAGCTCTGAGCCCAATTTAGTTTTTTCTCCTTTATATTCACAACTATTGTTATCGCTTGTAGTTCTTAACATACCTGTTCTTTGCGGACGCTGCTCGGTCTCTCTGTCGGCGGTTCTTGAACCAGTTGCCGACCTGTGTGGGGGTGAGCCCTGTGGCCTGGGCCAGGTGACGCTTCCTGGATGGGTTTGGGTAGGGGTCTTGGAGGTACCACTCTCTCAACAAACTGCGGGTTCTTTCCTGCAAAACACACAGTAATACAATCAATATTTATGCTGTCGTAGACGATTCAAAGTCAACTTTATTAGTGTGGATTTGCACCTTGCAAAGATACCATATGGTGTTTTGATATCATCCCAATAAGCCACAATAATCTCCTCACTCTCATGATGCTCACTGTAATAGTATTAGACTGGATTATTAAATACAATCAATGATTAAAATCTACAATAGAGGATAAACATACATTCATAGCGACTCAATTGGATCATGTTAAGGGGATTAATTGGCAGTAAGAGAGACTATCCCTCCCGAGGTTGTGAACTAAAGATTAACTATATTTAGGAAACAATACTTGACCCTGCCACATGAGGGAGATCACACACACAAACACACACACCCAAGAGGCAAGGTGCATGCTTCTGAATCCTGTCATTTGTCTCATAAAACATTTAGGTAAAAGAAAATATATTTTACATTTGTATAAAGAAGGTGTTAAAAAGTACCAGCAGTATGCATGTGATGAATTGCTCTTCACACATGGAATAATGTTCTTTATATTGGCTCCTGGATGGCAAGATGGATCATTTGGACTCCCTTAGGTCTGTGCTCAATGTCAATAAAAGTTGTGTTCTTATTTGAAAGGTGTCGTTAATAATTCAGATGAAATAAAGTTGAACCCTGGGGGGATGGGAGTTTGAAGCTGAACAGTCAAAGTTACAGAAAAGAGAAAAGCTGATAACAGAAGTGGAAATGATGCAGGTGAAAACACATCTAGGAGTATTTAGGAACTATAGTTAATTTGTTTTAACAGTATGTTCTTTTCATAAACATTGTCTAACCAGATCTCTGATCAAGCACAAGTAACCATGTCTAAAGTATTACGGACGAAGGCTGAGGTTAACCACAGCTCTTACCATGATCATCTTAAAAGCTCAAAGGGCAAGCTGTGTGAGGTTACATGTGGTACCGTACAACTTTTACGAGAGAGCAGCTGACGGTCAAATAGCAGGTCCATATCATATCAAAGCATGTTATATTGTGTGATACCGAGTTCCCGACCAGAACCTGATATATTACATTTTAGCCCCACAGACGAGGGAAAGCGTGGGTCACACCTGTGCACATGTGGGTTCAATTGTAATATCGCGTGGTGGTGTTTACCTTAAAGCAATGCGTCTTCTGCTCGCCGTCCCAGATGGTGCGGGGCAGGGGGAACTTCTTGCGGATCCGGTACTTCTCCACCGGTCCCAGCGGCCGGCCTCGGAGCCTCTCCGCCTCCCGGTAGTGCGCGTCCAGCCACAAGTCCTGCAGCTTGGCGTGCGACTCGCGAGTAAAGCGGTGGCTCTGCAGGATCTGGTATAGACCCTCGAAGTTTCCCCCGTGGAAAGCGACCAGCGCTCTGGCTCGCATCACGGACTCGTGTCGGGTCAGCGCCTCCCCGGCTGAGCCAGGGACGGCGGCCGGAAGGGACCAGAGGAACCGGCCGAGGCGCTCGATGTCCCCGGTCTCCTCCAAATTCTCGCACACCCGGGCGACCTGGTCCGGGGTGAACATCGGAAGTGGGAACATCTCGGTTTGCTGTCTCTCAGTAGTTTACCGAAGAAGCTGTGAAATGTTCCAAAACGTATCCAACCGCGCGTAAAGCTCCGTGCGCTCTCTGCCTCCTTTCCTGAGATGATGGCAAATATTGACACTTGCAGCTTCTATCTGCAGCCTCTCTTATGCAACCGAGTCTCTCCTGGCATTTGGGCAAATGTCTCAGAGAAGCCGGTGCGCAACAGTGGTGTTGGCGCCTCCAGGTTTCCAGAGTAGAGCCAAATAAAGAATGAGGACGAGGAGTCAACCTGTATTTATAGCTAGATACAATTAGCATCTCTGTAGTTGTTTTGAGAAGGATTATACATCCCGGCCATTAGCCTCTTAGTGGGGGGTAGTGTGTACAGAGGTGACTGGCTGATCAGCTTGTTTGGCTTAGCCTGAGGATACATTGACTGCCAGGGTGACTGCAGCGAGCAAACAAGTAGGGATAGGTTATTTGATAGGACGGATGGAGGCTGGCCTCAGGAGGTGATGATGAGGGGAGAAATAATGTGGATTGAGAGGCTTTTGACAGCAGGCAAAACACAAGAAAATGTCAATAATATGCCAAAAAATGTGGTCATTTATATATTACGAATGAGCGAATCCAGGGTGCAAAATTCACTTTTTTGAATTATTATTTTTTACCAGCAGCTACTCAATAGAGTACCATTGTTTTTGTGCTGATGATGCACATCTACCAGCCTTTGGCACACTTTTACCAGCATAAATTATTAAATTGCAGTGCCCATGGCCATGAAAATTGGTATTATATGCCTCAATTAACAGAGAGGACACGCCGGGACACACAGCTGTAGCGATCCCCGACTAGCTAATACCCATGTAATTAAAACAGACATGGTTATCCTCAGTGACCTCTTGCCAGGCCAAGATGTAATGAAAATGCCCCCGAGACATCGACGCATGCCTCAATCCTTCTGATCTCACTGGCTCATTAATCAGTCTTAGGATAATTTTTCTTATTAATCAGGTTAGGGGTCTGCTATAAGCATCTGTCAACTACAATACAAACATGTTACACTTAATTTGCACATCATAGCTTAGAGGAAATTAATTTATGACAGTGAACCAGAGCTTGAATAAAGATTATTAGCTTATTAATAATAAATTAGCCTCCAATAGGGCTCTGAAGACAGACAGGGATTAGCCCCCGCAGTGAATATGAGGCTTTGCTTGAAGGTTGCAGTCAGGTCAAGGATCATCATGGTTTAAAATAAGGTGAAGTGGCTTTAAATGTCCACAAATATGTCTCAAATACAGATATATGCCTGATGAGCCAGTTTGTGCTGTATATTAGAGAGAGATTATAATTAATCCCTCCAATATAAAAGTGTATGTATGTCATTTTATTTAGCAGCCTTTTTTCAGTGTAAAGAATGCTTTAGTTACACTTTTTGTAAGCAAATTATCCTCTACTAAAGCTCATATAAAATAACAGAAAATTAAGTTTTATTTGAAACAAATTGTTAAAATGTATGAAATCTGACAAATGTTAAGACATTCGAAAGAAAACATTGTAATAGTGTCAGGAATCATCTTAAGGCCTTAACTCACTTCAGTGTTTTCTACTTTACTGATTATACACAAAAACATGGTAAATATCAAGTTTCTTCCTCAAAGGATATAAAACCTGAGCATGAAAACTTTTAAAATGTCCTTCAAAATAGTTGAAGTTATGAGACGAGCAATTAGGTCAATGACAGATACTTTTGCTCATTGTTAACCCAATGATTTTGTCCATGTTATCTGACAAACAGTACAATCTACTAATTAATGCACCAGTCATGAAGGAAGTTATCCTAATACGCTCTTCAGAGGAGCTCCCCTGAAGGCCGACTTTGAGATAAATAGGGGGAGCCCAAAAAAATTGTGCATATTTGTGTCACACAGATTAGAAATGTTGAGTTTCTGTAAATAAAAGTTCTTGAAATAAATAATAGTCCTTGTTCATGACAGTTTCTGAATATTTGTTTTATATTTGTGAATATTTCTGAGTATTGCCATCTGTACGTGGCGGCGCTGCATTCTTTACGCTACTTAAGTTACTATGGTTACGGCGGCGATGCCGGCGCGGTATTTGACATGTTCAAATTGATATTTTGTTAACTCTGGCTTTGTAATACAAAATATGGCGAAACAAAAACAGCCAAGCCTCGCAACTTTTGGATTCACAAGCAAAGAAGCGAAGGAGTCTAAAATTGACAACATGAACGGAACAACTTTTAGTTGGCCGGCTGTAAGTCGAGTTTGACAGCTCCACACCGAGGGAGAGGCCTGCCGATGCGGAGCCTGAAGAGGCTTCAACAACGGCCACAGCTGCCGGCGTAGTGACACCGTCTGTGGTAGTAGCAGAGTGATTTTATAGCAATTGATCGAACCCGCGCTGCTGCTCCAGTCAACAGAGCGTGCATGTGATTATTTAGTAGTGTGTGTGTGTGTGTGTGTGTGTGTGTGTGTGTGTGTGTGTGTGTGTGTGTGTGTGTGTGTGTGTGTGTGTGTGTGTGTGTGTGTGTGTGTGTGTGTGTGTGTGTGTGTGTGTGTGTGTGTGTGTGTGTGAGAGACACTCTTGGGCACGGAAGGGGTGAAATGAGCTCAGTGAAGATCATGCTCACAGTTAAGCTGACCTCTCGAGTTTCAGACACTTGCCACTGACCACACACACACACACACAAACACACACACACACACACACACACACACACACACACACACACACACACACACACACACACACACACACACACACACACACACACACACACACACACACACACACACACACACACACACACACACACACACACACACACACACACACACACACACACTGCAAGGTATCTCCCCAAGACCCAATCTGTTTAAATCTTTGAGAGCAGACTAAACCAAAATCAGCTTAAGCTCTCCCAAGGCGTTGTGGAACAGGATGAATGATAAAATGGGTGATGGGATGACCAGATTAAGTGTTTGAATAAGGATGGGGGGGGGGGTTGTATACAGTATATACTGTAATGTACCTCATTATATGTGTAGACTTTATATTTTGGTAAAACACGAAAATCATTCATCATGCTTTTGTCACGACTGCTACTTTATTTAGAAATGTGTACCAACAATCGGTTGTTATTAGGCAGGTTTCATGGATGCATTCATTAAAGTATCAGGCAAAGGGGAAATTTAAAAAGGAAACACTCAGGATTTTCAACTGTATCTCAGATTCTCTGCATACATTCCTGCCCCTGTTTCTGACATGCGGTGTCGTGTTTGTGTCTCCTGATTCACGCGGTGAATCACACACACCAGATCTGAAGGCCAGCCTGAGCCGACACCTTTACCCCACATTGGACGCTGCTCCTCATCCACTTACGGTTAAAAGGCTTTTCATGTTTACCTCCCTGAAGTTGACCTCAAATTGTTCCACTGAATTGAAATATCCGCCATTTAATTTAAGAGGAAGCAAACAAACAAGTGACTAAGTGTAGGCGTACTATGCTTACTCTTTTTATATTTTACGTTTGAATAGAAGACCCCTTAACCACTTTTAAGTCAACAAAACCAAACCCAAACAGTAGTCCTTCGGATGAAAACACCTGGGGCCTCATTTATAAAGCCTTGCGTAGGATTCAGGTGGGAAGGTTGCTTACGTAGGACAAAGCAAATAAATACACACAGAAATGTTCCGATTTATAAAACACGCACGCACATCCTACGCCGGTTTCCCTTTATAAATCACAATCAACTCGAAATGCGGCACAGCTTTTGGGGGCTTCACGTAACGCCCATAGTTGCCTATAAATAGTCAAAGAAACACCCTTTATTAATATTCATTTTGACTGACTGCATTAAGAAGATCGCAGGACATGACGACAGAACAGCTAAAAAAGACAACTCACACCGTGTCAGATGTTGGTTATTTTGGGGAGGTCGAGATAAATCAAATTGTTTGTTGGATGCAGTTTAAACCAGAGTAGCAGCATGGAGGTCGGATCGTCACCAAAATAAATAAATAAGTGGTCCGAAAAAGGTTAATGACAAAGAAAATAAACATCGCCTAACCTTCCTCAGGCAGTGTGTCAGTGTGTTTGTACAGGGGGCAGGAGACACCCCCTTGATGAGAAACTGCAAGAAATGATCGGGGACTCCCTCCGGAGTGGAGTCAGTTTCCATACCTCCTGTGTTTTACGAGCTACTTATCAAGTCTTGGCGAACGGCATAAAACATGATTAAACGTGATAGTATATAAAACCATGCTCGTATCTACAACCTATAGAAAAGCAAAACGGCATCAGTTTAAAGTAATTCTGTCCTCCTGTTTACCGCATCATTTATGAGAAAACATTTCTTAACAAGAGAACATAATCGAGGGGTGATCAATAACATATCCGTATTTATTTCTCCAAGTTATGTTTTTGTGTGCACTGAGGAGTCTCAAACAGGCGTTTGTTTAATCATTTTAACATTTGGCTTTAATCAATTTGTGAAAGTTAATTCTTCATATATGATAAACGAGAGGTAACATTTTATTTATGGTATTATTTCCACATATTTATTTCCATTCTTCCTTCTGCCAACGGTTTCTCGTCTCCCGTTTTTGTGCTTAGTGCGAACGGATGGGTCAGAGTTTGCGTGGAGGACCACACATTTTCCCGTCAAGTTTGTTTTTTATAAATCGCAAACATTGCGTAGAAACTGCCGTACGCCATCTTTTGAGCGTACGCACCGTTTATAAATGAGGCCCCAGGTCAATACGACATGTTCACAAGATATTTACAGAAATGTACACAATGGATTTCTACCCACTGAATTTTCAGCCTCTTCAGGAATTTGCACTCGCGCAACCTGTGTAGGTTGTTGTAATTACAACAATTATTACAAAAAATATTATTGTATCTCTGTCGACACTGTTTTTGATTTTGAAACAAACCAGAGAATATGTTGCATTTCTTTGCAACCACAATTGATTACACACACACACACACACACACACACACACACACACACACACACACACACACACACACACACACACACACACACGCACACACGCACACACACACACACGCACACACACACACACACACACACACACACACACACACACACACCTCGGACCTAAAGATGGTGGAACCCCACTTGGCATAATTAATTAGGGGCTTAAACAGAAGCTCCCTTCTTAAAAAGATGACCTGTTGATTTTGCCAACAGGCAAAGCGGGGGGCATGCATTTTTGAATGTTAGTGTGTGTGTGGAATGGGTGGGTATTACCTTGCTGTATAAATCCACACCAAGCACAATTAACAAGCAATTGGGAGGAGAAGTAATTAGTATTATCTGCTTATCACCGTCGACCCCTATTCTAAGGAAAATGGGTTGAAAAACAAACAATGAGACACACACACACACACACACACACACACACACACACACATACACACACACACACTAAGTCCCTCCAGGCAAATGTGTAAGGGCTAATTACAAGCTCATTTGCAACTCTAAAGCAGTATCCTCTCATCTATCCCCCCTCTCCTCTCTCGTCCTCAGCAATCTGAGTGTTAGCTTTAGCTCCCAGCCCACGCCGGGGAACCCGCCAAACAAACGACAGAAATCGTTTCCCCGTCCGTCACTGTGGGGTGAGAGGAGGGGAGAGAGGGAGGGAGATCTCTTGGTTCAATAGACACAGGTGATGTAAAGTAAGTGTAGCAAATACTGCAGGGTGGATTTCATTAAAACGTTGAAACTAAATAGAGGTCTGGCGAAATTTCATGGATATATTTGACTCTAAATATATGTCAAACGGACAGATATTCTACCAATGGGAATATCTCAAAATTTGATAACTTTTTATACCTTGCAAAACCGTTCGGTGATCCTTTGGGATGTATTATTTAGATTTAAGTCTACAACTGTAATTGTTCTTTTATTCACAACTTATTTTGTCTCAATTCCTTGTTTTGTCCATAGCACAAGTTATCATATTGAAATGTCTTGTTTTCGGAAAAAAATAAAAGCCAAAATCCAGACATATTAAATAACTATCATTGAAAAGAATAGCAATGCATACAAAAAAGGGAGTCTTGGCTTAAAAAATGACCTCAATTATCAATTGATTTTCAAAGTTTTGAAGATACATTTTCTTTCTATTACAAAAAGAATTACTTCTGGTGGATGGTCTTAATGTGAATCCCAACTGTTTATATGATCTCCGCCCTGAAACTGGTCTACATTTTTAACTACTAATATGCCCAATTAAATAGACTTCCTTGTTCTTCTTAAGAAGACTCAAACAATGTTTTTAATTTTCTGTGAATAGGTTAGTGTGAGTCTCTAGCTTCACAGCAAATATGCCGGAAACGAAACAAATGCATTGTACCTCAATTTGTATGTGTCAATCCATCCAGGATTTATTTAAACATTTTTGATAGCTTTGATAGTAGATCAGGTAATAATTAGGATAAGTCAGGCATATATAAAGAGGTCAACTTCAGCAACTAAGAAGTATATTCTTTAAAGTCCTGTATCTTATGTCGTGTGACTTGATTTCCTTTACGTATGTGGTGATGTGTCATGGTGCCATGCTTTCGTGACATTATAGCGTTTCCTGGGAAAATCCGTCAGATCAATCTCCTTCGCACTAGCAGGTGTGAAGTGAAAGCTGTCTGGAGATTATTTGTGTAATTAGAAGATCCTTCCAGGTATCGTGAGCTATCAGATGGAGTTGCTGTTCCCTCCGGTAAAATGAACCTCCCTCAGACAGTATCATGTTTGCTGCTTGAAGATCAGCTTACCACAGATCACAGCTAGCTGGCAAACGCTCATTTAAGCCTTTAAAAAATAGCCCGGCAAATCACTGGTCGCACTGGATGATGTGTTTCCTGCTCTGGTTGTTGTCATCACGGTTAGGAAACTGAGGGCTGGTAGTCCGGGTCATTCAGTAGATTATTGAACAGCCAGAGGGCAAATTGCCAGGTTAGATAACCCTTATTACGTTTGTTTAAAATATTAAGACGGGATAATAAAATAAATGTTTTATCCCCAACATGTTGTGTTGTTATGTGTGGATTTTTTTTATCTATAGAAACTGGGCTTTTTACTGTTTGTAAATCTGTTTAAAGGTGACCTATCATGCAAAATGCACTTTAGTACGTCTTTTATACATGAATATGTGTCCCCGGTGTTCCAGGGAACTCACCAAGTGTGAGAAAACACAACCCTCTCTATTTTCCTCCATACCCAAATCTCTTAAAAAGGGGCTGCAACGGATCTGATACAGACTGATCCAGATTTGAACACGTCTGTGACGTCACAGAAGTAGCGCTACGGCTATTGGGCCAACTCCACCAATCAGGAGGAGACAGCCACGGACATTGCCGTTCGAAAGCGCTGGAGACGCTGTAGTACATATGCCAGGCCTGTAGATGGTGCTGTTCTCCCAGAATCAGCCCATGCAAAGACAGTGTTAAATTGAGAGAAATGAGGAATGGTTAAAATGCATGATCTGTTTGGTATTTTGAAAAAAAAAAAGTATAAATATGCCTTATATAGGTATGGTCCTACACTATATTACTCAAATATAGCATGATAGGTCCACTTTAAAAAAAATAATAATAATAATAGAGAATGCTCTTAACATCCCGATAGCAAGGAATATATTAAATGCTTTGACAATAAATACATAAAGAAATGTCATCTGTGGAAGCCGTGGTTCTGTAAAAAGCACGACCAATCATTTTAGCCGGCCCGGCTAAAATAACTGGATGGCCTACCTGCCTGTCAGCCTTCCATCTGTGCACAAACTTATCTCGTGCCCTCATTGGTCATGTGTGTGTTCGTGTGTGTTGGAGGAGGGGCTCTGTGAGGAAGTCTGAAGGAAGGGGCAGATTCTTTTCAGCTGCGTACTTTCAAATTCTAGCGCACTCGAGCTGGTTTCTCCATTCTTACCTACCCTACCTTTAAGGGCTGCTGCTGCTGCACATTATACTGAATACAAAAACAAATGAGATAAGAGATAATATGAATAAATAATTAGCCACCACCTCACTCAATGTGTCAACTATGTGTTCAACAGTCGACATAAACATATGTTGATTTTTGATTGATGGTGCTGTAGTTTAAATCTTGGTAGTTTTTGATACATTTCTACCAGAATTGAACATTTTAATCAAAAACCCTTTCTGATATCTGAGATGTGTAACTCATTATCTGCATTTTTAGTAGTTTCAGCTGCTCCTATGGGTCTATTAGACTCAATATTCAGTAAAGCTTTGATAGCAAACTATATGTAAGAAGCCTTTTGTGTCAACTGCTCGGATGAAAAAGGCTTGATTAGTAGTTTGTTGTCCGACAAATGTAGGAAACTGTGTTTATTTAAATATTCCCTAAATTCAAATCAAAACTTTTTTTCATGCTTCGTCATACACCCTCCTCCACCTCCCTCCATCATCATATGTAACAGGTGTTACTAGAGTTGTTTAGGAATCCTGGAGGATTTAAGGTGGAACTTATTCTTACCTAATACTATAATGCTCATTAATTCCTGCTTTGGTGTCTTACGTCCCCCTGATCCTCTGCTCGGTGCTGCCCGGCCACGCCTCAGCGTCACGAGGGAAGGAGGATTTGTCTTTTGGAGGGAAATTCTTGAGGAAGGCAGGAACTCTGATTGTAAGATAAGGCTACATGAGGGTTTTCTTATCCCCGCTTCAAGCGAGGGGTGTGATTCCCACTGAGTAGCTTGTTTGGTGAGGATTTGGGGCATACTGTGTCCACACAGTGGTCATTTTAGTAAGGACAGGGAAGAAAAAGTCCAGCTGTACTTGGACTGATGTTTTTGTAACACTTTGTGCTAGATTATAATGCCATTAGTAGATTTTTACAATTATAAAAACATCTTGATAAGGGAACTCAGACGTACTGTATATGTGATGGGAATCTACAAAAATAGGCTTTTCTCAATAGGTCGTTTCATGAAACACAGACTTCATGGTTGGATAGACACTGGGGTTTTGTGTTCTGGTAAGACAAGAGGTTATATTTATTTTATTTTGTAAAACGTATTTACCAGTCTTGCTGTATAAATGAAGGGATTCTAACATTGGCAAATCTTTTACTGTCATATATTTTGAGTGTGTCTGTTTGGGTCTAAATGAAACATTATAACAAGCTGTAGCATCACAATGCACTGTGTCACATGTGATCAATAAGAAACACTCCAATGTTAAAGAACGATATATAAGACTATGAGTTTAATTCAATTAAATTCAATTTAAGAGTTTAGGGAGTTTTTTTTAAGGGAGGCTATATACATTTATATTGCTATAATGCTATATATTTATATGCCTGGCTGCTGAATCCTAAGAACTGTTACAGGATGTGTATTTTGTAAATTGTGTAACTCTTTATTTTTATTCAATTTTTTATTATATTATAACTTTTTCTTTTAATTACGTAACATTAAGCTGTCTTTGGCTCTTTTTCTGCTGTAGCAACGTACATTTCCCCTCTGTGGGACTAATAAAGGTATTCTGATGTAATTATAATTATGACATAAATAAAGACTGAGCCTCTTTGTGACCTTTCTGTTATGAGGGGGTGGGCTAATAGAGAGAGACACGCACGCTTATGGTGGTGTATGTTAACATGTGTCAACACTGAGCTGCAGCAGCTAATTAGATGAGGATCTAATTTTTAATCAGGACCATAACATGAAGACATACTCTGAGTCTGGTCATCTTTAGTTTATTTGGTATTATCTCAAACAAATGAAAGTGAAGTTTTACAAAGTATTTAACACTACACACTTTGATAATTCATTTAAAGAGTTATAAGTTGTATTCTTTAACGGCAGTACCAGACAGTTTTTTTTTTTAGTTTTTTTTTTTATTTAACCTTTATTTAACCAGATAAACAACATTGAGATAAAATCTCCTTTACAATGCTGACCTGGCCAAGAAGGCAGCAACGTTACACATTTGTACACATAACACAGACATATAAAATACAGAGAACTAAGTAAACAAAAAAAACAAAACGAAAAGCAGTCACCACATTGTGCACATTTGGGACAGTAAGAAAGGTACTACTTATTACTGCAAGAGCAGCTGGTGGTAAGGACCTCCGACAACTTCAATTTAAAGCATGCTATTGAGACAAGTGCCGTCAGTTTGAGGCGTGATTGAAGGTCATTCCAAGACCAAGGACCATAATAAAAAAGACTCCTTTTCCCAGCCTCAGTCCGCACAGCAGGAACCTGGAACCGTATCCAGGCACTGGATCTGAGGTTTTAAGAGTCACAAACTGGAGCAAATCTGTCACATATGTAGAGTGGAAGCTTACCTAAAATGGCTTTATACATTGATAAAAACCAATGCTGCATCCTACGCATACTAAGTGAGGACCATCCAGTTAGGCTATACAGTTTGCAATGATGAGTCCTATATGGTGCATTTGATATATATCGCAGTGCAGCATGGTAGAGTGGGTCAAGTTTGGCCAAAACAGTGGGGCAGGCAAATCTATAGATTGTATCACCGTAGTCAAGCTGGGACAGGAATAAGCCAGAGACCAACCTTTTATGGGAAGAAGTTGAAAAACAACATTTAAGAGTGTAAAGGAAGCCAAGAGTGAATTTCAATTTCTTAGTTAGAACTTCAATGTGGTGTTTAAAGTTTAGATTTCTGTCCAACCAAAAGCCCAAATATCTGTATGTATCGACAAACTCAACGGAGACAGTTATTGAGACATCACTTCATAATTCCTTCTGCAATAATGAACACTGTTTTTACATTTCTCTGATGTCTGGATGTAAACTTTCCAATCACAATAGTAAAAGTATGATGACAAATTGCCTAATCTAGATTCTACCTGCTAATCAGTTTGGTGTAGAATTTAGGCTTCTGTAATGTTAAAGGTGGGGTAGGTAAGTTTGGAGAAACCGGATCGAGATACACTTTTTGTTATATTCCATGAAATGCTCTTAACATGCCGATAGCAATGAATATCTTAAATGCTTTGACAACAAATCCATAAAAAAATGTCATCTGTGGAAGCCGTAGTACTGTAAAAAGCACAACCAATCATCTGAGCCGGCCCGGCTAAAGTAACTGGATGGCCTACCTGCCTGTCAGCCTTCCATCTGTGCACAAACTCATCTCGTGCCCTCATTGGTCATGTGCGCGTTCGTGTGTGTTGGAGGAGGGGCTCTGTGAGGAAGTGGCAGATTTTTTCCGGTCGTGTATTTTCAAATTCTAGCGCACTCGAGCCGGTTTCTCAAACCTACATACCCCATCTTTTTAAGAAATCATGTTTTGCAGACAGTTTTTACAGTTAGTTTACAAGATTTAATTGCTCTATGTATTTTTTGTAACTGTAAGTGATACAAGACTCAAACTAACTTTAAACCGTTTTTTTTGCATCTATAAGACATTTCCTGCATTTACTTTGCACCTTTTTTATTAGATATTACACCCAAAAAATTCAAGTGTCCATATACTGACTTATTAAGTGTAAATAGACGTGTTGCCTTAGTTAGCTTGTCGTATGTATAGTAGGGCTGCACGATTTGGGGAAATAATCTAATTGCGATTTTTCTGACAGATATTGCGATTCGATTTGCGATATTTGTTTTTAAGCGACCCAACGGAAGTTTATTGTAAAATGCGGCCATATCTCCAGCTAGGAAAGTCGTATCAACGTGCTCCCGTCTCTAGAACCCCCGCAGCCCGAGCTACGAGTGAAAGAACTAAACTTACATGAAACTTCCATTGGGTTGCTTTAAAGTCAAGCTTCAGTTTAAGATTCACCCTGTAATAGATTTAAAACATGTGATGGAGCATTACTAACCTGACTCAGACGGTTTGTTTCACCAAACCATCTAGGAAAGCTCCACTGGAAGCCATTTGGAAAGGGCAGGCACTTTCAAAAATACTTGGCAGGTGATTGGATCAATCTGTCTGTCACCTTCTATCATGGGCCACTTCTGATTGGTTAACAATGACTGATACATGTGGAGCACAGCACTTCTGATTGGTGTGGATGACTGACACACAAGAATAAAAAAAAGAAAGAAAAGAAAATCGCAGGCTTTGCGATTTGATAATTGCATCATTTCAAATCGCGTTTTCTATTTAAAATCGATTAATCGTTCAGCCCTAATGTATAGAGCACAGTAGTTTTAATATTATTAATACTTATCTTTCCAACTATTTTTTATACGTGCACCATACACACTCTGACACGATGACAGCAAGAAACTTCCCAAAACAGTAGTGAAAACAAAAAGTCACCCTCACTTTCGCTTATATTGATTTTGTCCTGTTGTGCGATGCTTTGATATGAGGGCTCAACAAAAATGTAATCTGTCATATAAATCCAACTCAATAAAGCAGATGTAATACAGGAGATTAATTATATCAACTGGAGTGTGTATTCGCCCAGGCTGCTTGATATAACCACAGATTATTTATAGTAAATCTTGCTGATTTTAATAGACTTTTCAAACAGAAATAAGGAAAATGTGTCGGTAATCATATCTATAGCGCAGCCTAATGATATCACTGAAGTTCTTTAGGGAGTAATGGCGGCCTTGTTGTCAAACATTGTCAAAGCTTTCATAATCCGTTATGACATCAATCGATCAATACTGGCAGAATGAATTCCCGTATATGATTGTTTGTGCGTGACGGGTCGAGAACATATGTTTCACTGCCTCACTTTGTGGTGTTTGGACATTTTCTGCACTACCGTATAACATATGAAAACATGATGAGTGTTAATGATTACTCACCTGTGTGTATTTTCTTGTGTACACATCTTTTGTGTGTTTTCCCGCTGTGGTCATGGGACAGCAGGGGCGGGAGGATAAGCGCTTGGTGAGAAGGATTACCTATATCTGTTAGCCCTCCTTATGTTTCCCCCGGGCAGTGTCACGTCTCATTACTTCTGTACTCCAGCCCGGATAGTCTGGCTTTAGCAGGATACATTTAAAACGCAGGCAGCCTGGCCGTCCAAGAACACCAGGTTTAGACGCAGAGTGATATGCGTGCGCTTTGCCTGAGAGGCTTTCTTCATTAAGTAGGCAGGTTAACTTCTTCCAAAGCTGCCATTGATGGCAATTAAGATAAGGCTCATCGCTGGTTACAATATCTTGCTTTCAAATATGTCTTTGAGCTCACCTTCACGTAATTAACATGTGACGACAAAGGGGAGGCTATACAGCAAGAACGCAAGGTGTACTACAAGAGGATATTTATTAATAGCACTGCAACTAACAATTATTTCATTATTGATTAATCTGCCATTTTTTTCCTAGAATGATTGATTAATCATGGTGAAGCAGCGTTCAGTTGTTATGCTCAAAATATCTGGAACAAACTACCAGAAACCTGCAGGTCCGCTGAAACTCTTACTACTTTTAACTCCAGGCTGAAGACTTTTCTTTTTGCCGCTGCTTTTAATTGAGCTATTCATATCTTACATTGCACTGTAACTTTTAATCATGTATTTTGTCTTTTAATGTTTATTTTACTTTGCTTTTTAATGACTGTTTCTAAAAGCCATTTTCTTAATGTCTTCATTTTTGTAAAGCACTTTGAATTACCTTGTGTTGAAAGGTGCTGGTTAGGGTTAGGGTTAGGGTTGGGGTTGCCTTGCCCAATCAGTTGTAAAATATTAGAAGTAGTCAAGTATGTCCATCCAAGTTGCAGTTAAATTCCAAGGCCATTACTTAATTATGAATTATCAAAGTAGTTGCCACTTATTTTTGTGTCGATCAACTAATTGATTAGTCGATTAATTGTAGCTGCTATTTTAGACAGAAGCATTGCCACAAGGATAGAGCTAGAAAGAAATCTGATATGAATTCAATTTCTTTTGAAATTTTCCATAAAATGCCGAACATGAAAAGGTTCCAGCATCTCAAATGTGAGGTTTTGCTGCTTGTCTCTATTTAATATTATTATAAATTCAAAATCAGATAATAAGAGAAAACAAGATATTTAGGAATGTCACACAAGGCTCACATTGCAGTTCTAACTACTTTATAGTGATTGTATTTATAGGAAAAGCACAGACAAGATGAAGGCTTTAGTACATTTGTGATATGCCTGGGTTTGGGACACTAGGGTGGAGAATTGAATGATTAAGATAACTCCTGGAATGTACAAAATAATAATGGGAATGTTTCAATACATTATAGTTTGATAAGTTGATCATAACCATGCCAACCTTTCCTGACTACAGTCCTAAGTCAAAAAGTGTCTTAAACAAACCTCCCATTTGTTTCAACCTGCCAGGAAACCGCAGTAACGTGTTGAATTCAGCGCACTATTGTCTAAATCTACCCAAATACCCAATTATGTAAGTGTCATCTATTTGTAAGTCAGTTTGTACTCTTATATACTACATCCTAAATCCCCTTTGAGACACTCCAGTTAACAAACATTCATTCAGTAGTTGTTAAGATTTCTTCAACCATTCCTCTAAAACCATTTGACCTAATCACTTGCAAATCCTTCCAGTCAAGTGGCTCATTAGAAGAAACCAGTTAAGCTGAATGGCATAAACATCCCCCATAGACCTTTTCTATTCAAACTGCTGTTAAACATGCTACAGTGGACAAACAGCCCACTCGTTCGGAACCCCGTTCATTTTGCAAATTCCTTTCATCCGCATGGGTCATTGACTCCTTTTTCCTCACCCGTGCGCCGACCCAGAAGGGCATGTATGTCTACAACGCCTGCATGTTGACCCCTTGCTCTCGTTGCCCTCACCCTCCCTCTTGAGGAACCTCCTCCCCCCCCCCCCCCGTGCCGCCCACTCATCTCGCCTTCCAGCTGGTTCCCTGCACTGTCCAGAAGCCGTGGAGCTCTCCCAGCTAATCTAGATTGCGGGAGGCCTCCCTCCTGCCAGCCAAAACAAGAGAGGACAGCCCTAATTGCTTATGTCGTAAAGCTCTCTGACCCAGATAAGCCTGCACTCCCCAAAGCTGTCGATATAACCCCAGTTTACCTCACCAAACCTGCCTCTCCTGATCAACACAAGCCGCCCCCCCTTACATTTCTGCACCTTCTGCCACATTATTAACACCAAGGACAGGGGGATGACGATGGGGAGATGGACATGAACATCGTGGGTTGACCAAACATGAGTAGTCATTTAAAAATAGTTTTTTTAAAGATTTGCAGGAAAACAACTTATTTTTGAATAAATCTTGTAGAGCTGGGCAATATGAACAAATATTATATACAACAACTTTTTTTACCACAGCATAACGATATCTAAGAGTTGAACATTGATGCATTCAGAAAATATTTCCACAATGATAATTATGATAAACAATCAGTAATGTGAATTTAATGAGGTGGCAAGTCTGAAAGAGTCTGCTCCATGACTTTTAGTAATGCTGCTTTTAAAACCAGGAAAAGACAACAATTACGATATTAGGATCCCCAAAATCTAAGAGGATATCTAATGTCATATCCTGATATTATTGATATATTGATCGGTTCTCAAAAATATAGGATTATTTAGATGCATTAATAATCTGCCCGGAAAATGTATAAAATATTAGTCAGTACGTTGGAGTAAGAGCACATGCCCAAAGAGAAATGCGTGATTACTTGAAACAAAAATTAAAAGTAGCATATATAGAAATTACATCACTTTTTGTATTGCTGCCTTTAAAACCAGGAAAAGATAACACGTACAAAATTAGGATCTCCAAAATATAAATGTCTAGTATCATATCCTGATTGATATACAGTAATATAGATATATTGCCCAGTCTGTCAAACCAAATTTAGGGTGAATATTCTTCCCCATAAATATATAAAATACAAATAACTACATTGGAGTAAGAGTACATGTCGGAAGAGAAAGGCGTGATTACTTATTGACCCAAAAGTGAAAAGTATCAGATATTTATAAACGACACAAAGGTGTATGTTGTTTATGTTTGTGCTCAATATAAGCCCATCATAAAGCATGGAGTTGCGTGTGAATAGAGGCTGCATGCCTGGCTCATGATTTAGCTCGGTAATGCAGGATTAGCCACAAACACCACAGAGCCTCGGACGGTTGTCAAGCGCCGAATGTCACACGTGCTCTACTTTAGCAACAGATTGCTTTACCACTGATCGACACTTCGGGCGACTTTTAAGCTCCGCAACTACAGATATTTTGATATTATTTATCTTCTATGCTCACTTTCTAATAAGGAGATATAAATGCGATATAATGAAAAACTTCCAGACATATTACTCTAGCAGTTTTGCCCTTTGGGTCGCATTACAGAATATCAACTTCTTACTGAGAAGTTCTTAAAGTCCACTTTAAAACAGATCCTAATTACTAAATAGGAGCTTTTAATTGGATGCAACCCTGACTCGCCCTGTAATCATCCATCACACGCTATTGGTGCAGGGATGCGTTTAAACCCCCATCTTAAGCCATGTTATACCACAGGTTAATGTCAACTGTGTCAAGTACTAGCTGAACGATACACCTACTGATATCTTGTAGTTTTTCTCGCTGTGACAAAACTGCAAAACCCTACACAATTTCAGACAGTTGACATTTTGAGTATTGATAAATGTATTTGCCCACAGGCATGGAAAATAGCAAAAATTATTCCACTTGCAAAAAATCCAGCTGGACCATTTTC
This sequence comes from Notothenia rossii, assembly GCF_949606895.1. Taxonomy (NCBI): domain Eukaryota; kingdom Metazoa; phylum Chordata; class Actinopteri; order Perciformes; family Nototheniidae; genus Notothenia; species Notothenia rossii. Next base: position 35,913,093 of record NC_136901.1, on the reverse strand, counting down.
TGGTACAAATAGCCGTCCAATAAGTTTATTACCAGCATTAGCAAAGATAATGGAGAGAAACATTTTCAATCAAATACAAAAATACTTTGAAGGTAACAAACTTAATACTGTGTATCAACATGCTTTCAGACCTGGCCATTCCACATGCACCGCTTTAACACAAATGACAGATGACTGGAAGGGCGAACTAGATAATAGGAAGTTAGTGGGTGCAGTACTACTTGATTTTAGTTCTGCTTTTGATGTCATTGACCATTCTTTGTTGTTACACAAGCTGGAACAATATGGTTTTAATTTTGAAACGCTGAGGTGGTTAGAAAGTTACCTAACAAATCGAAGTCAAACTGTTTTTTTTAATGGAAGTCTCTCAAAGATGAAAACAGCCACTTGTGGAGTACCTGAGGGTAGTTGTTTGGGACCACTTTTATTTTCTATTTTTACAAATGACCAACCATTAGTGTTAGAAAAAGCTAAAATTGTAATGTATGCAGATGACTCAACAATATATTATGCAGCATCAACTACAAGAGAGTTGACAAATGTTATGAATAAAGATCTACTACTGATATCAGAGTGGGTCATAAATAATAAGTTGGTACTTAATGCGGGAAAAACAAAATCGTTATTAATAGGATCAAATCATCAGTTAAAAGGTGAACCAAAATTGCAACTACATTTAAACCATATTGAAATTGAACAGGTCAAGGAGACAAAATTGCTAGGTATAACCCTGGATCATAAATTATCTTGGTCTAAACAAATTGATAATGTTGTATGTAAAATGGGAAGGGGTATGTCAGTTGTAAAAAGAATTGTAAAATATTTGCCTATGGATGTCAGTAGACAAGTTTTGGATGCTTTGGTTCTGTCGCAGCTTGATTATTGTTTGGTTATATGGTCTAGTGCTGCTGAAAAGATTTAAACAAATTACAAGTAGCACAAAATAAGGCAGCACGATGTGCACTGCAGTGCTCCTACAGAACCAGAGTCACTGAAATGCGGGAGACATTGAAATGTCAGACAGAGGTCAACTTATATTTTATAAAATGTTGTCAGAAATATTACAGTGACTCACTCACCAGATATATTATCACAAAGGTTTATAGCGCAATATGCACAACATAACTATCAAACACGACATACAATTGAAGGAAGGTTTGTATTACCCAAATCTAAATCAAATATGGGACAGAAAACCGTCATGTACAGAGCCATGACCAGCTGGAACTCTTTACCGGTTCACATCATTCAGGAACATTCTCAAGTACATTTCAAAAGGTTGCTAAAAAATTATTTAAGTATTATAAAGTAAATTTGAACTGTGCCTGTGGCTATGTATGCATATATTATGATGTAAACTTATTTGTATTTACTTTTGTTTGGCCTTAGGATGGCGATAATTGGATGACCATTTTAGTTTTCACTTCATTTCACTGTAAATTGCATGCAATGATGAGCTGTTTTGTTTTAATTTTGTTTTGTTTTCATTTTGTTGTTCGATGTTTATGTATGTTTTTTAGTGTGTGAGGTCCCCAGGAAGAATAGCCAATGCTCATGCTAGTGCTAATGGGGATCCTAATAAAGACCAAAAAAAAGAAAAAAGAAATAAGTGACATCTGCTGTATTGTGTTTGTAAGTTTCATATTTCTTGACATAATACTTTATTTCTCGGCCTGTCCCCTCTTACGCTACTACAACGGTTATTTAAGTGATACTTCCTGAAACACTGTTGACATCACTTGTCACTCCAAATCCCTCCGGTGAAGTTCATTGATTGGATTTGCGCATTTCCAAGTGCTCAAAGAGCTTTCCGCTCACTAAGGAAGTTGTTCATAAGTTGTAGACTGCATCTTGTATAATGTTTAAAAGCAAAATCAGTGACAGTTACAAACAAATCAGGCATTATATTTTGTTTTATCACCAAAAGAAAAATGCAGATCCACATCACATCATCACAAATAATGTTCAAATTGATACAAAACAAAATTCTAAATGAATTTCTAAAACAAAAATGTTCCATGCCCAACATAATTTTTCACACCAAACACAAACTTGTGCTACAGTTTTCCTGCTGGGGTTTATTTTAAGTCCAGTTGAAGGAAAACATTTTACAATAAATATATCATAAACACTGCAAGTGTGGAAGGAAAACATATTGAAATCTCTGTTAAAATCAACAATAACAACGTAACACTTAAAAGTAACCAAACGGAAATGTATACGCATACTTTCCAGGTATTTTGTTTATATGAAAAAAGTGATGGTCAAAGTACTGTGCCAGTATGTTTCAGAATAATACGAGAGATTAAGATCAATAACATAGTTTAGACTGCTTTTGTTTGAGGTTTACATTTTGATTGTGCAGTATTGTTATCCATGCTACATTTCTACCTGAGTCCACTGGCCCCATCATATACTTCAAGAGAAAGAAACCCAACTCTAGATAATCTAAGCTACCAGCGTCAAATCCTCTGTGTTATAATACAGTCGTTTTCCACAGTGTTGGCAAAATCCTTGTCATACAATGTTCTGTGTAAAGTTTCCCAGTGCTTTGTTTTCCCGGACAGTTTGTGGCAAGAAAAAGCACTGACATGATACTGAGAACGTCAAAATGTGCAGATAGTTGAAACACGGAGTATATGTACATCCTCTGGTATTGCGTAATCCCTGCTGCTCACTATACGGTGTGCTGCAATACTGCATTTAACACTAGTGTCTGTTGCCCTCTGGTGGTCTGACCACATCGATTGGCACAACATTTGAAGGAAACAAACTATTTTAACTGAATATAAAGTGATGCATTTGTTAAAGGAGACATGTCATGGCCATTTCTACTGATCATAATTCCATTGTTGAGGTCTACTAGAATAGATTTATATTGTGCAATTTTCCAAAATCACTTTGGTTTCTCATACAGTATCTCTGTAAACTACGTGTATTCACTGAATTTCACTCTCTGCCTTTAACGACTCGTTGTAGCTCCAATAGCTCCAGCCCCCACCCTCCCTGTGAGCCCAGTGTGCTCTGATTGGTCGGAACGTTGTGAATCGCGCTAAGCTCCGTGAAGGTGTTGTTTCCTTGTTTAGCGATACACAGCGAAACACAGCCAAACTCATCCTGAGCACACACAAAGTCACAGCCCAAGTAAAAACAATAAGTGTGGCTTGATATTGAGTAAGAAAAAGGTTGATAAACGCTGTGAGAATGGGTCTGCAGAGAGAATTTCGCCGCGACCCCAACTGTCTGTTATCAGCCTGCAGCCAGGGAGGAGAGATCAGCAGAGCTGACTGCACTGAGTGTGTGTGTGAGGAAGTCCGTGGATTGGTCAATTTGGACCAATCAGAGGGGGCTTAACATAACGGCTCCATGGACGTAGTGTAACGGCTCCAGGGATTGGTCCATTTAGTTCCGGGTACGTGCTTACGTAATCTCGTGCCCGGAAGAATCAAATGGACAGTGACGTTTCACCAACGAGGCGTTTTGGGGAGGTCTTTTCTGTGTTAGAGTTTTACTCGCTACAGGGTGTACTTTGAGGTTTGTGACTCTGCAGACCGTTTACATGCATAAAAACCTTCATAACACACAAGGGGACGGGTAATAACCGGAAAAGCATGACATGGGCCCTTTAAAAAAACTGGGTTTGTAGTTTACCTCATAATCAGATTGCGATGCCATTTTGTTTCAATTCATTATTAGTACTCAGTAGCCGAAAATATCTTAGAAAAAAGATATTCTTGACCCTTTGCCCGTATTTAAAGTGCAATGGATTTTTTTTTCTGCTATAGTATATCTGCGTTATGTTACAGTAGATAACCTGAGGTTAGGACTTTTGTTTCTTAGGATATCTCTAAGTATATGTAGAGATCTTCTTTGTATCTGGACAAGCTCAAAAATGTTGTAAAATAGAAAGTGTACCTCTAATTATTATACATTTTGGATTTTGATTCCAAAAAGTTGCTTGCCAGTTTTTCAGTCTTGATTGATCACTTCTTCCTTTCTGTCCCAACCAGCAGAAATGTTTTACTTGATATAAATCCAAGAGTTGCCGTCAGAATTTAAAAGAAAAACTGGTTCATTTGGATAGAGAAGAACAACGTACGACAGGATCAGCAGCGTCGGTTGGAGGATGGGTATTTTGTTTTCAGGCCCTCTTTGAAGCTGCGAAAAAGAACCCGGTTGCGTTTGTTCTCCTCGTCCTTCTTGGCGTGAAACTCCCCCTGGATCTTGAATCCCCGGTGCACCAAGAAAGCTGAGCTCAGCACCGAGAACTTGTATCCAGCGACTTGGAGCTCGCAGGCCTGAGGGGGGAGACAGAAAGACAGAGTGAGCAGCAGACAGACATGGAGGTGTGAAGATGTGAAAGGAAAAGGAGAGAAGACAAGAGGACAGGGGAGGTGAGAAGAAAGGTAACGGCAAGTACAGACAAGGAAACAAGAAAGAAGAGCTGAAATATGGAAATAAGATGCATTGAAGCGAGGTCAAAGGGAATCATGAATAGTATGGTTTTCTCAGACTTCAGAAAACTCCTGTCAGAACAGGATACCATAAGTCTACAGGTTCTACTATGTTGGACAGTTGGTTAGACAAAAACATTGATAAGTAAATAATGCTTCAACTCTCCTCATCAGTCAAACGTTTTTTGCTAATACTGTAAATCTTGCAATGGATTGCATCAGCACTGCGAGAATAAAAAGGGACTCAATTGTACTTACTCTTCGTCATAGAAAGGGATTAAATGAATTAGGCTAATAAAATCCTACATTTTTTACCTTATTGTTTGAAAGTATAATAGCACTTTCTAATGCTTTTTTGGTTGTAAAAGAGACAATAAGACGCGGTTGATTTTGTGATTAAATATATGCTGCAGTCTAATCAGTGCAAGAGAAGGAAGTTGTGACAGAAACGTCACTTTTTTGCACGTTTTCATGTCAACTTGTTGAGCATTAAACTATATATACAAACAGGACAAAAACAGTCCAATTACATAACTTTGTTTCAACTGAATTTCACAGTGTTCATCAGCTAGAATGTGGACTTTGAGGATATAAGTGTCAAATGTTGAAATTGTACAAACCTGGCTGATGCGATTGAATCCATATTGCTTGAAGTTCTCATCATAGAGGGGCACAGTGTGGGGCCCGATGTAGAAAGGCTCCCAGGGATCAACCCAGGTGAGCGTGTAGCCAACTTCCAGGGGTTCGGATCCTCTAACGTGGCTGTTGACCCACCGCGAGTAGTTGGTGGGGGCCTGACAGCGAGAACACAGCTCTTCATAAAAGGGCCGGACCTCACCGACCTGGTAGAGCTGAACCAACTCTGCCTTGTTTCCGGGCATCTTCCTTGCGTGGCGGATCTCAAAGGCAGGCAACACAAAAACCTCATCACTCGCTGTCTCACGACCCAAGATCATGGCCTCAAACTGCTGGTGGAGGTCAGCGCTCGGCATCATGTCGATGTCAATGACCAGGATGTAGGAGGACTCTGTGCCACCTCGGGCTACGTTACGCAGGAGGTTGTTGGGGTAGGAGACGTTTCCACTGATGGCATAGTTCTTGTATTTATCCCTGTGCGTCTCCAGTCTGGAAAACACAGAGGCACAGTCTTCAAGCCCTGCAAAATGCTCACGGTCCTGCTCAGGGAAACTGGCCATCTCTCCTGAGAGGCACACCAAGTGGAAGTCCACCAGAGACTGAATCTGGGGGCAGAAGAAGCTGAGAGCATAAACCAGAGCTGTGGCAAACTTGACATCTTGCCCGTGTGCGAATATGGCCACAGAGAGAGGATTGTGCCACCTTTCCACAAGAGATTCCAGGTGATGCAGGTTATTGATGGTTGTGTGTGTGGCTAAAGCCAGGACATGGGAGCTGGGGATGGAACCTGGTTTATGATTTGTGGTGAAATCACTTTTTATCAAGTTCTTGTACACCCGGTACTGACCACTGTTGTCAAAGATCCCTCCAGTAGACAGGGAGAACCTCAGACGCTCCTTCCGTGAGTTTTTCTCGGGGTGCCCATTCTTCTTGCCCCCAGAGCCTCCAAAAAGCTCAGAGTATCGGTACCGCTGCTGATTACCGTGAAACTTGGATAAGAAGGACAGGTAAATGAGCTGCAGGAGCGCCACTATCAGCAGAGCACTCAGCACCACTTTGAAAACCGAGCATTTCTTGGACAGATGCATTCCAGAGAAACTGCAAACTGGACAACTAGTGTGCATAAAGCAGCTCCAAACACCGGAGCAAGCAGCTGTTTCCTTGAGCTATTTCTGTCCTAGCATTACCCACATTGCTATCACAATGCTAACAGTGCAACCTATCAGGGTGGAAATACAACAAATACTTGCACATTCTGCTGGTTACTGGCATAGCTTCTGCAGATATTCATGCAGCTCTCGATAGCACAAAAACAAAACGACGGATCTAATCCTGTCTGCGTGATCTTCTTGCAAAATAATTGTTGCAACCATTCTGCTGTGATGCAACAGCGGCGCATGTAGATCCGTAATAACCGTAATGTCGGGAGTAGAGGGGCAACATAATGTGATCTTTTAGCATAGTATAGCATATGGCTCGCTAGCTAGCTGTTTAATGTAGGATGAAAGAGGTAATGCCACTATTTCGTTAGTCTTTGTGAAAGCGTACAATAACAAAAATTAATAAAGAATGTGTTTTCCATGATTTGTATCGTCGATAAAATTGTCTGCGCATATATTCGTAGATCCACAGACGAGGTGGCCGAGTGGTTAAGGCGATGGACTGCTAATCCATTGTGCTCTGCACGCGTGGGTTCGAATCCCATCCTCGTCGATATCTATTTTCATTTTTGACTGTTTATGTCATTTGCTCATATAGTCATTATGTTTGGCAAAATAATCACATGTGAGAGCATTGCTACACGGTTCTCTCTTTTTATATTTATTTACTCTTGCACTATATCCTATTATCTTCATACATATAAACACTGAGTATCATTATTTATCATGTCTATCATGCTATATTTGAATAATATAGTGTAGGACCATACCTATATAAGGCATATTTATACTTTTTTTTTTTCAAAATACCAAACAGATCAAGCATTTTAGCCATTCCTCATTTCGCTCAATTTAACACTGTCTTTGCATGGGCTGATTCTGGGAGAACAGCACCATCTACAGGCCTGGGGTATGTACTACAGCGTCTCCAGCGCTTTCGAACGGCAATGTCCGTGGCTGTCTCCTCCTGATTGGTGGAGTTGGCCCAATAGCCGTAGCGCCACTTCTGTGACGTCATAGAAGTGTTCAAATCTGGATCAGTCTGTATCAGATCCGTTGCAGCCCCTTTTTAAGAGATTTGGGTATGGAGGAAAATAAAGAGGGTTGTGTTTTCTGACACTTGGTGAGTTCCCTGGAACACAGGGGACACATATTCATGTATAAAAGATGTACAAAAGTGCATTTTGCATGATAGGTCACCTTTAAAGTTTACACTGTTAACGTTGTTAATAACAGCACTGGTTTTTTGTTTTTGCGCCACTCACTCACTTTACAATGGTCTCCTAACGTTCTATTCTCATTCAGTTTATGTATGTCATGTCTTTCTTTTTATTCTTTAAATTGTTTAACTTGATTGTGTTACTTACTGGTAAGCTTCTATACTTTTTTTAAAGTATTTATTTCCTTGTACTGCATCAACAATTCAAATTCCCTGCTGTTTATCAATAAACGTCTATCTTAGCATAGATAGATATGTTGAATCTTATATTACATTTCTATTCGTCTTCAATATATTGAGGGGCAAACATAGAGGTGATAGTAATTTAGTTTGATGTTCTTTTTGGAAAAACTTAATCTCCAACAAAACCAGGAAGGTGAATTGTGTTCATTTTAATCCAGGTCGCAACAGTTACAGCTGTGATGTTAAATTGTAAACATCTGATTACGTCTAAGGGCTTTGTTGCACACAGTAATAATGTAAGAAAACACACAGAAAGAACATTTGAGAAACATTTTTAATGACCATTAACAAAAAACTTTTTGTCCTCATGACTACATGAACAGTGCTGACAGCAAAAACATCAGGTCCGAGGCGACATTTCCTCATTTTAGACCGAGTTCAGAAATGAATTCAACATAGCTCAAACATGTGCTATAGACCAGACTACAACTTATGCTGTGTTTTTAATAACGGGGCTTTATCATCAAGGTTGTGGTGGTAGTACTGACTTGTGGTCACATCATAATGTCCGCTTTATTAACCTCTGTACAAAAGCTGACCACACATTTATATGAATACAAACCAGCAGCCATTCTGTGCATGGAGACAATTTTACGAGTCATAAATTACAGAGGCTGAAAAAAGTTGATGTTCATTTTGATCTATAGTGACATGTTTACTGTATATTATCTTGTTCATGCTCAGAACACATGTTGTCAAAATGCCTTCAAGGACCTGAACTGCCTTGGCAAGGGTGACTTCTTGCAAAGCTCAACCTAATTCAGGGCCCTATGAAATCAGCTTTTTTTGTACGTTGTAAGTCAAAAGTCTTAAGTTAACATAAACATTCAGATTTCCTTTCCATCTGTGCACTCCTGTCTTGCATTTTCTAAACATTTGATTATTTTATTTCTTCTTTGAATTTTTTATTAGGCATCCTTGAAACTGTATATTAATAAGTGGATTACATTTTGCCGTACTCTGATACAGTGAAGTATTTATTTGCTCATGCGTAAATGATAGTAAGACGAAAACAAGAATTTACAATTCAAATATTTAATTTAGGCCACAATATTCTAGAAAAAGAAAGTCAGCTTCACTGAAAGGCAGATTTAAGACAAACAACCTACATTTTTATAAGCACTAGCATTCACATGTGTGAGTCGGTGTCTGTTGCAAAGTACCTCAGTACCAAGTGCAGTATCTGAGCAGAAATGTAATCAAAATCAAGTGTGAGAAGATACATTTTAAATTGTGTGACTACAACCATATTTTAGGTACTGGAGAAATCATAAGGCCCTACGGTCGCTCTCAATAATAACAAACTACGACACTAAAACGCCAGCTCCGGTTTTAGACCCGCCATCTTTGTTGTCACTGGAAGATGACTCCGACTGGCCCTGTGCCTCCGCTTCACCTTCTCCCACCAACCGGATGTTGTAGCGTTCCCTGTACTCTGTGAGGTCCCGCCCTTTCGTCTGCATCTGCTTGTTGATGGACTCGATTAATTTGGAGATCTGTGGAGATAAAAGAAGAGGACACTTGGGATTAAATGCAAATATTTAAAATTCATATTCCAACAGTAATGCACTAATATTGTGTCGATAGGCTCGGTAATCCTTACAATAAAATAAATCACCACAATGCTTCATAGTTGTTGTTCTGTTTCCATGATTGCTGAAACAATTTGCTGGTGACATACACAGGGTTCCTGCAGGTTTCAGCAACTCAAATTTTGAAGACCACGTTGAATAGAATTTAAGACCTATTTCACGGCAAGAAAGTATGAAGGAAAATTGCTAGGAAAAAATTAATTTGTCCCATAATGACTTACAAAGTAAATGTATTCATGTTCAGCATAAGAACGATGACTGAACATAACAGCATAACAGTACACTGAACTCTGTTGGGGTGTTAAGACAAAGTGTGTGTGTGTGTGTGTGTGTGTGTGTGTGTGTGTGTGTGTGTGTGTGTGTGTGTGTGTGTGTGTGTGTGTGTGTGTGTGTGTGTGTGTGTGTGTGTGTGTGTGTGTGTGTGTGTGTGTCAAGAGCTATAGTCAGAGCTCTGCTGTCTTCATGCCGTTGTATGATTGCTGTTTAGCTACGGTATTTAGCATCCACAGCAACTCCGCTTTTAGGGTTGACGTAGACTCAAACGTCGCCCACAGGTCCCCCGGTGTTGTTGCGGGAGTAGCTGCACTAGCTAACACTGCATTAGCAAAACAAACGCTAATTTTGTTTGCAAAAGGTGCAGTGGGCTTCAAACACGTTCCCCTCCACTGGTTTCAACCAAGCACTACATTTGATGTTTTCCAACCAAATACAGTTGAACTTACACTTCCACATATTTATTTGTAAGTAGATTCGAAGATACCTAATTTCTGACTGCCGCTAGCTGAAGCTTGGTTGCTAGGTTAATAGCTGAATATAATTTTTAAGACCTTCTAAAATCATATTTAAGACCTTTTTAAGGCCTTAAATTCAGATTATCAAATGTAAGACTTTAGGACCCTGCGGGAACCCTGTTACAATACAATGAATCACCACAATGCGTAATAGTTGTTGTTCTGTTTCCATGATTGCTGAAACAATTTGCTGGTGACATAAAGATGAATGCATTACCTGTTCTTTGTTAGACTCCAAGGCTGGTAGAACTTCTTTTACCGTCCTCTCCACCAACACTCCTCCTACAAGACGAAAGCATTTCCTCGAAGGATCCACTTCCTTCAGGGTTTCAATTACTAAGCTGGATGGAGGAAAAAAATTTAGACAAAAAGTGATGTTATAAACAAAAAATTGCACCTCAAAGATTCAATAAGCAGATGTGTGAGTATCCTCTACCAACCTGTGCTCATTGATATCCATCTCGAAATCTGCAGATTTAGAGGCCATACTGCGCTGCTCCTGACGCATCCTTTGAAATGTTGCCACCACCTGACACACAAAAAAACACCATCAGAAACAATACAGACTCACTGTCACAGTATTAATCTCAGTTTGAATCAGGTACTGCAGTGATAACACATTTCCTGTATTGATCATCAATCAAACAAGTCAAATGTTTAGAGAGTACATTTCTTTTGACTGTTACAACCTAAGAAAAACTGTTTTATTCTAGTCTTCATGGTGTTATATTACTATTTTCTTAAATTGTTATATTTTCACCATTGTTTTTAGCCTGCACTTTTTATGTTAAGTCTCATTCTGCTTTTACTTCAGTGACCTTATATTTGTGTGCATAAGAAAAATGTACTCAGGATATATTTACTTGTTATTAAAATCCACACAGTGCACACTTTCTTAATCTATACAGTATACTATTTGTATATTGTACTGTCCTTTCAGTAGATTGGTATATTAGAGAGTATTCAAATGTATTCGCTATATTATTATAGTGTGTATAGTGTGAGGTTTTCAGTAATACAAATAGCTCCAGTCCTCACACTGAGAAACACTATTCAGCACAGCACTCAATCCACTTATAAGTGTATGCTTATTAAAATGCAGTTAACGCATTGATATAAGCACACATAAACTCTTTAGAAATGAAGGCTCCTTATATGGCTTCACTCTGTTTTTTTGTGATGAGAAGGCAGAATGCTGGCGATGGGGAAGCTAATGTTAGCATCGGCTAGCTGGGAGCCACGTTTTCGGCTTTAGCTCCACCGGATTGAACCACAGAAACACTAATCGCGGGTGTACCGACTGAAGTAGACCGGGCTGGAGGGGACAGTACCTGCTCGGCAGACGGGCCGGACGGCTTTCCTCCGGCGCTGCTGCCGCTGCTGGATTTGCTAACCGTGCTGCTACTGTTGGCTGCCATCTTGGAAGGGTGTTGCTGAGAAGGACCCCGAGCAGAATGTATAGGGATGCTTGTTGTGTGCCTGTGCGGAAATATATATTTTTTGCTTTGCATTTTGAGGGTATCTTTTATTCTTAATGTTGCAACACTGCCATCTCCTCGAGATACAGTAGGTCATATTTTCCTAATCAGTATACTCTTTACCATTATCTTTTCCTGTTTGCACCAATGTTTTTTTACAGTAATGTCCATTGAAAGGCACAGTATTTCCCTCTGATAGGTAGTGCAGTATGAAGAAACATAAAATAAACAAAGATTGGACTTAAAACAGATCACAATTAAAAAAAAAAAAAGACAATCAAAACATCTTTAAATGTCAATTAAATGTCAGCTGTAAAAATTAATAACAAAAATAGTGAAATTCATAATTGATCAATTATTCAAAGTTCAACATGTCAACTGACCAAGTGGAAAATGCTGGTGTCGAGATAAACAGAATATATATTAAGATAAGTGCAGGATTCATGTTTCTACGTTATCTACAAATCGTTTGTTCATTTTGGAGATTTAAAAAAAAAATCCCAAAGAAATCCATTTTAAATTGGTTAAAGTACACCCAAACCACTCTACCAACCACAAAGCCTTAAAAAAATAAATTAAAAAAAATGTTAATTTTTCAAGATAATCATCTCAATATGTATTGTTTTAAAATATCTATTAAAACATAAAATGTAATCATTCCTCTACACCAGTGTTGTTGCGAATGCAGTCCAGCAGCTGGAGCCAGTGTGCCTTCGTGCTGGTTTCTATCCTTTCGAAATAAGGAAGAAGAAGAAAGTAGCCCTGCTAATCCTTCCTGCTGTACACTAACCACACTGGACGTATTAATGTGCTACTAACTTGGACTAAACAGGGGAGGTGAAGCTCTGTCAGTGTCACTGGGACCAATGTTCACGGCCAGGTGCATTTTGGGAACATCTGCAAAGTATTTGACCTCTCTCCCAGCTCCGAGACAACAGATCAAGCTCCAAAACAGGTGAGTTTATTATTCTGACTAGAGAATTTATTGTTATGCGTCTCTCTAAACAAGGTTAAATTATGATAAAGACTACATTCGTATTGTGTTATGTAAATCGATGTGACCGGCAGAAAGAGCATCAATAAATGTTATAGTTATTGATCTAGATATTGCATTTAAAGGTCCCACTATCCTAATAAGTACAATATGATAGGAGACACAATAACTAGTGCAGTTAATGATCAAACGTAACATATTTGCCAGTCATGCTGCTTTTGTGCACATAATAGCCACCTCTTCTCCCTGCAGGATGTCGACCTTACTTCGCCCGGTGGCTGCAGTGTGTCAGGTGACCGCCACCCCGGATAAAAAGGCTAACTTCTCCGCCTGTAAACAGCTGGTGGAGGAGGCCAAGGGGCGAGGGGCCAGCATGGTCTTCCTGCCCGAGGCCTTCGATTACATCGGATCCAGCCGAGAGGAGACGCTGTCGCTGTCTGAGAGTCTGACAGGAGACACAATCTCACAATACTCTCAGCTGGCCAGGTACACACACTGCTTCGTAATCATTGACATGGGTCCAATGTTTTGTTGTTGTTTGGGGGAGACATTTTTCTTCAGTCAGATATTTTTCAATAAGCTGCTGGCTGAGAGCAGGATACGCTACTCTTACACATGTATATAATCTTGCATAGATTTAAGCTCCTTCGAAGCAAATGAGGTACACAAAAAGGGGTTTTACTTCCTGATTCTTGCCTTACTAATCTACTGTTGGCTTCATGAATGAATAAAAAGATAGAGACCTCATGTCCCGTAGTATTTGGAGCTAGGGAAACGGTGAGGTTCAGTATGTTTATTTTAACATAGTGTAAATATGTATTCTATAGCCTAGTAAATATGTTGGTTATGTGTATCCATCAGCAGGCAGGTATTTACAGATTTGAAAAATAAGCAATTTTTCAGGATTTCTTTATGTATTTTTTAACCATTCCTTTTTCAGGAAGTTGGAAGTGTGGCTGTCTCTTGGAGGATTTCATGAACGAGGACATAACTGGGAGTCTGACAGACGAATCTACAACAGTCACATCATAATTAACGATAAAGGTACTGTCCATTGAAAAAGCTCTCTTTAAAATCCCACTCAGTTGCACACAGAAACATTAATTATTTTCCACTTGATGATTCCTTATGGTACACATTCTGACACGTTGTCATTGCACCCACAGGTGAAATCGTTTCAGTCTACAGGAAGTCCCATTTATTTGACGTGGAGCTGCCAGAAAAAGGCGTATCACTTAAAGAAAGTGCCTTCACCATCCCTGGACCCTCCCTCGTGTCTCCAGTCCAAACTCCCATCGGCAAGGTGTCCTTTATAACCAGACTTGTAAATTCACAGAACATCTTCATATTAGATGAGAGAAAACAACAAAAATTAGGAAATATAAGTACATTTTTCCAGCTCTGTAATCTCAATATTAAACACTAGCCAGCAAATATTTGAGATTGTAAAGAAAGCGTTTCCTATCTCTACTTAAACATTATGATCAGCTTGTTCTTAGTCTTGGTTTTTAACTATTCTCTTTTTGTTGCCCCAGGTTGGCCTGGGCATCTGCTATGATCTGAGGTTCCCAGACTTATCACTGGCTCTGCAAAGGCAAGGCGCTGATATTCTTACCTACCCATCAGCCTTCACTGTAGCCACAGGAGCTGCTCACTGGGAGGTGGGATGAGTCACAATACAACTACATGTGTTGGATTACTAGTGCTTGCAAAGACAGGATATCTATTAGATTGAAACCCAAGCAAAACACAAACTTTATGTATTTTTATCCAGGTGTTACTGCGTGCACGGGCGATAGAGACTCAGTGTTTCGTCCTGGCGGCGGCGCAAGTCGGCCGGCACCACGAGAAGCGCTCGTCGTACGGCCACGCCCTCGCCGTGGACCCCTGGGGTGAGGTGCTGGGAGACTGTGGAGGGGAGAAGCCAGGCATGGTGCTGGTGGAGATCGACCTGGAGAAGGTCAGCAGCACCAGGAAGAACATGCCGGTCCAACAGCACCGCAGAAACACTGATTTTTATCAAAGTCTGGAGAAGAGTTGACTACAAGAGAAGAGCAACACTCTAACTCTGAGTTACTGAAAGGACGAGGCTGACAGGAAATCAGTTTGAATATGGGAAACACACTAATCAGAAACGTGTCTTTGGTTTTATGTTTCAAAGACTTTCAGCTGGATAAGGAAACGTCACATAGCATCATGAGCACTTTGATTTGAAGTGATTTTTCACGAGGATTAAACGAGAATGTTTTATGTTGTTTAATCAGATATAGCAGGTGGAGATATTTTTGGAGATATATTTGCATATATTGTTCTCAAATCAAGCTTTTACTGATTAAATATAAACAAATGTAACAATGAAAAAACATATCTTGATGAAATAAATATGTACAGTTCATCGCAGATTCTGACGCGGTTTAAGGAAATGTAGCTTAACATTTAAGTCATCGTGTCATTACTGCTGTAGTTTATCTAATTTCTATTTGTAGTAACCAAAATCAAAAAGCACAGATCAGACCAAATGAGTCTAAATGCTGTATAATGGCCAATAGATGGCACTGGTGGGTTGTAACACTATCAGAAAAGGGAGGAAATGGCAGTAAAAAAGTGAAAGCGTCCTGGAAGACACTGACCTGTGGTTCTAATGGATATTTACAAATCCACTTGTAACTTTCCTGGGTTTCAATTAAATACTGTCATGCTTAAAGATTATTATATACCCAACGTCTGAACCTTCGCTTGGTTTGTTTGTCTCTTGTTTCTTCACTTTCTTTATTTTGTTTGATGGTAGCACATTATCAACATGTCCATACAAAAAAACAAAACATGTATCTATCCCGGAAGACTTGTTAAAGTGGCTCCTGGTTTTGCTGAGAACGACCAATTATCTTATATAAAGTTGTGTCAAAATCCACATTTTTAAAATTGTATTTAAACTTGTAAGTTGTAACCAATCCTGTTTACATAAGAAAAATGCAATACTCTCGTATCCTTATTACGTAATTGTTCTTCAGATTCATTGAGTAGATAGTCTATGAAATACCACATTACTTTGTATTTCAGAGTTTTCTACAGTGTGGTATTGGCCCTTTTACACAAGTTAAATCTCTAAATGCCTTGTCTGGCAATGCATAACTACACAACACCATTTGTCATTTGTATGTTCTGCCTCCACTGTGTTTTATCCCGTTTGATTTGCACTGGATGAATTATTGATCACATTCTCTCCTCCCTGTCTGTTCCAACATCACCCAGACTGTGGGTGGTTTCTGCTGTAAGGCTGGGAAACAGGAAGTGAACGTCACTGACAGGAATGGGACTGAAAAAGGAAAACACCATGATGATGAGGAGAATGTCAAATCCACTCGTGTAGCAAACACAAATCCCCGTTTCAACTGCAGGGAAAGAGGATGCATTGTCGAGCTGGAATTGAGGCAACAGGAAGGTAGGTGGCTGTCTGTGTTTATCAGCGGTAATGACGGTATGTTAATTTAAGGAAAGGAGGTCTGTGTGTGTGTTTCACCATCAGAGGCCATCCATCCATACTCACACCGCTGAGTATGGATGTTAGCTCGTTGTGTAGCTTGTGTGAATTATCTGCAAATTCGCTAAATGAATGTATTTTGCGCAGTAAATCACGCTTTCTGTGGTGTAAGGCCCTCGGCTGTTTGCTAAGTGACGCTGAAGTTTCACAATCCATCGACTGCATGAAAACCGTCCCATCTTCATGTGCTTTTCCCCGGTTATTTCACCATGAAATGCAGATGTTACGTTAATGCATGCACTGCTTTCGGCTGAGCATTTGCTGAAATCATCCACGCTTTCCCCTCAGTACACCATGTAGCTGAATGTAGCTTGTAATTCAGTGTGAACGCTTCTTTAGAGTGTGAAAAGTTGGGCTTGATAACAAACGCTGTAATTTAGAACCGTGAGTTCTAGTCGACTAAATGATTGGTCGATTATGAGGAAACTTATTGCTACTTAATTGTATTGCACATAATTGTTAAAGTGTCAGAAAATGCTTCTTAAAATAGCCTCGGAAATATAGAGATTACGTTCTTTCTCTGTTATTTATAATATTTTATACAATATATTTGGATTCGCAAAACAGTTAAAGACATCACTTTGTTATGTGAGAAACTGAAACTGGTTAGTTAAATGTGAGAAGAAAAAAAGGAAAAATGCTCAAATACATGTTCCAGAAGCCTACATCATGTCACATAAAGGCTTATTTAGTCTAATCAAAAGTCCAAACCTGAGAGATTTCACCTCACAATGATATGAAACAGAGAAAGGAAGGAAACACACATTTTAGGAGCTGGCATCGGCATAATTGTTTGAGTTTTTGCTTGTTGAATAACTTTTACAATTAACTAAAAACATGTATATTTAAGACCATTTGTAACCTTCTTCTGTGAAAAAATGATTTACAGTACATCCGCTTGATATACATTTTATTCCATATACTGTACATGTCGACAAGATATACTTGACACCAAAGTAGGATAATGTTAAACATAAACTCGAGCTAATGTTTTCGCGCTGTTACTTATTTGCTCCATCCCTTCTAAGGTATTCAATTTATGATTGGCGGACCCTCCTCTCATTGTAGAGTCCTTCTCTTTCCAGCCAGCATCAAAGACTGATCAAACCAAAGGCACACAACACACAGCTATGGCTGTTGGTTTAATCAGCGCTCCTGATTGTGTTACGTCTGTCTGGAGTGTTTCCGTCATTTTGTTAAACATGACCTTAGAGAGTTACATTCACAGCCAGAGAGTCCAGACATCTCACTTAAGTGTTTACGCCCCCGCCTCTTAAACAGTTATCCAAAGTTAATGACCTTTAAGTAGAAAGTCAGATTTCAGACTTTAGCAACTTCATTTGAATCTTATATTTAAAATATAAGACTTAAATTAACATCCTCATAACAACATTTATTTTTAAAAGTTCTCACAAAATGGTTAGTATCATGCAATTGAAGCACAATGAGATTCCTTAATGAACATCCGGTAATTTTTCACCCCTAAATTAGGTATGTTCACTAGTCTGTTAGATTTTATTCAGACTCCTTATTATTATTCTAGGATGCATCCATTGCTGTCTCCTAAGTGATATAATATGCTCAGACTGGTGGAGGCTGGATCAAATTGATAGCTGAAAACTCCTCATTGATCGCACACACACACACACACACACACACACACAAACTAAGACACACACTCTAAAGGATTTCTTGAATGGCTGCATTTTATTTTTCTCTCGAAGCAGGCCAGAAAGAGCATGTATTATTCATCTTATAGAATTCATTTTGTAAACGTTGGAACTTCCTTTATCTTCAATCCGGCCTGTCGAATGCTTTTTTTCACGCAATTTTTTACCGGCTTAAGACGTATAATTCAAAGGTATTTAATTTAAATTAGTTGCAGGTTAACATAATGCAAACTTAATGATTTGGAAAAAATAAAAGATGATATGTTAATTATGATGTAAATCCACTTAAAGCTGTAAATACAACTTCAACATAATATTTGGTTTTTGTCCTGCGTAGTATTTTCTCTAATTGACCTCGGCAGTTAGCTAGTGCTGCATGTTAAGATAAGATACAATTTACTTTATTGATCCCAACTTGGGGGGACATTCTTTCGCCAGGACTATTTAAGAAAAGACATAATGTTAGAATGAAATAGAGCAGAAAATAAACACACAAACATCTCAAAATAGAAACTAAAACAGAACTAAAAAGTAAAATATATTCATATTGACAGAGAAAAACGTACATCTGAAGACTATCTGTCAAATGTCAAATATGAAGAAATTAGAGCTAACAAACTTTAATTGTTGTTATTATTATTGAGGAGTCCATGTTGTCCATGATGGATGTTTAGCTACACAGCAATCCATATATTGATCTCTGGCTGCCGTTTGAAGGATGTGTGTCAACTCATCGTCTCTGGGGGAGGTGTGAGCCGGTCGGTTAGATAGAGGGAGGGATAACTGCTGAGTCACATCCCAGCAACAGTAGCCTGGGCAACACCTCCATAGTGACCAGCCGGAGGAAGATAACGGCCCTCGCTGCTCAACTAAGTTGTGTAACATCAGCAGACCCTGCAGCATTTTGTTCCTTTGCTGTTGTTATCGACCTCCACACACACACACACACACACACACACACACACACACACACACACACACACACACACACACACACACACACACACACACACACACTCTGCCTTCTCTTTAGATTATCCACGTCCTCTAACGGTAAAATGAAATCTGACACGTATAGGATAGTAGCCCCCTCAGTAAGCAACACACTGTCGTCTGATTACTGTTTTGATCACTGTTACAAAAGAAGAGACATGAAGAATGTTCTGCAGGCGTAATTATAGCAATCAAATGTCACCACGGAGAGAGAAACAGAATATCAAATGAAACATATAAAAGACATGAGGCTCAGCTTGAGATGTTCAGTTCAGTCACAACTGTCTGTTTTAAAAAGGTCATTTCAAGTTATTAACATGTGTTTTATGATCTCATTCTAATTTGTCCTGGTTAATACTGCATGAATTTTCATTCCTTTGGGATCAAACTAAACCACAAAGCTTAGTTTCAATTAGAGATGCCCTGATTCCAATATAATTAAGATATATAATTGACAGTATACAGATACATCTTTCTTTGTCAAATTAAATCGTTTGTTGCTAATAAAACATTGTCTATTAAAGTTATGTTCCTCAACCGCAATAAGTTACAGATGCTTTACTCAACTTTGCCAAACAAACCTCAAAATAAAAGTGCTTCAGATTACAGGTTTAAATAAAATCCAATTGAAAATTAAATCCATGTTATCAACTTTATCTCTTGTCCCAGGAGAAAACTGTCAGTTTCTGTCCATCCCGCTGTGTGGGACATTCAAACATTATGCGTGTCGTTGATATTTGCAAATAGCAAATATGAGACTCATTGTTTAGTTTCGATAAGAGGCCGACCGATCAATGCTTTGCAAGTTTCAATCCCTTGTTCTGGGCCAAATCATAACGAGAAGTCAAAGAGAAACAGAAACCGCATCACATGAGTTAAATGATCTAAGCCTCGAGATTGACTCAAGCTGAATTGAATTTCCGGATGACACTGATTCGATAAAGCTCAAATGGAAATCCCGTGTCATGGTGAGTGAGTGTGAGTGTTCCCTCTTCACCTCACATTATACAGAGGTTCAGTGGTCTTTAGTTTCACTGGTTCTTGCAGAATCCTTTTGTTCAGGATAGCTTGTGCCATTTTGAATTACTACTATTATAACAAATTGTCTGGATTTCATTGTGATAAGAGAGACTAAAGGAAAGGGTTTGGCGCTAAATGCTCTGAACAGTCAAAGATTGAATTCACTTCTTGTCGAGATACAGTTGACCTTCTTTTGATTTGGCATTCACTTTCTGTTTTCTTATGTTTTTCACATTGTATTATATCTTCAACTTTTTCGTTTTCTTCGCTTTGTGATCATCATGTGACCTTTGCATAATGTCCCATTTCAAAAGACCACAGCTTGAGAGAAGAATCAAAATGAAATCGAAAGTTGAAGCCATTCAGGTTGCTATGAAGGGAAATCAATGAGGCCTTTTTTAACAGAGATATAGAGGAATATGGAGTCGTCTTTGGAAATCTTCCTCCTGAACTCTCTTCTTCTCCTTTCCTTTATTACATAGTGACCCCTCATGCCTTGAGGCTGATATCTCTATGAATATATTTAGGTTATCTTCTCATTGTCACTCTCATCGCTCTGTTTGGTGAGGATCATTTTAGGTCACATCTGTCCCGTTTGTGCTCACATTTCGTGGTGTAGTTTCCCCCTCCTCCACTGGGGGGCGAGGCGACGTGCTGTGTGTCTCTGCTCTCTTTAGGCCAGCAGTTGTGTTATCATACTGCAATCCTCCTCTTATTGGACAGAGGACATCCATGTGTCATTGTAATCCCTCAGTCTATAAATACACCACTTGGCAGAGAACAGAACATTTTAAAATCACTGCCAAATATCTCGACATTTTAAGAAAAAAAAGAAAAAGAAAAACAACATTTATATATAGATAAACATGAAGATTAGTCTTATCCTTAGCTTTTGTAAATATAAAACCAAGTCAAATATGTATTTATGTTAAAATATATTAATTGTGGGCTAGCCTAGACATATGTTTACATCTCTAGGTTACACAACTTTGAATTAATGTATTCCAACACTCATATTTTCGTATGGTGTTAATCTCATAGGTGAGATACATTTTTACGTCAGCTATAAGATTCCATTGAACCTCATCTCTGTCATGCCTGGTTGTCTCTGACAGCCTTCATCTTTATAAATGTCCTGTATCGCCTCCATCTCTTTCCGTCCACATCTCATTCCCTTTTTGTTTTACTTAATCTTCCATCACGGTGCGCTCCAGCAGTTACAGTATTTCAGTCAGACTGTCTCGGATCCCTCAAGGTTATCTGCACCTCAGAAAATGTGTTTCATATGTTTCACTGAAAGTTGGAAGAAGGTCCAAATTGTCTGTGAAGTTTATGGAGCCGTTTGTGACTTTGCGGGCACATCTCATGTATGTTTTGGTTTCCTAGAAAAGACACTTGTTTCCTCATCTTCCTAATGCATCCACAGAAATGTGATGTTTGACATAAATCAACAAGGTGATTCTCCGTTTACTCGGAACAAGCTCTAGATACCGGCTGTGTTTTTTTAAGCTATAAAGTGGATTTCTTCTTCACTAAATGTGTGTATGGCTATAACCTCTCCATCACAGCATCCCCGAGTGTCCATCTTTCATTCTGTCTGCACGTTAACAACCCGCCCTTCTCATCTGTGACCGTCCCACTCCACCTTGTAGACTCAATAATCTCGCATCCTCACAACACGGTGTATCTCCACCTCCTCCCTCCCTCCCTCCCTCCCTCCCTCCTTATCACCCAGGGCACCGGCGCGTTGCTAAATGGAGTCGGAGCAGCTGTACCACAGAGGCTACTGCAGGAACAGCTACAACAGCATCGCCAGCGCCAGCAGCGACGAGGAGCTGCTGGATGGAGCCGGCGCCGTCATGGACTTCCACACCACCGAGGACGACAACCTGCTGGATGGGGACGCGGTCTCCCCAGGTAGGGAGAACGGAAATGCCTCTCCTCTCTTGATTCCCCTCCATGACCCAGTCTTTGACGAGCCCTCACCATCCAATCAGATTCTTGAATTCTTTGCGCTGCGTCTTCGAGTCCAGAATCAAGTTTTTTCCTCCTGAGTAAACACACTTTCGCTGCTTTTGTCATGAGTCAGCCCACTGCTGGTGTCGAGACGCATCAAGTGTGTGTTTGCTCGTGTGTGTTGCTGGGGCACTCGCTCTGCCATCCGCCCCCCCCCCCCCCCCCCCTCATCTCCATGATCCACACACCCATCAGCTGCTCCACATCTCGTCTTGCTTCACCTTCCGCCGTACAAATGGTAATAAAACTGTTCATTGATATGCAAATAGTTATAGACAGCCGAAGCAACCTCTTTTAATCTAACACAATGATCAGAGTTTGGTCTTTATTTAGGATATGTAGTTGATTCAGGTGAGCTAAGTAAGACCCTTAAGTTCCATGATAAAAGTTGATCCCTGAAAAATGTGATCAAATCAGACAACTCAAGGTGACACACTAACTTATTTAGACATTTCAAGTAAATCTCATAGTCTTCATGAGCACATTTTTTATGGTTTTGTTCTCAATAACTTCTAAGATTTAGTGTCCATCCCAAAATTAATACAAAAATCAAATGGAGGAGCGACGAATTACAAATGCTAAATGAAAGCATTTGTTTTCCCATTAAGAAAAACCTGATTATTAAATAGATGATTTCAGAATTTCTTAAGGCCCTCACTAACTTTTTTTTAATTGGATATACAAATCATTTTGCATATTACTTTACCAGAGAAACATAAATTCATGAATTCCTTTATAACCATCTGTAAGGCTCTCTAAGGACTGCAGTTGTTCTTATTATTTTATGTCGTCTTGTGTGTCTTGTCTTGATGTAGTTTTGTGCAGAACTACATAACTCTAACTGTGCTTTGGCCTTGCTCGTTATTCCTATCTTGCGTTTGACTTGTTGCTTACGTGGATTGGTCTCTTTCCTGTCGGGCAGTAAAGGTGTGTGTGAGTAATAACACAGACACGTGGCAGGCCCCTATTTGCTTTTTGTGTTCATAAATACGTCATCTCCTGGCTAGATATAGAAAAGGTAAAGCAAGGTGAACATGTTTGACAGGTGTTTGCAAGTTTCCAGCAGGTGCAACTGTATGAGTTGTAATTCCTAACCTTGGAGGCATACAATTCCAAGGTATTAAACTATTTCCGAACCGGTTCTCCACTCACTAAGTAAGAGATCTGCTACTGCCTGTGTGGCTGCCAATGCTAAACGATTGTAGTCATACCTGTCATTCCTGTGCAACACTCATTCATTCAGAAGCTCAGCTGCACTCTGACCGTTATCTATAGGCGCTTTCACACCGGAGTACTTCCCCCGTACTTTTCCCCGTACTTTTCCCGTTCAGTTCCGATCATTCCTGGAATTTTGCGTTCACACCAAAAAGAGAACTTAGTTCATGAGAACTTTTACCCCCTTTTTAGTGCCTGCTAGAGAGGTGGTACTTTCCTGGGGAGAAAAAAGTTCCATACTTATTGGCTGGGCGAATTGCAAAACACGCCCCGTAAAACTGGGAAAAGTTTTTTGAAGCCACGATTGTATTTGCCGGCATTAGCATTATTAGCATTAGGATTAGCCCCGTGCACCAACGGAGAGAGAATAACTTATGGCAACACAAAAAAAAACATTGGAGCAGTGGAGATGAGGAGGTGTCTGTATTCTGGCGATTTACTCGGAAGGCTTCAGTAGAAGCTGCTGGGAGTCCCAGCAGCTTCTACTGAAGCCAGTCTCTAACTCCGGGGACTTCCGGCCGGGGACTTGGGCAGCAGTATAAGCCGTGAAGTTGTTTGCGGCCTGACAGTAAACCCGTAGAAGTGACGTCAGCGGCTTCATTTGCGTAGTGGGAACTTATTTTCCGGTGTGAACGCGATCTGCTCTTTAGTTCCATGGGTTGTACTAAGTGCTGGGAACTAAGTACGGCAGAGTACTTGGTGTGAAAGTGGCTATTATCTTGTGACCAATCGACATCCGATCTGCTGCATCCTGTTTTCTCTTCCTCGTCTTACTAAATATGCTGATTCCATCTCTGTAGTTTTGACTTGCAGCTGACGAAACAAGCGCACATGCTGAGTGGGTTGTGTCAGATCTGTCTGCTGAGTTTGGCTCTCCAAAAGCGAACACATTTGCGAATTTGCTGGTTGGATTTTGTGGGAAATCCTTGTGCTCTATGAACGCAAAAGAAGCATAGCAAATGTGTTTATGCATGAGATAAAGATCTTAGGTTCTAATAAAACTTTATTTCCTGTCTTTTTTAATTGGATATTTTAGATTAACTGCATTCATTTGGGTCAGTTTAAAGACATCAACGATAAAGACAAAATCCCACATACGTTTGGTAGGTTGTTGTGATACTGAATGAGACTTGTTGCTTGCAGAGAACAGATGTTTCCCATACCACATATTTTACTATAATTGCCATCTCCCTTTTTTGTCTGGTTACAGCTCTTCCTTTCAGTTCTGCACTGATAAGGTTGTAGTAAGACATGCTCTGTTGCAGATCTCGGTTTCAAGTCATGTTGTACTGTTGCACAAGAAAGTTACAGTTCTGTTAAAGTGAATATCTAATGCTCAGAAGCTTAAAACATGATAATTCTTCTCTTCATGTAAAAGCTCAACATTCAGTTGGAAAGTTGCTATAAACCTCAAAGACAGGCACATAAAACCATCTATAGTGACACTGTTTCCAAGTGTTGACATTTCGTGTCACTTGCGGGTTATTCTTTTGGAATAGCTCCTTAATAATTCAGATTTGTTTTATTTTGTATCCTATCAATGTACTTACAGAGGTCTTAGGGGTTGTTTTTATGCACTTTATGGGGACTGGCTAGTGTCCCCAGTCTCTTCCTGGTGATTAGCTTCTCATTCTTCTGCTCTGAAACTGGACCTCTGGGCAGTGTATTATGTGAAAGGTGAAAGCATGGGGTAACCCTAACCTGCCTCCACTTATACTGTCACTGCTGCTGCTAGTACAGAGCGAGCTTCAGTGCAACAACACAGCTTTCTTTCAATAACTGAATAAGCTACAATCTTAATAACCAGGTTGTACCGAAGACTAACAATCATTAACTTCCAGTCTTCATAGTTTTTACATTCTTTGCACCACACTACTGTATTTGCCTTGACTCCACCCCCCTCGCGTCAGAGTTGTGTGACTCCCATACGCTCACCGACATTCCCATGAACCAGTTTGGCTGCCAGCCGGTCCGAGCTAGTGTTTCAGGAAATCTCTGGATGAATGCTCTTCCTTAAAGCTGCTGTGCCTCCCTGAGCTATTTATATGTAGTATTGAAGGGACGGGTGCCTTGGTTAGCTTTGTAAAAACCCCGGGGGCCGTCTCACTCTGAGGTCCTGTGGAGATTTCTGCTGACACTTTTTGTTCTCTTTGAAGAATTGAGGAGATCCATGGAGCCATGCTTTGGGGGATGTGTTTAACTGAACTGAAACGGATTTATCTGGTTTTGTTTTCACTGGATTACTGAGATTTCTGTTTTCAAACTTCATTTTTTTGCTCATTTGACGTCCTGACTGGGACTTCTTGTTGAGCAGCGAGGTGACACATTATGGTTGACATCACCTTTGTAATCGCCTAGCAACAAGAGCCCTACTTAAAGGTAAGACAGCGTGGAGGCCTAACCAATCACAGGCTGTTTGTGGTTTTATATCATAATGGAAACAAAGTCACAGCGTGTGAAATGCCAGGGTCCCATTGTTGAGGGCTGGGAATTGTTAAACCTGATTTAAGCTGAATTGCTTTATATAATCACACCGAGTTTACAAAACACCTTCTGTGTTGAAATAGTGACCGTGAGATCGCTTTTTGATTGTACGAATGTTTCATATCCTTCCTGTAGCGTGAACACAGGAGAGGAAGGTTAAGCAACAGCTGAGTGTCTTAAGATCAACTTTTCTTTTTTCTTGCCACAGTCACACTTAAAGTTTCCTTAACATCCCTTTCCTCTTTGCATACCAAAGGACAGCAGCAGTCAAATGTATGTATAACAACAACAACCTAAAATGACAAGGCAGAATGGCAAAAACACAGATTGACTTAAATTAATTTATTTCTCTTTGCACTCACAAAGCATTCTTTCATTAAAGCTATGAATAGGCCATGTGATTATTTTGTATTGGCATAAAACGTTACAATAATGAGTTAGGGCTGTAACTACAGATGACCCATTCCACATTTTTTTTTATATAAATAGTATTTATAAGTATCTGCCCTACAGTGGAGCACATCAACACATCCCTTAATATAACATGTTTTCTGTCATTCAATCATTTAATCTACAACATGTCAGACCATTTTGAAAAATAAGTGTTTTTGTGGTCCTTCTGATACTTAAACATATTCAGTTTTATGTCATGTGAGACAAAGAATTCACATTTTTGTGAATGGAGCCAACTCAATTTGAACTTTTTTGCTTAGGCTTTGAAAGCGGACTAGTGAGTAGCTGAGTTTCTGTGTTTGGCATGATGCCGCTTAATATCCCCAATAACCTTTGTCGTCTAATTTAGCCAATTGTTAGCAACCGCCTGCTTTTAAGAGATTTAAAAGTTTGAAATGTACAATTGGAGGCGATACTGTCAGGGTTATATAGTGGAACGAAATGTGAGAATCTCAAAATAAAGATCAATTCTAGCATCTAACACAAAAAACCTATTACAATTATTAATTGACGGAAATGCTAACCCTTTTCCTGGTTTTAGGACTCGTTCCTGTAGCACTCTATTACTCCTTACTTAAAGGTCCCATGTCATGGCAATTTCTACTGATCATAATTCCACTGTTGAGGTATACTAAAATAGATTTATATTGTGCAATTTTCCAAACTCACATTGGTTTCTCATACAGCATCTCTGTATAGTATGTGTATTCACTCTGTCCTAAACGGCTTGTTGGAGCTCCGACCCCTCCCTCCCTGTGAGCCCACTGTGCTCTGATTGGTCGGGACGTTGCGAGGCTCGCTGCTCAGTGAGCTGGCTTACTGGTGTGTATTCCGGGTCGGCGATACAGCGAGAACAAGCTAAACTCATCCTGAGCACACACACACACACACACACTCACAGCCGAAGTAAAAACAATAAGTGTGGCTTGACATTGAATAAGAAAAAGGTTTATAAACGCTGTGAGAATGGGTCTGCGGAGAGCATTTCTCCGCCATCCCAACTCGTCTATTACCAACCAGGGAGCTCTATGCAAGTCAATGGGACTCCCTGTTAGTTGAAAATGTACGCTAAAGGTCCTGGTGTGTGAGGAGCTC
Source organism: Notothenia rossii (assembly GCF_949606895.1). Classification (NCBI taxonomy): domain Eukaryota; kingdom Metazoa; phylum Chordata; class Actinopteri; order Perciformes; family Nototheniidae; genus Notothenia; species Notothenia rossii. The sequence continues at coordinate 35,886,039 of NC_136901.1, read as the reverse complement.
CGCGGATTGGTCCATTTTGGTTCCGGGAACCGCATGACGTCATGCGGTTCCCGGAAGAAACAAATGGAAAATGAGAAATCTCCAACGAGGCGTTCTGGGGCAGCATAGACAGGTCTTTTTCTGTGTTAGAGTTTTACTCGCTACAGGGTGTACTTTGAGGGTTTGTGACTCTGCAGACCGTTTACATGCATAAAAACCTTCATAACACACAAGGGGACGGGTAATAACCGGAAAAGCATGACATGGGACCTTTAATGTAAACCTCCCTGCACTTGCTCACAATGGAAGCCTCCATCTTTAGAGCTCGCCTTGAAACACAGTCACCCCTGTGACCTGGCACAATGGACTCTCCCATTCAGGCAGGGCTCACTGATCTCCCCTAGTAACCAAGCAGGACCGGCCTTGTGTGCTCGCCTTTCCCTAGTGTGTGTGAGTGTGATGACATCATCAGCTCTAACAGTCAGCTGCTGCAGTGGAGGGAGAGCGAGAGAGAACAGGGAGGGGGAGGGAGAGAGGACACACACACTGTTCGACTCAAACACACACACAGCCCCGCTTGTCTTCCTCTGGTAAACATGGCAGCGGCGGCAGCAGCGACTTACACACAGTGCGTAGTGAAGCCTAGCTTAGCTTAGCTTAGCCTCGTCTCAGCTGTCAACATGGAGGAGGAGGACGCGGGGGCCGACCCCTATTTGCCCTACGACGGGGGAGGAGACACCATCCCCCTGCAGGAGATCCCTAAAAAAAGAGGTATGCCACGTCCCCTCTTGTGTTATTTTTTTGGCCTCCTTTTCTCACGCTGCTGAGATGTGAAGCCGCTCTCCTTCTTCTCGTCCAGTGAGTGTATGCCGCCATATGGCAGGCAGACACGGTGCAGGTTGAGCAAAACCGTTTTCTGCTGTTGGTGAAGCATGGAAACCAGAGTGTGTTTGCCATTAACTGCATGAGGGAAAAACAGCCACCTGCCCGCTTCGTTCACCATCCACCCCTCTGTTGATGATCAACCAGCAGTGTGTGTGCAGGTCAGCCCGAGATAATGAGATAAAGGAGTTGAGTCAGTGTGAAGGCTTGGGCCTGTAAGCAGCAGCAGCGACTAAAGGCAACATCATGGGCATCCATTTTAACTTCCCGCACACAGAGCCACAGTTTGTCTTAAATATAATATTAACTGGATGTTTGGAGATGTAAATAAGATGTTGCTCAATGTTTCTGCAGAGAGACGACACCTGTTGGTCACTTTACATCACATCACACTTTACAGTCCTCAGGGTGAAGCCATGCAGGGAAATCGTGGTTTCTTGCTCTGCACCCTTGTTTTTCTTTCCCATGCTGCCTTTAGGGAGTTTATCTTGCAGTTGCCTGTGCGTGTGTGCGTTGGTTCCTCCAGGCCTTGTTACATTTTTACGGTGAGCAAGCAGAGACAAAAGACCCCTAGTGCGTTTAGGACTGTTTACATTCACTTTGTGCAAAAGGACGTCCTTACATCCAAGCTTTTATTTCCTCTCTCTTTGCAGCCACAGTTTCACAATCTTCAGTCCATCTCTTTCCATTATGTCAGCCCCTTTACTGTAGAGGCATCTTCTGGCATTTATAATTAATATCCTTTTAAGTTTATTTGCCAAATTCCTGATAAAGTAACCTGTAAAACTGGACATACTGTTTGTACTATTATTGCAAAAACAAATAAGCAATTTGGTAGCTTTACGGTCATTCACCTTACACAATGTGTCCTTGTCCCAACTATCCTGAATCAACACATCATATGTAAACACACATTTAAAAAAGGGGCATTTCGGACTTTGATCCTGTTATCAGCACGCCCTTTTGCGTGACTTCAGGGAATCCACCGGTCTAATCGTCCGGCTGCAGTCTCAGCCTGTATGGAGGTTGTCGGGGTCAGTTTATGATGCCGGTCACATGACGGCTGAGCAGACTAACCCTACTCCGACCGGGCCGATCCAGGTTGTCCTAGCCAGCCGCCTCTAAACCTCTCTGATCTGTTTTACTCAGCAGTAGTAGAGTAGGGCTATTATATTACACAAGAATGCAGCGCTTGTTGGACTGGAAACCTGGGATTTCTCCTCTCATTACACACAGAAACCTCTGAACACACCTGATGCTAATTTCCACTCTCAATGATCACAGGAAGGCCATGTCAGATTCATTCAGAGAAAAGGGATTATTGACAGGCAGTAGGTGCACTGACGCAGCTCTTAACTGATGCAGGCCGAACAGAGTTGCAGCGTCACTGAAGTAATACACAAGGGAGAGAAACTGAAGCCTTATTTCTTATGTGTATCTTTTGTCTATGTGGCCACTGAACCGTTGGAGCGTGATGCTGCCACTGTGTTCATATCATCAGATGCTGCTCCTTTATTGTTTTTCTGTGGCATCACCCCTGCTTGACTACACAGTCTGGATTCGACTGATGAATGCCAGTAGTGCAGCATCATCAGTCGTCTGATTTATCATAAGCCACATTCATTCTGTTTCTACATGTTGCTAATTTACTTCAGTGAGGAGTTGCAGTCTTTTATTTATCCCAAATTAGGAAATTATTCTGCTGTGTTTGCAGTTTTAGTTGCACTTGCACGTGTCTTCAAAACAAACCATTATTAATTTGCCAAGAAACATTAAGCATTCAGTTTGTAGCACCAACATGTTCATTGCTCGGCAGTGAGAGTAAATGCTGCAGACATCTCTTTGAACCATATTTGTGGTCAGTATTTCCGCCACTATGGTGTTTGTAGTGGGCCCTGAAGTGGGTCTGCTTGTTGTTTTATGAAAAGCCTGTGTTGTTTTTTGACCCAGGTAAAACAAAATGCACTGTTCTGGGAATGTTGTAACATGAGCACAATCCAAGACAATCACTTAAAGGTGTACCAAGAAGACCACGAAGTCATAACCGTGACCATCTTGTTAAATGGGTAATTTGAAGAGCGTTGACAGAAATCAATATAAAGTGCTATGTCCTTAGTATGCACGTCTCACATTTCCCAAATCGTGAAGGTCTTGGCTTTATTTTCACTGAAAAAGGCTTGTGCTTACAATGCAGAAGTACAAACTGATGACTCGTGTATATAGTAACCACGTAAACATTTCCTTTAAAACATTTGGTAAGGGAATCACACACAGCTCTCCTGTTTTTATTTTGGCCCTCAGGTGTCTATAGTCGGTCTGTTGGTAGGTTCAGAAAAGGTCAACTTTAATCTTTAAAAGAACAGACGTCCATATCAGTCATCTCACACACACACACACACACACACACACACACACACACACACACACACACACACACACACACACACACACACACACACACTCTCTTTCCCTGCACAGTTCAGACTGTAGCCGTCACTCTGAAATCAAAATGGAGAATGATAGAAACAGTCTTTTCCTGCCAACATGACTCTCACTGCTGCTGACTCCACAACAGTAGCTCACTTCCCTCTTTCTCCTCTCTGAACACCACATGTATCGCCCGGTCAGAAGAAATAAACACTTGGATATTTTGGCTCTGCTTCTTACAGAAAATCTCCCCAAAGAGTTTGCGATTTCTTTCCCTCTCACATCCCTTCAAACATCGAAGGCAGTGATATGAGCTAATAATCCTCACTTTCTTTCAAAGGTGGTATCATGGCCCACATTGGTACTGTGGAAAACTGGATTTATCTGCTGGTTATGTCTCACTTATCGAGGATTAAAAATAATTTATATTCCCAACTGACAATAATTTGATGCGCCTGATTCTCACTGCTTCTATCTTTTCAGCCTGTTGTGGATTAATGTTTTGAAACATTGAGTTGTGTTTCCGAGAGGTTTTGTTTTCACTTGGGTGAGTTTGTCTGTTTCTTACTAGGTTTACGGAAAAACTACTCGCAAGATTGTAGTTAAACTTGTTGGAGGGATCAAGCTTTAGCCAAGGAAGTAGCCAATAGTTCTTGAGTGAATCCGAATCATAGGTAGGGCTGAACGATATACCGTGTCATGGCGATAACCGCAATATGCGCATGCGCGATATTCACATCGTAGGGACGTGCGATATATATATATATATTTTTTTTTAGGGCGTTCGATATTAAGTAGGTAAATTAACTCAAACACGTCATGTTACAATTATTTTGCTGCTTGCTACAAAAGGAAAACTTGCGCGGCTCTCATGTCAGGGGTACTTGAGTGGATTGACATGCAGGCTCTGAGTCTGCACAGCAAACAACTATTTCAGATGCCTTTGCCGGTGTTACACCATATGAGAAAGGTTCAAAACCGCCTAAAGGAGCTGGTGTATAGCTGTTCTTCATTTTATTTTTATAATGTTGTTTAAAAGATGTCCACTACTTTGCTGCTATTTGCACAAAAAAGGTTTTAATTTTGGAATAAAAAGTTAAATTACTTATTTGGTCACGTATGTTAATTCCCTAATGTGACATTAAACTATAGGAAGCTTCATTAATACGTTTAATCTCTTGGATCCCTTCTAGACACCACTCTTCTTCATTCACAGATGAACCCCCTTATTTGAGGGTAAGCAACATGCATTACCATGACATGTTAGATCATGACTTAAGGTATGATGAGTCAACCAGTTAAAATCCAGACGTCCATGACTCAAATCCTTCATCCGGTTAAATATAGTTAAAAAAAACGCAATATATATCGCAGGGGAAAAGAATATCGCAATGTCAGTTTTTTTCAATATCGTGCAGCCCTAATTATAGGGTTACTCAATTTTTGCGAGATACGATATTTGGCTTAGGAGGTCTGTGCTCTCCATCTGCCTTTTTATAGTTATATGAGAATACCTTGGTTTAGTTATAGCGGCTGCAGACAATGTTGCAGATGCAGATTTGTTCATGCCATCTTAGGATCTGTTTTATGGCTTTACTGAGAGGCCTCTGAGGTTTGTAATGTCGATCACAGAGGCTATGAATGAGGCCTTGTTTTAAACTAATGACCCTGCCCCAGTTGACGTTTTGCTAGGCAGATTAAAAATGTATTGTGGACTGGAATGTGTGTGTCCCACAATATTTAGTATTATCCATTGTGTGTCATTGGATTGGCATTGCTCTCGCCCACATTTCAGCATTCACACCCTTACTTTTAGCAGCCACTGTACAATTTCTAAGACTGGTTGCCTCCTTTGTTCAGTGCTTCACAGAGTCTATATTTCACATTTACTGTAAAAACACAATAATTACACCCATTGACATATTGATCAATCTGATATGATACACAGACAGTATAAACCAGTTGAACTTGTGATTCCGATATTGTCTAACCATTGCCCTTTGTCTCCCTTTCGTCCGCGTCAAACACTGTTCTGCCTTTGTGTCGCAGACGAAGAAGTCTCCAATTTTTTGCGTCATCACGGGCGGGCGGATCAGGCATTTCAAAATGTCAGAGTAGGGTTCTCCCTAATAATTATCTACACTTTGTGTGAGATTATACATATGTGGCAGTGCATTTCTTATATTAATGAGATGGCCCTCTTATATAACTTGCTAGGTTATTAGGATGATAATTAAGGACATTATAAAGACTTGTGTTTTTTATATGAAACCAGGAGAGCCAGTTGGCAGCAATGAAAATCCTTTAGAGAGAGAGAGAGAGAGAGATTATTAAGAACATTTCTTATAATAAACTAATACACAAATATTGGCATACATCTTCTAAACAGCAGTGGACAACGTTTGCTTTGTATTTTTTGTTGTTAAATAATTAATATATGCTGTAACTAGTCATTCTCATATAAAAGTCATTACTGTACAGACTGTACTTGGTTATTAAGCATATAGGCACATTGTCTGTGAAGGCCAATAATATCAGATCAAATGTAATGAGACTGCCAGAATGTCAGTAGTTAAAGTTTTTACACTTAAAAGGGACTGTCGTTTTTAGGGCTTCACGAAAAAGCCCCCTGTTAGACATAAAACAAATGTCATTATGTAAACCAGGTCTTGCATAAAGAGCTTATAGTAGAAGATGCAGACGACTTTTTTAAACCAATCTTTGTAAAACATAAAAGACAACTAGAGCAGTAAAAAATGAAAAGCACGAGCAGCTCTATTCCCCTCAGAAGTTCCAGTGTAGGTGTGTATACATTTGCATGAAAGATGACCTCCAGGTAACTGCCGAGTTTACTCATTCAAATGTTCCAGCTTTGCAGATAAACCTCCACTCTGTTTATTGCTTTTGTTTGAGGTGATGGAGTGCAGGGTTCCCTCAGGGTAGCTGTGTCATTAACTCTCCGTGATGACTGTGTTTAGCTCTGCAGTGTTTCTGATGGGCTGGATAATCGAGGAGATGCAGCTCTAATGTGCAGCAGGCAGTGCTGTGATGGATATCGTTTCTTTTCTGGAGCTTAAGGATTAAATGAACAGCAAAGCAGCTTGGACAAAATAGCACATCACAAGCTTTTCCTTTTGATTTGGTACTTGCTTCATACAGGTTCAAGAGACTGGACTTGACTTGCTAACCAGATATATATATATATATTTTTCTGATATAACATGCTTCTTTCAGAATAAAACATCTCAAAGTTTTAAAGCCCTTATGTACAGAGGTGAATGGTGAATTCTTATACTTCACTTTCTCTCTTCTTCAGGGTCTAACTACGTCATGTCTAACGGGGGCGGGGCACCCAGCAGCACCACCCACCTGTTGGACTTCCTAGAGGAGCCCATCCCTGGTGTGGGGACCTACGACGACTTCCACACCATCGACTGGGTCCGAGAGAAGTGCAAGGACCGCGAGAGGCACCGGAAGGTGAGGAGACTGGAGCTAGCTAAAAATAAAACTATTTTAAAAAACGTTTTAAAGTCTCAGAACGCTTCAAACACGCTAGAATTTTGAGTACTTTTCATATAAACAACTGAATGCAACACTAACGTGTCTTCCTGAAAACGGTGCTGTTATCCCTGTACTTCAACAATATTGTGTTTCTATGAAGGTAAGCTTTTTACTTAGCTTTCAAGTGTGGCAGTTTGTAACAACTATACAAACATTTGATTTGTGCCACGGTTAGAGAACACATTTAAAAACGACTTTACTTTATAATATAACCCTGCCTTTAAGCAGTCCAATAAGCACTTTTACTAAAGGATACTGCAGCTAGTCTTAAAACATGACTAGAATATCAAAGGGATTTCACTGCTCAGACTGAGTGTTAATAGAAAGCTAAATTGATACAGCACTCACAAGCATCCTCATAGATGAGCCTATTTTCATTTATGTAACCTGCTTAGCTGTTGTCAGTGAAAATTGCTATGCCGCACAGGAAGTGATGTTTAACACACTTCCTGTGTTGCAAAAATGAGTTTTGATGACACAACAGAACAACTGGGTAATAAGAATCAGCGTTTTTTAGCCTAGATGGCTGAAACTATATCAAGATCTCGAAATTAAATCTTAAAAAAAAAGATAATGCCAAATAAATGTATGATCTTCTGTTTCAAAACCGTTAATATTTCCAAAACTTTTTTGATATTGCAATAATCTTGTCTGACTTAAACAAGTCTCATGTTCCTCCTAGTAGCTTTAAACGACCTCTCAGTCTTCATTAGCATAAAGTTTAAACTCATGAATGAACCGGAGTGGAGGGAGACACAATAGACTGTCGGCTTCCTGCCCTTTGTCTGCGGTCAGCGATACTACTTCTCTGTAAACACTTTTATGCAAATATTGATACAGCACTTCAGCCCGCTTTCCAGAAGTGATTTAGTGCAGGATAACTCTGAGAATTTGAATGATGACACAAACTGGCTTACATGAATTCATTGTTTTATTGAAGCATAAAACCCCGGCACGAGAGTAGATAATTGAACCGCTTATCATGATGTTGTAGTCATAAACCTTTGACATACTTGCATTACTGCCGGTTTAAGTCAATTTGTTTAAAGGGGCCCTTATTATGCTCACTGTGGACTCGCCGGAGCCTCGCAGCGGGGGTAGTACGCAGGCTACTGTCCCGCAGCTGCTGCCTCTCTGTTGGACTCCGGTACTGCACATTACTCACGGGACGTTTCTCTGTGAAAAATGTGCGGCTTTTCAGAAAATATCCGGGGCTTGAGCCCAAGTAGCCACCCCCTAGCTCCGCCACTGTACAGAAGTAAACAAAGGAGTCCAATGGAAGCGTTTCAGGCAGGGGGGGGATAGTGTGTGGGAGAGACACTTCCTTCCGAGGGAACACAGAGATGTCAGCCTTTGCATAAAAACCTATATAATGCCTTGTCTTTTATGCTGCTGCAACGCAAACATTTCCCAAATTGGGATCAATAAAGTGCATCTTATATTATCTTTATAACACGCTTCAGGAAAGAGAAGACCCCAACAAGTATAATTATTATCATTGTGTTTTTAGATCAACAGTAAGAAAAAGGATTCGGCATGGGAGTTCACAAAGAGCCTGTACGACGCCTGGTCCGGGTGGCTGGTGGTGACGCTCACCGGCTTGGCCTCAGGTAGCACTAATGCACACACACACACACACACACACACACACACACACACACACACACACACACACACACACACACACACACACACACACACACACACACACACACACACACACACACGGCTGTATCTCCTCTGCTGATGACTCTCACATGCTTTGCCTCAGGCAGCTCTCTTGGTCGCTCTCCATCTTTTGCTGTCATTTAACCACAAACACAAGCATTCTCGTTCCCCTGCATGAGCCTCAGCAGACACGTTAATCTACACAAAAAAATTATTGGGTACCACTTTACAATAAGACTACCCTTATAACGGATTCATAAAGGGTTATGAATTAGGTTATGAATTAGTAAACACTCTGAACCATTTATAAACCAGTTCTAACATAGTATTCATACGTCAACAAAGGCTCACTATTTGGCAAGATGACTAAGCCTTTCCTGGCATGTCATTATGACCATTTATTTATGAGTTACTAACATTTATAGTTGCCAAAAGGGAGCCTTATTGTAAAGTGTGAAACAAATCACCATGTAGTAATGAGTTACTACCATTTCTAATGAGGATTAGCAGTACAGATACATGTGGGCTCACTATTTGGCAAGCAACCGGTCACAGTTGCCCTGTTTATCTCATGTCTTATAAAAGCTTATTAATGATTTATGAAGCGTTCACAACCTGATTAATAAATAAATTACAAACTATTCGTAAAAAAGGGTAGTCTTATTGTAAAGTGGTACCAAGTATTTAAACCTCAATGATCATCACCTTGTGGAGCAGATTCTGTCAAATGTATTTAAGATCCAGGTTAAAAATGAAGGGAAAAGTGCAAAATATGCCACAGTTTAAAGTGGGGCTGTCGCAATTAATCGTATTTTAATCTCGATTACGATTTTGGCTTGCAACGATTACGAAAACAACGTAATAGAAATAAAACTATTATTATTATTTTTTTGTTTTTCAGTTGAATTATACTCAAAGTTCAGGGTAATCAACTGTTAAAAACATACTGTCCACATTTTTTTTTTAATAAATGGATGTTTTCAAAGTAAATTAATATCGTTTTTAATAATCGTGATATCAATTATTGACCAAAATAATCGTGATTATGATTTTTGTCATAATCGCTCAGCCCTAGTTAAAGTTTACCCTCAATATTTGGATTTGAAACATGAAAGGTCTGGGGTACAGATGTACATGTGTATGACTTGAATGAGCCTGTGACACTGTGGTCTGACCTGGAACATGTGAACATTGTTTTAAAACTTTACAACAGAATATTTATTAAAATAATGTATTTAGATATTTTTGTAATTTCTTTCTATACGGCGACTTTTATCGACTTGCGTCCACTTCACTGTTTCTCAACATGCTATGAAGTAGCAAGCTAAGTGCCTCTGCCTCTTTCCCCCTCTTCCTCTCTCCTCCCTGCCTCCACCTCCTATACTTCCTGGTTCCCTCCTCCTGCCAGGTGCTTTGGCTGGCCTGATTGACATTGCTGCTGATTGGATGAACGACCTGAAGGAGGGCGTGTGTCTGAGCGCCATGTGGTTAAACCGCGAGCAGTGCTGCTGGACGTCCAATGAGACCACCTTCGCTGAGCGGGACAAGTGTCCTCAGTGGAAGAGCTGGGCTGAGCTAATACTGGGGCAGGCAGAGGTAGCTGACACAGGAACATGCTGGGGGACAACTGTACATATCTGCACATTATCTATATCAAAGGCTTTATTCTCATATGCACAAGAGTTACAGTGTAGTGTTGGCAATGGAAAGGCCCGGGCTCTTCCAACAATGCAAATTAAACACACATTAACAATGGAAATAGTGCAAGAAAAAGACATAGGAAAAGAATAGTGCAAGAGAATGTTACAAGTGACCAATGTGCAAGTAAATGCAGAAATAAGTAAAGTATTTACATGATGTAGAATAAGATAAAAACAGACTATTAAAAGAATGAACTCCTTTTTGGGCTTCCACATTGCACATCCATAAATATTAAACAAATGATTTTTGGGACTATTGAGTGTAGCTGCTAAAAAAGTAATTACAAAGAAATGACTTGAGCCAGACACCACATCCACAGAGGGCTGGTATGATATCATTCATCAAATCTTTGTAGTGGAAAAAAACATGTTCTTCATGAGGCTTCAGGAAATGAATTTTGTGGGCAGCATCCTTCCCTTTGCTGCTAGGCTACCAAAGTAATGCAGGAAGTATTGATTGTGATTTAATTGCAATAAACTCCCATGTTAAAAAACAAGCATCAAAAATAATGAGTGAGCAAAATGTAAAACAGTGTACAAAGATAATTCTATGCAGACACACAAACACATGCCTTGTTTCAGACGTGCTCTCAGTCACGTCCACACATTATGTGCGTGATCCTCCTGAGATTCTCACGGTCTCGCTTCCTTCCTCTGCAGGGGCCCGGCTCGTACATCATGAACTACTTCATGTACACTTACTGGGCGCTGTCCTTCGCCACCCTGGCCGTCTGTCTGGTCAAAGTGTTCGCTCCCTACGCCTGCGGCTCGGGGATCCCTGAGGTGAGGAGAATATCTCTTACGAAACACTTTACCTGAGGTGAGGAGAATATCTCTTACTGTACGAAACACTTTACCTGAGATGAGGAGAATATCTCTTACTGTACGAAACACTTTACCTGAGGTGAGGAGAATATCTCTTACTGTACGAAACTCTTTACCTGAGGTGAGGAGAATATCTCTCACGAAATACTTTACCTGAGGTGAGGAGAATATCTCTTACTGTACGAAACTCTTTACCTGAGGTGAGGAGAATATCTCTCACGAAATACTTTACCTGAGGTGAGGAGAATATCTCTTACTGTACGAAACACTTTACCTGAGGTGAGGAGAATATCTCTTACTGTACGAAACACTTTACCTGAGGTGAGGAGAATATCTCTTGCTGTACGAAACACTTTACCTGAGGTGAGGAGAATATCTCTTACGAAACTCTTTACCTGAGGTGAGGAGAATATCTCTTAGGAAACACTTTACCTGAGGTGAGGAGAGTATGTCTTACGAAACACTTTACCTGAGGTGAGGAGAATATCTCTTACGAAACTCTTTACCTGAGGTGAGGAGAATATCTCTTAGGAAACTCTTTACCTGAGGTGAGGAGAATATCTCTTACTGTACGAAACACTTTACCTGAGGTGAGGAGAATATCTCTTACTGTACGAAACTCTTTACCTGAGGTGAGGAGAATATCTCTTACTGTACGAAACTCTTTACCTGAGGTGAGGAGAATATCTCTTACTGTACGAAACTCTTTACCTGAGGTGAGGAGAATATCTCTTAGGAAACTCTTTACCTGAGGTGAGGAGAACCGGCTGCATGCAGGCAGGGATAGTTTTGAAACCTCTGGGTGCTGCATTGAAGTTCTCAAAGGAAACTCCAACATCCAAGAGATTTTTGACAGTTATTCAATTTGTAAAAGATGTAAGCTCATAGCCTGAAGTTGTATCCAGCTGATGAGGTCAGCAGCTGTCTCTTTTTGTCGTTCCTCTCTCTGTTTCAGAGCGAGTGATTATGCTTTTGTAGGATTTCTGCAGATTATCGACGTTCCGTTTTATCCCTCGGCTCTCATTTTCTCACGTCTGATCAATTTGCATCAGGATTAAGAAACTGTAAGTGGCACATTAAATAGAAAGCCTTGTGAACGGCCTCTTACTCGGCTAAACAAAATGTAATGTAATGTAATGTAATGTTTTCATTCGTATGCGTTCCCTTTTATGTTTTGAAGTGGCGTCAAATTGTTAATTCAGTGGGGAGCAGGGAGGTTTGACCGCACTGTGAATAAAGCTATGTTCACGTGAGCTTTCAACATTTAATTTGTTGTTGCCATGAGAACAAGAAAGCTGGAACTGCATTGTATAGCCCAATATATATTATGTTTATAATTATATATATATACCAATTGTGTGTAGTGAAAAACGACTTAAAAGATGGTGACAAAAGGAGAATAAAGGAAAAAATTGGGAGGTAGAGAAGCAGCCTAAGCAAAAAAAAAGTCATTCTTTATTGATTGATTGATTGATAGGTAATGAATTCTTATTTCCTTCTTAATGTTCTGTATTTGATCAAGTGTACTTGTTCAATACAGTCACATCTATAGAGGTTTAACACAGGCCTTCATGTCACAAAGCTTCTCATGGAGAAATATGATATGATATAAATCCATAACTCCTCTCTCCCCAGATAAAGACTATCCTCAGTGGGTTTATTATCCGGGGCTACCTGGGGAAGTGGACCCTGTTGATAAAGACTGTCACTCTGGTGCTGGCGGTGGCGTCGGGGCTCAGCCTGGGGAAGGAGGGCCCGCTGGTGCACGTGGCCTGCTGCTGCGGGAACATCTTCTCCTACCTCTTCCCCAAGTACAGCAAGAACGAGGCAAAGAAACGAGAGGTGAGGGACAAGACATTTAACTCGTTGTTTTTAGTTATGTTTCAGTCATGCTTTGATGCCTTTTAAGTATCAGAATAACTTTATTAGTCTCACAGAGGGGACATTTACATTGTTAAAGCAGAAAAGAGCCAAAGACAGCTTGATGTTACCTAAGAAGCATTAAGCCCGACTTGTGTTCTGTTATCATGAATAATATGACACTGTGTTTTTCAGATCAGCTGAGGTGCGTTTGTTTTGTTTCCCAGGTTCTCTCTGCTGCGTCGGCGGCCGGGGTGTCTGTTGCTTTTGGAGCCCCGATTGGAGGAGTGCTCTTCAGCTTGGAGGAGGTAAAACACACCAGGAGCGCCTGTTGAAGGTCACCTATTATGCAAAATCCACTTTTCATGTCTTTTCTACATAACCATGTGTCCCCTCTGTGTAAAGAGATTCTGAAAGTTTCAGGAAAAATGACCCCCTCTCTTTATGTCATGATCCATTTATATAAAAACCTGTCTGAAAATGAGCTGATCAGACTTTGGCAACTTTATGATGTCATAACGATTGTTTGGCTTGTTTAATCATTAGCCAATCACCAACCAAGGTAACACCTCCTAGAGCACCAATGTGTTCTTTTTAACCAAATATCTCTCAGAGGGGCGTGGGGAGGGGCTCCTTATTTTCATCTAAAGTAACAGACAGAGAATCAGCACTTTTGAAACAGGGCTGAAACAGAGGGGATTATGGGATGCTGCAATGCATGATGTGTTTGGAGCCCTATAATAAAGTAATGAAAAACAGTATAATAGGGGACCTTTAAGCTTTTCTTTCAAGCTTAAAATCCCATTGCTCGGTATTAAAGACAGAATAATGAATACAATGAAACACCTTCCTCCAGGTGAGCTACTACTTCCCTCTCAAGACGTTGTGGCGTTCCTTCTTCGCCGCCCTGGTGGCTGCCTTCGTCCTGCGCTCCATCAACCCGTTTGGGAACAGTCGTCTGGTGCTGTTCTACGTGGAGTACCACACTCCCTGGTACCTGTTCGAGCTCATCCCCTTCATCCTGCTGGGGGTGTTCGGAGGCCTCTGGGGAGCCTTCTTCATCCGGGCCAACATCGCCTGGTGCCGGCGGCGCAAGTCCACGCGCTTCGGCAAGTAGTCTGTCTTAAATTTAAAATGTGGATATGTCAGTCAGGTGGAGGTAGATGCTTGATATGATGGGCTGTCTGGGAGATGAAAAGGTTCACGATGACAGCTTTATCGTCGGAGTAGAGAGATGAATGACTAAATTCTCTCGCAAGCAGCTATTTAAAAACAATAAAGAGACAGTTCACCTTATTATTGAAAAATATCTCCCTCTTAACTGCAGTGATTTATCAATGTAGGTTGTTTTGGTTGTCGAGTGTTGGAAATATTGGCAGTAAAGTGCTATCTCTTGAATAAAATCGAACGACATTCAGATTCAGAATACTTTATTGTCCATTACATTTACATATGATGGAAACGTGTCTTTGGCACTGGTAAATAAGATAACATTTCACTCACCATACACAGCACAACATACAATTCATGCACACAAAAATAGCGAATTTGCATCATAAAGTGACTAAATAACAGTCTTTATAAAAGTGCAGAGTTGATTGTTCTTCAGTCCATTAAAACATCAGTTGTATCAAAAAATCAAAAAATAATCTACTAAAGATTAAAATGAGGTGATGGTGTTGGTGGCCGAAGAAGGATCCTTGAGGCTTGGAAAGGGGGCTCGAGTCTTTGTTAAACGAATATTTGAAAAAGTACAGCTGTCTTGCTTTAAGACTCCTACATCCTGACATGTTGCATCTCCCCTCTCTTCAGGAAAGTACCCGGTGTTGGAGGTGATCTTGGTAACGGCCGTCACCGCTGTGTTTGCTTTCCCCAACCCGTACACGCGTCAGAACACCAGCGAGTTGATAAAGGAGCTGTTTACAGACTGCGGCCCGCTGGAGTCCTCGCAGCTCTGCCAGTACCGCAGCCAGATGAACGGCAGCAAGGCGTTCAACGACAACCCCAACCGCCCCGCGGGGCCCGGGGTCTACGCCGCCATTTGGCAGCTCTGCCTGGCACTCGTCTTCAAGATCATCATGACCATATTCACCTTTGGACTCAAGGTGAGCCCTTGAGGTGTTGATAGCACGTAAGGAAAGAAGTACATTACAGCAAAGAAGTACAGTAAAGCAAAGAAGTACAGTAAAGCAAAGAAGTACAGTAAAGCAAAGAAGTAAATTATTTATTATACCTAAAAATAACAACAAATAAAAAAAAACTAAACCCACTTCCTGTTCCTACCCCCCCCCCCCACC
Organism: Notothenia rossii; assembly: GCF_949606895.1. NCBI lineage: Eukaryota > Metazoa > Chordata > Actinopteri > Perciformes > Nototheniidae > Notothenia > Notothenia rossii. Next base: position 35,870,840 of record NC_136901.1, on the reverse strand, counting down.
CCTCAGGTACCGTCGGGGCTGTTCATCCCCAGCATGGCCATCGGGGCGATCGCAGGGCGGATCGTTGGCATCGCCGTGGAGCAGCTGGCGTATTATCACCACGACTGGTTCCTGTTCAAAGAGTGGTGCGAGGTGGGGGCCGACTGCATCACACCGGGGCTCTACGCCATGGTGGGGGCCGCCGCATGTCTGGGTGAGTCAGCGGAAAACTATAGGTTACTTACGTAACCCCAGTTCTCAGAGTAACATGAAGTGAGATGTCTCACTATGGGATGCGCCTCATCGCGGAGCAAACAGAAGCATTAATCTCATTACGCCAATCCTGATTGGCTGGTGATCTTGACGTCAGCGTCAGGGAATCCACCCCCTATAAGTAGCTTGCGCTACGCCGCATGCGTCATTCAAAATAAGCACCTCTTCTCGCTTCACCATAGCAAGGAGGGCCGTCTGGTGAGACATCTCACTTCATGTTACTCTGAGAACTGGGGTTACGTAAGTAACCTATAGTTCTCATTCATAACACTCCGTTCGATGTCTCACTATGGGATATTGTAGCTCCCGTATTGCCAGACGAGCTTATCTCAAAAGTCACCAAGACCAACCAGAACTTAACAGTTAGAGCTCTAACTCAGCAGGGGGCCCAGCACTGCATGGGCCACACTGGGAGCAAAGACGTCTAATCTGTAAAAGCGGACAAAAGTGAGCGGCGAGGACCAGCTCGCTGCTGCACAAATGTCTTGGATGGAAACACCCCTGAACAAAGCCCAGGATGTAGCCAGACCACGAGTCGAATGAGCACGCAAACCCGAAGGTGCCTGCAGACCCTGACTCGTGTAAGCCAAAGCAATTGCCTCCACAATCCAGTGAGAGAGCCGTTGCTTAGTAACAGGCTTGCCCTTCTGAGGGTTAGCCCAGGACACAAAGAGTTGGTCATTATGACGAAACTCTTTTGATCTGTCCATATAAGTGCGTAAAGCACGGACTGGACATAGCAAATTCGGCTGCTGTTCCCCGGAGGGACACAGCGGCGGAGGAAATGCCTCAATGTCAAAGGGGGTACATGAACCAACCACCTTAGGTATAAAGGCAGGGTTGGGCTTCAGCAACACTCTCGTTAACCCTCGGGCGAACTGAGTGCATGAAGGATGTACAGATAGCGCATGAATGTCACTGACTCGCTTGGCAGATGCCAGGGTCAGTAACAGCACTGTCTTGAGTGACAGGTGCTTCATGTCAGCTTCTTCCAGGGGTTCAAATGGGGCTCGAGTGAGCCCATCTAAAACCACTGTCAAGTCCCATAAGGGCACCAGTGACCTGGAAACAGGAAGGAGCCTGCGAGCTCCCTTCATAAAACGGCAGACCAGAGGATGCTGGCCGGCCGTCTTACCCTCAAAACCCACATGGCATGCAGCAATAGCAGCCAGGTAGACTTCGATCGTGGAGAAAGCTCTGTGTTTATCAATTAGGTCCTGTAGAAATGATAAAATCACTCCCACAGGGCATTGAAAAGAGGTGTGCCCTTTTTGAAGGCACCAGTCCTCAAACACCCTCCACTTACAGTCATAAAGAGACCTAGTGGAGGAAGCAGGAGGACCGGAGGCCAAATGTGCGCGAGCGCGTCCACGCCTAATGGTGCGTTTTGATCGCGCATTGAAAAGAAAAGCTGACAGTGAGCATTTTCTTTTGATGCGAACCGATCTACCGCGGCTCGGCCGTAACGCACCCACAGCTGGCTCACAACCATTGGATGTAGAGTCAAGTCTGCATATAGTGGTACACCCCGGGACAGCAGGTCTGCCCCGAGGTTCATCACACCCGGTACGTGCGTCGCTCTCAGAGAGAGGAGACGGCCGCAGCTCCACAAGATCAGTTTGCGTGCCAGCATGTGTAACTGGAGAGAGCGCAAACCCCCTTGTCGGTTTATATACGATATTGTGGTCGTATTGTCCGTCCTCACAAGGACATGGTGTCCTCTGAGAAAAGGCAGAAAGCGTTTTAGGGCGAGGAACACCGCTAAAAGCTCCAGGTAATTTATGTGCGACCGCTGGAGGTCTCTGCTCCAGAGACCCCTCACCGGACGACCTTCGTAAATACCTCCCCAGCCTGTCAGACATGCGTCTGTGGTGACCACCTTCCGTGAAAGAACAGCACCCATAGGCACGCCCCGTACCAGAAAAGTCGGGTGCAGCCAGTGGCGCAGTGCCATTACGCATTTCACAGTAACCATCACTCTCCGTGCTCCATGACGCGCGGGGTTTAGTTTTAGAGCGGCTACCCAGCGCTGAAACTCCCTCATGTGTAACCGTCCCAGCCGTACAACCAGGATGGCTGACGCCATGAGCCCCAGTAACCGCAGGCATGATCTGAAAAGAACATGTTTGCGCAGCTGGAAATGAGCGAGGCAAGCTCTGAAAGCTTTCACTCTTTCCGCTGACAGGCGGGTGTGAACCCAGGAAGAGTACAGTCTGTGCCGGGCACAACATGCTCTTTTCTGTGTTTATTATGAAACCCAGGTTGAGCAGGTGCTTTACGAGGACATTTGTCTGCGTAATAGCCTCCTGTTCCGACTGTGCGAGAAGCAGCCAGTCGTCTAGGTAGGTTGCCAGGCGAATACCCTGTTGTCTTAACGGGGCTATCGCGGCTTCCGTACATCGTACAAACACTCTTGGACTGAGAGACAGACCGAAGGGAAGTACTCTGTATTCGTAACAGATCCCCTGAAATGCGAACCTCAGATATTTCCTGTTTGGGTAATATACTGTGATGTGGAAATACGCATCTTTCAGGTTGACTGATGTAAACCAGTCGTTTTGTCGCACGAGACGCAGCAGAGATGTGTGAGTGAGCATTCTGAATTTGTATCTTCTTAGATATTTGTTCAGAGCCCTCAAATCTAGTATTGGCCGAATTCCGTTCCCTCCCCGTTTGGGAACGAGGAAATACTTGGAATAAAAGCCGCTCTGACTCTGCTCGGCGGGTATTATAGATATAGCCTCCTTTTCTAGAAGTGAGAGAATCTCTCTTTCTAGAATGTGGGCTGACTCCCCTCGGGCCTGTGAATACAGAACGCCCGAGAAACGAGGGGGGGTGACAGCGAATTGGAGTCTGTAACCCCGTGTAACTGTCTTGAACACCCAAGCAGACGTTGTGAGCATCTTCCACTGTTCGCTCCTTAGAGCCAGCGGAGATGTCACGTCTTTTGCCCTCTGAGTCTCAATTTGTTGTGTTATGGGGCCCTCTAGTGTCTGAACACGGTGGTACCCCGATTTGACAGTCCCCACCGACACTGCGCATGCGCGTGACGGAGGTGCCTTCACAACCCCAGCCGGCACTGCGCCTGCACGTGACGGTGGTAGCCTCACAGCCCCAGTCGTTACTGCGCATGCGCGTGGCGGCGGTGCCTTCACAGACCCGTTCATCGTCCGCCTTTTGAGAGAGGCCGTAGCTGCTCTCAAAAGGGGAACAAATGGCGGGCTGTTTATTGTTTTTATTGTTTTCTCTTTCATTTTTCTGAGCTGCGCCCTCAGCCTGAGGCCTGGATGCGTCAGCGGAAAATGCTTTATCCGAGAAAACAGAGCAATATTGTGACATGTGTTTTGGTGCACTTGAGGATGGCTTTGAGGCATCTCTCGAGGCAGCGGGAACACATCTGGAGCTGGGGAACCTTCCAGCTCCGCCACCGAGGGAAGAAGAGGAGGCTGTCAGGCCGCCAGCTTCTTCTTCCTCGCCTGCTGGCCGAAATTCCGGGTTGGCTGCGCCTGGGCTGCAGCCGGAACCGGAGACTTTCTGGGCCAATTCGCCTTCGTCTCCTGCCTGGGCTGGGGACTCGGGGCGGGCCGTGACCTCTGCTGTTTCGGTACTTTAAACCGAGCAGCTGAGGTAGCTTGGGCGAGGGACTGCCGCTGTGAAGGCAGCAGCTGGACCCATCGAGGAAGACAGAGGTGGAGGGCCTCGTCTTCCTTCTTCTTGGACTCGCATCTCTTCTGCATAGAAGCGAGCGCAGATCCAAAAATCCCCTCGGGAACGATGGGCATGTCCAGCACATCCTCTCTTTCCCGGTCTGGGAGGTTGGTGAGGTTGAGCCATCTAGCTCTTTCCTGCACCACCATAATTCCCATTGCCTTTCCCGTGGCCTGGACGGCGCAGCGTTGAACGCGGAGACAGATGTCCGTGATCGCGGCTATCTCGTCCAGTACTGCCGGTCCAGGATTACTCGATAGATCCTCGCAGAGCTCCGCTTGGTAAGCGGTTAGCAGCGAGGAAATGTTCAAAGCCCTGGCAGACAATGCTGCGGCTCTGTAGGACCGTTCAGTCATGGTTGACTGGAACCGGTCCGCCTTTGCCGGCAGCGTGGGGTTCCTGCTCGGTGTAGTCGCCATCCTCGGAAGGAGGTGAGCTGCCACCAGCGGTTCCATCGGCGGTATGCGGAGCAGGCCGAGCCTCTCCATACCGTCGCAGTCTAGGGGAGGAGGCACCCTGGATTGGGGCCTTGTTGCTGAAGGGCCGGTCTCTCCACGAGACCGACACCTCATCCAACATCTCCGGGAAGACCGGCAGGAGTTGCCTCTTTGTCCTCGTTGCTTGGGGCAAATGTTTCCCCTCGTAACGGGACCTGTAGGTCTCCTTGGCCATTTCGGGCCATGGGATGTCTAGTCTGGCTGCGGCACGCTGACACACGGCCTGCAGGTCTATACTCAGACAGGGCGAAGCTGGTGTGCTATCGCCCGGGAGAGCAGCCATCGCTCCCGGCTTTGCAGCCTGAGCTGATGACACGAAGGCATCATCGTCTTGCTCATCAGAGTCGGACAGGAGGAATCCAGAGGTTTCATCCTCTTCGTCCTCCATGTAGTCCAACTCCGGGACATCATCCGCGGGCGAGACCATGGTGAGGTCCAGTTGGGAGCCCCAGCTTGACACAGCGCGGGGCTCCGCTCGCACGTCCCTCGCTGCCACCGAGTCCCAGCCTGACACGGCGCGGGACTCCGGTTCTGCAGCTGCCACTACTGATGAGCCCCAGACCGACACAGTGCGGGGCTCCATCTCTGTGGTGGACGCCCCCGTGTCCTGATTTCCATCCGGTAAATCAGAGGACATGAGGGAGTCCTGACCCGACAAGCTAGCTTGGCGTGCTAGCCGTCGGCGGAGGCTCTTGATGGTGAAGCGGGCACAATGTCCGCACGAGCCGGGGTTGTCGATAGCCTCCTGGGCGTGTTCCAGCCCGAGACAGGACGAGCAGACCTGGTGTGAGTCTGTGCCTGATATCTTCAACCCGCAGCCACAGAGCCGAGCCTCCGAGTCCCTGACTCCTCTGGTGTGAGGGAGAGAAGCGTCCATCTCGGTCGCCGTGGTGACGGCGTGGAGAGGACCCGCTCGTAACAGGTACGTTGCTGAGAAAAAATACTTCCCCAACTGTCGTTAATCCGGAGAAAAAACGACGGTGTAGAATTTTATTCTCAAAGAATATTAACTGGTGTGTTAATACCCTTTTTATCTTCCCCTCCTCTGGTGTGAGAGAGAAAAAGAAAAAACGTCCTCGCTACCGTGGTGTCGGTAGTGAGGCAAGACAAACTAGCAACACGTGTGTTGCTAGCTTGAAAAAATCAAAACCTTACCTTTATTCCCGAGGAGAAAATGGCGAGGTCGATTTGCAATACTAACTGGTGTGTTGGTATTAACAGTCTTCTTGCAGAAGTATATATAGAAGTAGCCGGCGAGCGCCCGTCGACCGAAGTTAGCTTGGATAGCTTGGTTCAGTCTGTGGACTGTTAAGCTAGCCCGGCTACCAATATAGAGATGTGCTCTGAAGCGAGAAGAGGTGTTTGAATGACGCATGCGGCGTAGCGCAAGCTACTTATAGGGGGTGGATTCCCTGACGCTGACGTCAAGATCACCAGCCAATCAGGATTGGCGTAATGAGATTAATGCTTCTGTTTGCTCTGCGATGAGGCGCATCCCATAGTGAGACATCGAACGGAGTGTTATGAATGAGAACTGCGTGATAGTGCAAGTTTGTGTCTGGGTGTTATTTTCTTACCCTTCTATCTCTCCAGGCGGTGTGACCCGTATGACCGTCTCTCTGGTGGTCATCGTGTTCGAGCTGACGGGGGGGTTGGAGTACATCGTCCCCCTCATGGCCGCTGTCATGACCAGCAAGTGGGTGGGCGACGCGTTTGGTCGCCAGGGAATCTACGAGGCGCACATCCGTCTGAACGGTTACCCCTTCTTGGACGCCAAGGAGGAGTTCACCCACGTGACGCTGGCCAGTGATGTGATGCGGCCGCGGCGCAGCGACCCCCCGCTCGCCGTGCTGACGCAGGACGACCTGACGGTGGAGGAGCTGCAGAGCACCATCAACGAGACCAGCTATAACGGTTTCCCTGTCATCGTGTCCAAGGAGTCCCAGAGGCTGGTGGGCTTCGCTCTGCGCAGGGACATCACCATCGCTATAGGTAAGCTCTCTCTTTGACTCTCATTTCAGTGGAAGTGTCAGAACAGAAAGAGAGTACACGGATGGTTCTGTTTGAAATCTTTGTGTTGTCTTCAAATTAATTGTTACTGTTTTGACTGTTTATAAAGCATGTAGACTATGTCATCACCCAAAATTGGTTACCCTGAACTTTAAGTATAATTTTTTTTTTTTAAATAAAAATACTAATCGTTTTATTTCGATTACGTTGTTTTCGTAGTCGTTGCAAGCCAAAATCGTAATCGAGATTAAAATACGATTAATTGCACAGCCCTAGCACATAATGCCATTTAATTTGAATACAACACGTAATTCAATGGAAGTTGTGATCATTATGTTTCTTTTGTGGTAATTAGATGCAATAACCCATTATTCCAACAGGAAGTTTAAAGAGCCTGTGACACGAACCCAACAACTGTTGTGCAATGAAATAGTGGGCTACTAGTAATCTCGAACCGTCAGTTTAAAAAAGAAAAAGCGATACCGTTCCGATAAATATCAATAATTTCGAACATCGCGGGAAAATTCCTTCGACTCATTTTGAGGTTTTGGGGGAAGCCGGAAGTGACGTCAATGCGGGAACGCTTCACTGCGGCGAGAGAGCCAAACACGGACAACGGGTGTTGTCATGCGTAGAAATGGTAAATTACTGAGTTTAGGCACGTTAATAACGTTTTAATGAAGTTGACTACAGTATATTCATATTTGTCAGTGATTTCATGTCAATTCGGTGAACATAAACATAAATGATCGTGGTGAAGATGATGATTAAATTAGGATTAAAAATCGGTAGTGAGAGCTGCTGAATTTCCTCCCGTCGGATGTGATATAAAAAAAAATCGATTATTTTTGTAGTTGTAAACTCAAGTGGATGAAACTACATTTATTAGTGTTTTCATGTCAATTCGGCGAACATATGATGCATTAAATGATCGTGAGGAAGTGATTTAAAAATCTTTTGTTTGAGCCGGTCTGCATTTCCTGATGAGAAAACAAACCTTAGCTTTTTGTAGTTGCAGTCAGTGGTGTAGTGGGCGTTGGACGCGGGGGTATGCCGTACCCCCACTTATTTGAAGCATGATTTCTTTTTTAAATAGTCTAATACATCTAAAATCATTGCCAGTGTTATCAGTTGCAAGTGTGTGTTTGTTGTAATAATGACGAAAACATAATACGCAGATTTCACAGTAATTATAATAAAAACGTAGCTCAAGCATTTATGCAACTTGATTTGAAGCGTGTGTGTGTGTGATGGGCAGAACTGTGTGTGTAGGGTGACCTGGTGTCCCGCACTGTGCGGGACTACACACACAGCATTTTTATTATTTGTCCCGCGTCCCACACATTGAGACTATGTCCCGCATTTGAGTGATAGTCGCGCAGAAAGGCCGGATCGGTTCGCTGACAGCCGGCACCGCCCTTTATTATTATATTGTCTAAACGGCATCATGTAAGTTGCGCTGACAGGCGACACAGAGGTCCCCAAGCCCCCCCCCGTTGACAGTTCACGAGTCCATAGTGTCTCCCGTCCACCCACCACCCCGTCCACCCTGTAAAACATCCCCACTACACCACTGGTTGTAGTAGTACACCAACATGGATTAAACGTGTGTTTTTTTTTACCACAATGTTGGGGAAATTAATGGATAAAATGCACGGATTATTATTATTTTTCCCACTCCGATCGGGACACTAGGTCCACCGTTTCCCCGCAGCGAGGCTCCCCCCGTTCACAGTTTACGTGGGCTGGGCTGGGTGCAGTGGCGGACTGGCCGGTACCGAAGTGGGCCGGTCGGATAAATCACTAGCACATCCCCCACTCCCCCCGTTGACAATTTACTAGTGGTACCGAAGTGGGCCGGTCGAGAGTCCCGGGCTGATTTTTAATCCCAGTCCACCACTGGCTACATGACCGTATGATCGCCCATATTGACGCACCTAATTCCTAAACTTCTAACAGATACAACATAAACCGATCCTTCAGCCTCATATGAGCTCTCAGACACGTTCAAAATTAAACTGTCATCGCTGTCTGAGCTTGCTGCTGTGTGCCCCATTGTGCATTTACATGCAGATGCTGGGATCCTGAACGGTGCAGCTGGAGCGCTGTGCCCGCATTGACGTCACACATAATTTGGCGGGACTTGAAGAATCCCCGAGAAGATCTGGAAAATTGTCAACATTGAAGGGCAGATTAATGGTTATCAAAGTACAAATATCCAAAATCAGTTCAATAACGGTTTTCAAGGGGACAATATTTACTCAAATTGATGGGTTTGGATGATGGGGGAAACTCGTGTCACAGGCTCTTTAAGTAAGACGCTGAACTCAAAATGGTTCTGAATGTGTAATAACTTCCTGTTCCTTTCTCCACAGAAAACGCTCGTCGTAAGCAGGAGGGCATCATGCTGAACTCCAGGGTTTACTTCACGCAGCACGCCCCCACCCTGCCGGCCGACAGCCCGCGGCCCCTCAAGCTGCGCTCCATCCTGGACATGAGCCCATTCACCGTCACCGACCACACCCCCATGGAGATCGTGGTGGACATCTTCAGGAAGCTGGGCCTGCGCCAGTGCCTGGTCACTCACAACGGGTAAGTAGGAAATGAAATATTGTAGAGGAAGGATGTGTTCTTCTTGCGTCCTTCTTCCTGGTTCTGTTTGACTCGCCCGTCTGAAGTCAACATGTAAACACTGCCGGTGTTAAATGGGCTCTGAAATCTGGGACCCTCCCTGTAATCTGCATGGCCTAACGCTGTGCTGCACCTCCTTTACCCCCCACTGAGCAATAACAGATGTTCTCCTGCTGAGGAAACTAACTCCAGCTGCATAACAGGTATCATGTCGGGAAGCAGTCAATAAAGACCCTTTGTGTGTGCTCTGAAGAGAGAGAGCCCCCTGCTGGTGTGATGTATGAATAACAAGAAGCATTGTGTTTAATATTCCTCGATTTACAGATCTCTTCTCTCAGTTTGCTGTGAGAGGAGCTGCGCAGCAGTGTTTGTTTTTTTCATTAACATCTCATATTTTAAAGGATACGGCTGGCATTGTTCTATATGTGTAGTTCATGTTTACAAATCTCATGAAAGTAGGTCAAACATTATATTGGTTTTTTTTGTATTTGTTTTCTTAAACAGCACTGTGTTTTAATTGGGGACTTTAATTGGGGACTATTTAAAAATGCATTAATACAAATGTGTTGCTGTAGGAAGTATACAGTAGACAGCATACATTAGATGGACTTACAATAGACTACATGTTTATTATAATGATGTGACACCCACTACAGAATCTTTCCATCATAACTTGTTTGTTTGTGTCATTTAAGTTGTTAAATCTTAATTCCTACTTGAGTTATCTGTTTATTATTTTAAGTTAGACCCTGGTATGTAAGTTGTGCTGCTGCTGCTGTCTTTTCTCTCTCTGTCTCTGTTCTGTTTTTTGTTTTGGATGTATTTGTTGTTGTTTATGTTGTTTTTGGGCAGTTTACCGAGTAACGGGTGTGTGTTTCAGGAATGTTTTGGGCATCATCACAAAGAAGAATATATTAGAGCATCTGGAGGAGCTCAAGCAGAACACGGAGCCCCTGGTGACTAGCCCCACCCCTTTACACATGTGACCCCTTACACACTCTTCGCACCTGTCTCTTAGGCTCTGCCTCTTACGAGGGCTGCATGAAACTTGGTGTGAAAGAATGTTGACCGTTCCCGGCTAAGCATTAAGCCTTCCTCCTCCTCCTCCTCCTCCTCTTGTTCTTCTTGTACTCACTGTTGGCACTGTGTTTGTTTGTGGGTACAGTTTGTTGTGGAGTTTCCTCCAACGCCTCATCCTGGAGAAACATCTGTAGAAACACCATCTTCATCTTCATCGCCTGTGGCGGCTTTTTATGAGTTTTGACGTCAAATAAGTTCTTTTTTTTCTGGGTCCTGTAATGTCGGACCTCTTTGGGAACTGTCACCTACATCCTTCTATAGAGCCCCTTTCAGACGTGTGATCCATTACGGGAATATGCTGGATATTTAACGTGTTCATGTTAAAAGTGATTCTACCATCAAAGTATTAAAGCACTCCCTTACCAGGTAGGACCTTGTAACATGTCCGTAAAGATTCTTAGATTTTAAATGGGTGCCTTCTTCCAAACTTTAAATTTCAACCACGTCAAGGTCAAAAAATATCTTTGATGCTTTACTTTTAAGCCACTTTAATATATTGTTAATTACTTTTAATGTTAGAAAAAAGGGAAAAATGTGTGTTCGTAGATATTCCTCTACAATGTGAACATTTGTGAGATTTAATAAACCCAAACTCTTCGACTCGCTCCCCAATCTATATCAAAACCTAGCTTAGCTGAAGCCAGCAGTACCTGCCTCCATGTCTGAAAGGGTCGGTAGATTCCCAGAATGCAGCTGTGCATCCCTGCGTCTGCCCCCTGTGGCGCTGCTTCGCGTTGTGTCATGCTCGCACATTGATAAGATGTTCATCACATTGCTCCTCTGCAGTCACTACATAGCAGCTGATGGTTTGATTTGGAGCACATGCTGTACAGTTTCTCAGCATGTGTGCAGTCATGTAACCATGATGCCTGTTAAGTGTTTCCCACCTCCCTCTCACAACAATTACTTTAACAATACACCCACCCTCGATATTCTACCCTCATTAACGTGTGCTTTTTTCTTCTGTTTTAAACCCCTCCCTCTCGACCCCACCGTTTCCCTGGGTCTCCACAGAGCGAAGACATCAGACCGTAACAACCACTTGGCGAGTAGCTAGGACTCTGTTTCAATATCCTTAGTGGGTGGTGTGTGTTATCAGCAGGGAGGGAGAGGGGGGTAGGTTTCCCCTCATTCTGTAGTGCAGTGTGTTGATTGGTGCCGGTAGAGCTGTAGTTAGCGTGTGGTGATAAAAAGACCTTGGTGAAGTCATTACTAATCCTGCTCTTTAGCCTGCCAATGTTTCCTCTTAGCCAGCTGTGTCCGTGGGCAGGAGACTCAATGTGTCTTATAAAGAAAATGGATGCTCTTTTGAGTACTGAGAGCATATTTAGCACACACATTATCAAGGAATTATTGTATACATATTGATCTACAGCTCACAATGCTTATATTAATAATGAATTAAGGAGCCAAAGTCTGTCCATGTTTAACTTCAGTAAGGCTGCAATTCAATAATTCTTTAAATGATAGGTAACTGCAGTTTTTTGAGTGAAAAGTGTTCATACTAGTTGCTTAAACTAAAAGTAGAGGTCTTTAAATGTCTTGTTGTGTAAGTCCTAAACCAAAAGATACTAACTTAAAATGATATAAACAGACAGGCTGAAAACAAACAATTTATCAACCAATCAAAGAAGCTTACATGTCAGAGTTCCACTTATAAAGATGTCTCCGGACACGGCTGGCTGCCACCCCCCCCCCCCCCCCCCCCCCCCCGGACCCTTTATACAGTCTGTTCCAGGTATCCCGAGCTTCTACATCTGTTATTGTTTATTTCTATGCTTTTATACGAGCTAGACAGCATCTGTCACTGCTGCTCAGGAGCTCTGACCCTCCACAGGTCATCTCAAACTTTTCCTTTCACTCATTTTGTTTACACTTATAGAGTTCAAATGAAGCTAATGTGAGTAATAGATAAACTCTCTGAGTCCATACTAAAACAAATCTGAGCTTGTTCTCCCTCTTTCCACTTCAATCCCGTTTAAACAGCTGGAGAATCAGAGCCTTATTAGGTTAACCCTAACCTGCAATGTGTTCCTAAATCAGCAGAACCCTAACCTTCACTAACTGAATATTTAGAAACGTCTTAATGAGTCAGACCCGGTCTCATTATAGTTGGGTCCATCAGGTTAATCTACTCTCACGTAGAGGGAGAAGAAGGATCTGTCACAGGAGTCAGAAGTTGCTCACGTCACTATGGAAATGTTGATCGTCCCACCAGGGCAGTCTCTACCAGTCCTTCATGTATTTTAACTAGAAAATAAGTCTTAGTAAAGCTCCTTTCATATACATAGAATTAACATAGAATTGGGATAGAATACCATCATTAATGTAAAAATGACAATGAAATAGGGTCTACAGAAAAATAATGTGTAAAATGTACTTTTAAGTTTTCAATTTTTTTTCATTTCTGCTAGTAACAGCCAATATAATTCAAAGTGGGACGTAATCCCACCTCCACATCGTCTAAATGATTTCTGACTCCTGTGACACGCCCCCTCTTCTCCTACTCTCCACTTCCTGTTCTACTTCCTGTCTCCTTGTAGGATCCAGTTGTTCCTTCTCACCAGCTTTTAGGAGCGATGACATAAAACAGTGGCGGCAGCGTCTGAAACAGCACCCTGCTCTCTGACAGTCGGGTGCTGTTTCAGACCTGGTTCCTCACTTCCTGTCCTCCTGCTGACTTTTATCTCCTCAGGGACTCATGTTTTTGTTGGCTTGCTAATCAAAGTCCACAAAATGAATGTGATCATTAACCATAAGAGCCATTAAAAAAACTCCCTGATTGAAGAGTTCCTCGCCAACAAAAGCATGATGTTGTTTTCTCTCCTTCACTCCAAACCTCTTCCTCACTTCTCTAAACTTCTTCCTCCTTCCCTTTGTCTCCCTCTGCAGGCGGCTTCTTGGTATTATCACAAAAAAAGATATCCTGCGTCACATGGCTCAAATGGCAGACCAAGATCCCGGGTCCATCATGTTCAACTGATCGGCTCCTTCCAGGACGGCCGGGGGGGCGACGACAGCGAGGAGGAAGTGTACCTCCTGGACGGCTCCAATCGCTGACATTCGGACCCCGTTTTGTTTCCATGTTTAGTTTCCAGCTTTGTAGAACCTGGCGGACGGAGCGTGCCCTCCACAGAGACTTGCAGGCCATGAGAGGGAGAGCAAACGTGATAAAAGACTTTGTTGTTATCATAGCGGCTGCTGAAGGCAAACACACACACGCACACACGGAATGCACTTTCTACAAACACATCGCAACACTTTTGCACTTGCAGACACCTCACACCTGCATGCTCTCTCTTCACCTGTAACACACACACCCGTCTGCACCCCCCACGTGCCTCACCCGTCCTGTCGCCTGGCCGGGGGTCAAAGGTCAGAATGAACCGCCGCTGAGGGACGCGATGAGAAACCTCGACACCTCCAGGCTTCTAAGAATAGAACCCCCCCTTGCACACACACCACACATGTCCGTCCTGCAGAGAAATACATTGTTAACCTGTGATTTAAATGTGTGTGTGAGAATGTGTGTGTTTTACCGCCACTACATTCCAGCACCTGCTCCTCACCCCCAAACGTGGCGTTGTGCATGGCTGCTTCCCCCGGGTGAACGTAAGTCAAAATGGTGTGTGTGTGTGTGTGTGTGTGTGTGTGTGTGTGTGTGTGTGTGTGTGTGTGTGTGTGTGTGTGTGTGTGTGTGTGTGTGTGTGTGTGTGTGTGTGTGTGTGTGTGTGTGTGTGTGTGTGTGTGTGTGTGTGTGTGTGTGTGTGTGTGTGTGTGTGTGTGTGTGTGTGTGTGTGTGTGTGTGTGTGTGTGTGTGTGTGTGTGTGTGTGTGTGTGTGTTACTGTATTTCAAGAACAAAATGTTCAATTTCAGAAAGATAAACGTGGAGAAAAAGACCTTCATGAGTGTATTTTCTTTACTGATCCAGCTGTGTGTGTGTGTGAGAATGTAAGTGTGTGTTTGTCGCTGCCGTTCAGTGTGAGGCTTAAAGGACAAAAGGAAATCAAATGTCACTAAACCACTAATATGTATTTGATTAGTAAAAAAGCCCAATTGTTGTAAAAAATAACCCACCGTAATGTTTTTAATTGTTATTTTGTTACCGTAAGTCAAAAACACACACTTTTTGGAATCATAATAATATAAAGAAGAGTTTAACCGCTGTTTCCAAAGACAGGAATGGACTCTTTAACTCAAAATAAGTAATGTAATTTACTGCAAATCACAGAACCGGCTCCACCTGCACGCTGCTTTTCGTTACAGCAGGTTGTGCTAAATCTTGTCCGATCTCGCAACATCTGCCAAGTGCCTGGCAAAGGTTGTTTTTGTATGGCTTTCACACCCATACATGATCCCTAAAAACCCACCTGCTACCCCCACCAACCTTCCCCTCTTTGTCCTCAGAACATATTGTGATCCTTTTATAAACGATGAAGGGAGATGGAGAGACGGCGGTGAAGCGGGGACAAACGGCGACAAACGGCAGCACTTTACCTGTAGTGGTGGCAGTAGTGTGTATGTGAGAGAGTGTGAGGAAGGTCGGGTTCATCCTGTGTTCTTGTGACGGGCAGCAGAGCATCGTCTTTGTTAACCAGTGGTGGTGCCTAACATTGTATTTCATACTGATCTCGATGTTTTTCTCCTTTTTTTTTTTTTATTTATGGGTAGTGTCGATAGAGTTGTGCATTATTATGACGAATTTTATGTATGATTACATTGATTGTTTGATTGTACATTTAAAACAAAATGTGTAAAGATTAAATTTTGTTTTAAATTAAAAGGAACAAAAATATTGAAGTTGCAGAGGTGGTGGTCGTTGTGCTTTTTTTTGTTTCTCCACAGCTCTGCTTCACTCTGAATTCTTCACCGTTTACATAATTGCGCATTTCCAGTGCAGGTCCTCGCACGGCTTAGTACGGTATAGTTAGGCCTTGGTAGGCCAGGCTCACTTTATGCTGCGTTTCCATTACAGTTTAGTTGCTGGGGCAGTAACTATAGTAACGCAGTGTAGGCGGAGCCGTGACGTCATCTTCAATGCGAAGCACAAAACCAACATTAGCCCTAAGAGCTCACAGGCAGGTCCTCATATCTGTTCAGAAACTAGACAAAAGTTAAACAAGTGCTAAAAACAGACTGTCTGTGTCATGGCGAATACAGTCGCTGGTTTATTTACGTCTGTATAGGCCGTTGTTGTGAGTGTGGACGGTCGGAGCATATACTGATTTAGCTTAGCCAAGCTCCATTCAGAAAACACGCATTTTAAAAGGTTTTCGCCTGCCGCTCCGCGCTGTAGTGGAAATGCGCCATAAGAGTCTATTTTTCTTGGTTTATTGCAATGTTTCATCCCTGTAAGGAACAAGATCTCCATGTTTCAATAACATGACGAAAAAGACATGTTTGTTTTTCTGACTTTAAAGAATATAATCATGTCTTTCTTCAAATTATTTCCACCCCATCTCGCAGTCTTCATCAACAGATACAATGTTCTTAGTGTTGCTGTTTCTAGGGTCAAGAATGAATGCAGGAGACGTTTTAAAAGCACCTTGTTAACCAACAAAAAGCTCAGGAACAAGTAAGTGGACATTTTAGTGGTGTTTTATTTTCAAACTGTAAATTATTGTTCTTACACTCATGTTTTTCCTTTTCTATTCATCTAAATGAGGCAACATTAAAAAGTAAATCTGTCTTATTAACAAGCAGTTGCCCACAAAAAATGTGCTGAATTTGGAAACATTTAATCAAAAATAACAATTTACTAGCGGTACACAAGTGGGCCGGTCGAGAGTCCTAGTCCGCCCCTGATCGTGACCTCCTGTAGGGGGCATCAAAGCTCTACTAATCATTAATTTCACAGCTGTAGTCTATAGTTGATTTACTTCTGCCCCCTTCTGTACCCATACCTCCAGTGCACCTCACTGTGTGGTCTGGTTTTTGTCTTGCTGCTTAGAAACAGCTTAACAGTGCAGTGTCTGTCTGCATCACCATTAGTGTTAACAGTGGATTTACTGTTGGGTAAGGGTGAAGGGGGGGGAGTGGATTAAGAGAGATTTTGAGCTGAGTCTGGGGGAGGCGATGGGGGCCCTCCACTTCCCCAGACACAGAGCAGTCTTTGTTGAGAGCAGCCTTTGGCTTTCAGAGTTTAAAAGATGCTCGGAAACAACAGTGGCTGAGAGAGAGAGAGAGAGGGAGAGACTGCTTCATGTCTTCTCCTTGTGTCCCATTACAGAACATCTATCATTCATGGCCGTCGGAACCAGACACTTGTCTGTGTGTCTGCTGGCTGGCAAGGGCAGAAAAAACTCATAAATATCACCCTGTTTAACTGCTTTGTTGACAAAGTTATGGAAATGTTTTGTTAAGTATTTTTGTTGATTAAAACAGGGTGTATTTAGTATACTGTAAATTGTCTGGTTGCAAGTGGTATCACAACTGTTGTACTGGTTAATATATAGACCTTCCTGCATGAACAAAGCAAAGGTGTAGATTTTTAGGACACTTTCTGTCCTTTTTGCTCTTTTCTCCTGCAAACAGATACAGACAATGGAAGATATCGAGCTCTGTAAACACCTTGTGTATCGGTTGGCTTAAATAATGTTAGTATCCTATCTTCTATATACAATATATATATTTTTTTTTGGCAGATTAGCACACGTTAAGTTAGCAGAATTAGCTATAAGCAGTTCCTGTTTGCCGTGTCTCTGAATGAGACTTATCATATTTCAAGTTTTAACACGAATGGTTGTAGGAAAAGGAGATGAATTCCCTCGATGAGCCATGAAGTCATAGTAGATGAAGCTGTGTTTATGTCTGGGCAACAAAAAAAAAATACCAATGTCTTTTTTAACACAGCACTTTCATTTAATCCACTACAAAAAAAGAGCCATCTTTAAGAGCACCAGTAAAAGCAGAACACGTCCAGCTCCTTTCCTCCGCAGACTGTTAGCCAAGCAAAGGAAGAAGGACCTTTCAGTCCCAACGTCCACGTTCACATGCAGCAAAAATGCAACGGTACTAGTGTAAAGCCTCTGTAGAAGCAAGAAGGTGCCGAGAGCAGGTCGGGAATTAAATAAATTAAAAATTAAAAACAGCACAAAGCGGAGGAAAATAAACAAAAAATATTTAAATTAATATTTAAATTAAAACTGCTAGCTGAGAAACAAAATCACACCACAATGGGTAATACTATTAGAAATATTTCAGTTAAAACACAAAAACTCTACCCAGAGGTGTGTGTGACCCGGTCCTGTAATATACTGTACACACATAGATTAACCTGGCTTACTCGTTTGTTTGTTTTCTAGCGATACAGTAGGCCGTACAATCATGAAGTAATGACCGAGCATGCATCTCTATTTGAGCAGGACGTTGTTCACTAACAGCAGATCAGCTGTAGCTCTGCAGAAGCTGGATGTGATTCTGGAGCGGATGAAAGAAGCTTAGTGTTCACGGTTTGAGGAAACGGCACGAAGACCAGCTTGAGGCAGTTTTCTGGAGTAAGTCATAAAACCCCTCGCATTGTCAGAAACTAAAAACCGAAAAGAAATCATCAAATCTGAGCTATGAAAATCAGGTGATCCTTTACAATTCGCTGCTTATTACATTAATAACATTGATTACCCCTGCCATGTAAATTCAAGCATGAGAGTCCAGAGAGGGAACCCGCTAAAGTGTCTTTTCTCAGTCGCCTACAAAGGTTTCAGGATTGTTTCGTTCAGGAAAGATGGATACAAATGTGATTATTTATTTGACCTTTTGTCTTCGAGTGGAAATGCATAGCAGGATAACTCTTCGCTCCTCAAGGGTTCGTTTGTCTCGTCACACGTGGCTCTCGTAGAACACCTGGCAGGGGGCGGGTTTACTGTCGGCTATGGGTTCGGACTCTGCCTGCTCTACTTCCTGCTCTACTTCCTGCTCCACTTCCTGCTCCACTTCCTGCTCTACTTCCTGCTCTACTTCCTGCTCCACTTCCTGTTCTACTGCTGCCTCAGGCTCCAGCTCAGGCTCCTCCTCCTCCTCCTGTTCCAGAGGAGGGAGTGGAGGTGGGGAAGAGGGAGGGGGCGATGAGGGCGTGGTCTCTGGCTGAGGGGGAGGAGCCTCGATGCTGCAGCAACCTTCGATGGCGAGCTGCGGGTGCACCGACACCTGGATGGCGATGTGCTGCGGCTGCTCGTGGACCGACGAGTTGTCCGAGTCGGCGGCGGGCGATTCGCTGCGCTCCCTCTCTCGCCCTCGCTCCATCTCCCTCTCCTGCAGGATGGTGAACACGTCTCTCGCCCCGATGCTCCTGGTCACGATCTCGCGGCACCCCTCGGGCGACTGTCTGAGGAAGGTGTGTCTCATCTCGTCCACCCCCACCACCTCCAGGATCTCTTCCATGAAGGTGCGGCAGTTCATGATGAGCGGTGGCAGGGGGATGCTGCGCGCCAGCTCCTCGATGTACCGCGCAAACTCCATGGTTTTAAACTGTGTAACCTTGGCCAGCTCCAGCGTCTTGGCCGAGGTGATGATGGGGATCCGCTTGGCGATCTCAAAGGCCTTCTGAAGCTTCTCTGCGCCCTCGGTGCGGAAAAACTCGTTGATGGCTTTCTCCGTCTTCTTCAGGTGGCTGCTCATCATGCAGAGGCGCGTGATGTTCAGGGCCATGATGATGGTGAAGGTCACCAAACACACCACCATGTAGTACACGCCCATGTCGCCGTTAGTGATGACCACACGCAGCGTCACCGTGCAGTTAGAGCTGCCCAGAGCATTGGACGCCATGCAGGTGTACTTCCCACGGTCTGCAAACTCGATGTTGGTGATGTTGAGGATCCCCGACTCCATCAGCCACCATTTCTCCCCTGCAGAGGGACGGAGGACAGTCATGAGTGTGGCAAACACTGCGTAAAACAAACTATGATTAATTATAACTTGGGTTGTGTTATTGCAGCTCTTCTCTAATTAAAACCTGTATGATGGTATTATTCACTTGTGATTTTCTTCATTTATCATAATAACAATAATTAGAGATGTCCCGATCACGTGATTTTCAAAAGATCGGAATCGGGAGAAAAAAATCGGGGATCGGGATTATTATATATCTTTTAATACTTTAAAAAAAATTCAATGTTACAAAAATGACCATTTTCAAGTCTTAAAGTCATCCTGAGGCCTTAGTTTTGGTTTCAAATTACACAACATCATGTATGTGTTGCTTCTTTGGGGCTTGTTTTCATAGACCTGGTTGCTTATTTCTCTCAAATCTGGCAACAGAGTGGGCAGGGCGCAGTGTCTAATTGTAGCAGTAAGCTAACGAGTACTGATAAGCTTTATTTTGTTTTGATCCAATGCTGGACAACTGAACTGATCCAATGCTGCTGTGAAAGAAAGAAGCTATATCCATGTTGGATAGAATATCCAATTTAAATAAAATAACCTTTAAGGGACAACTTGAATGCCTTTTTTCTTTTTTTTCTCTAAATGCATTGCATAAAGATCGGATCGGAAACAAAAGGGGCAAATAATAAATCAACACATTGAATAAATAGCAGTAGGGGTGGAAGCAGGCTGTGATGGGTTAGGGGTCAAAGGCCATGGTGAACAGGTGAGTTTTTAATGATGACTTGAAGATGTCCAGGGAATTGTACGACTGTTCCACATTATGAGATCCAACCAATTACTTAAGTGAAAAGCCAAAGCTATCAAAATGACAGCCAAGTACGAGGAAAAAAAGCTACAACCACCAATCCTTTTCTTTCGGTACCAGAGTACACACATTGCTGACCTGTTATTTAAAAAAAGACATTATGGACTGGTACTGCCTAACCCAGTGAACATGCAGTTTGCCCAGTAACTCACAATCAAGGTTTAAATCCTGAAATCCTCTTAATGCATCTGTTCCCGTCCCCCGTGTGATCAACAGTGAACTCTCCTGCAGTGTTGTTGCAGCTGCTCTCCAGTCTCCAATAGGAACTGCTTATTCAGATGTGCTGATGTTGCACTTCTGCACTGACTCTTTTTAAGCTCAAGAGAACACATTGTTTTGGCACTAAAGCAATGGAAAATAACAAGTGTCTTTGAGCCTAGCAGCGGTTTGTTAACATTTGAAAGCAGCAGTGTACCCTCTTGCGTAAGCCTTCATCTGCGCCTTGCTCAACGTTTGGCGCTGAAATTAACAGCCATTTTATGATCAATAGGGTATATTTATATCGGCTTGTCTGTTCAGATAGAAGGGCAGCAGAGACCGTGCCTTCAATATTTAAACAGGTGGGGCTGCTCTGTGTGCTGAGGTTTGAGTAATCAAAGCAAGGACGATCCATTTACATGTTGGAGAGGTTTAAGGGTTGTTTCTCTCACATTACAAAATAAACCATCTTCAAAGTCACAATTAGGTCAAATGATAAAGCACACTGTTCAAACCAAGGCAAAGTGAGTTAACCGGTGACAGTACACTACCAGAACTACAGAGCACCTGCCGAGCCATTCAGTGGACACCGGTGGTAGATGCATGAGTGTCGGGTTTATTTGCTTTGTTTATCAGTTCTTATCTAAGTAATAAGGTGGTGATTCTGACTCATAGAGTGATCGAGCTTTATTGTGATGTGACACCCTTTGTGCGGTTCAAAGGGATAGTTTGACATTTAGGGAAATCCGCTTATTTGCTTTCTGTGGGAGAGTTAGTTAAGAAGATTGATGCCGCGCTCGTGTCTTTCTTTTCAACATTAAAGCTGAGGCCGCAGATTGTTAGCTTAGCTTAGCACAAAGACTTAAAACAGGGGAACTATGAGCATACACCCTTTGGCCTTTTTACTGTAAAAAGACAATATTCCTACAAAGCTGTGTTGAAGGCAAATGAAATGGATATTATATATATGATTTTTTTTATACTTAATAACCCTTGAATAACTTAAATGTCCTTCCTTTGCAGTCATGTTGCTTCTGTGATGGACCCTAGAGGTTGACGTTCTGCGAGTTCAGCAAAATACAAATGGTAAAAACACATGCATGATATTTGGATACTTGTCCTGTTAGGGATTTAAGTGTAATTTAAGTAGTGTCCTTTTAAACAAAGGAGGTAAACCCAGGGTTGTTTTGACATTTGTTCGGATAAGTCAGTCTGTATGCTATGCTAAGCTAACAGGGCTGCTGGCTGTATACTGTCAACAGTTATTTGTATTTTTATACCTTTGGCTTAATACCGCTCCTGATAAAAATGACAACCCCCAGAGCAGCATTTCATCCACATGCAGCACAGTCTTGAGGAAAATGATTGACAGATATCACAGAAGGCGTTTGTAAATCCATAGTCTGAGGTCTGGAGGAGACGATAAAACGATTCCCCCGTCTTCTCCAAGCACTAACGATTGATTTCCCACACTGGTATCCTCTGGAGGAGATGAATGGGGTTCGGGAAACGCAGCCAGGCCGACAACAACGTCCCGCCTTCTCCACTGAGACATTTCTAATTTTAACCTCAATCACCGGACCATTTGATGCGATTGATGTGCTGCCCAATACTACAAGCAACTTTGTAGGAAGGGGAAAAGGCAACTTATAAATGCCAGATATCTGCAGAGGAAACAAGAGCAGGGAGGTTGGAGTCACTGCTCTGGAAGTGCTGCCTGCTGTGAGGGAAACATCCTCCTCGCTCATTATATTCCTGTGTGTCGCCCAGGGGAGAATCTCTATGATGGTGCAGACACTGCTCTGGGTTTGTGAGTCATAACAACACTCTGATGGCAGGCTTCAACAGGCCGGCTTTAGGAGAAGCATCACAATGTCTGTTCCCTTCCTCAGGTGAATCACAGTCATCAAAACACAGGCGGAGGAGGCTCGGCTTTAATGCAAATCTAAACTAAAAACCTCTTTAAATGGTTTTCTGAATCGAATTAGCAAACAGCAAGGAAATAATCTGTGTTCAAATGTGAAATAACAAGCCAAATCTATTGAGAACCAATCCTGACTTCTCAACATGAGGGTGTTTTAGAGAAACGTCTGGAACTATAACAAAAAAAAAACGTTGCACAAGGTTCCCTGTCTCGTCCTTGAATATACAAAATATCTTTCCCATGTAACAGAAGATTCACTTAATTCAACATATCTGGAGTCATAACCTTGCAGTCGTCTTGAAAAACGTGATTTCCTGTTCTTTGAGTGTAGCATGTACATTTTTAACAGTTCTTCTTTTCTCCTAAAAGAGACAAGGTGTACTTCAACCCTTTCTGTGATTGGTATTCTACGATGCGCACTGAAACACCTGAGAGTACTGTTTTCCACACTGGCTGTGCCTTTTTAAATGATGCACAGCGCCAGGACCCGTCAGGACCCACCACCGTCATATTTCCCTGTGACTAAGCTGAACACACCCCCAGAGAAGCACATTTGGGTGAGTATCCTTAAGACCTTATATACGTATTGTATACTACATTAGGAATGCCAGTTATAACACTCTAAAGGAAATATCTGTTTCTAGGGATGGGTGATATGTAATGTGATATTAATAGACTGTCCACCAAGGTGAGATCTGGCCAGAGCTATGGGCATTTCTTTGAAGGATTTTTGGACCAAATGTATGAAGTTTTGTTAATTGAATGCACTGGTTTATTCAAAACAAGACATACTGCCACAGAAAACACAGTACAAAATAATAAGTAGTGTGCAGAGTCTTGACCATAACTTGAGTCCTCCGGGTTTATTTCTGCGACACAAACGATTGGCTGAATACAATATGCGACACCTGGAAGTGTCACTGAGCCAGGCAGCGGGCCAATACTACCCTTAATAGCGGATCAAATGGATGTGTGGCCATTTTATAGCGTGTACGCACATCTCATAAATGCCCCCTGGTTATCTTTGAGATTTTGAGATACAGAATGTGAACCATGTTAATACACACTGAGCAGGCTGAGGAGAATGTTCATATCCTGTTGGAAACCGTGCGTGTACTGACTACTAATTCAAGTGTTACAACTATATTATGCACATAAATGTTAACTTTCAGAAGCCAAATTCCGAGTGAATAATAACCCAGACACTCCTAGCATCGCTGGTGACAAAGAGAGCAGGAGTTTTAAGTAACGGTACAATCTGTCTTACCATTAGTCTCCGTGTCCAGGCGCTCTCCATGGGAGTTGAACCACTGAACACTGGGGAACGGCTCCCCGGTGATATTGCAATCAATCAGCGCACAGTTCCCCTCACGGGCAATTATCTGGCTCACTTTTGTGAACACAACCGGGCCAAATCCGTCTGTCACATTGCCGCTCTCTGTTTGGTTTGCGTCCGTGTCCACTGATAAGGCCCCGGTGGTGTGAGAGGCGATAAGGGATGCCAGGATCAGGAAAACGTATCCTCCAGCCCACTGCATTTTCTCCAACTGTTGGTGCGTCACCCGCGGGGGAAGAGACTCTGTCATGCCTCCTGGTTATCCATCCAGCACACTGGCTATCTCTTTGTAGTAGAAGGCAATTTGGTATTCAGCTCTGTGGCTTGAAACACCTCACTAGAAAACAAGAAGGTGAATGACATGTGTTAGTCATAATGCTGCAGGACTAAACAACACAGCAGCACGATACAAGGAAACAGACATTTACATACTATTACAATGACTGAAGACAGCATTATCTGGACCCTCTATCGTACATTTGAACTGGGTTTAACCTCTGTATTTATTTGAGGATTAACTGGTGCTCAAAAGAGTGCTTCAGTAACTTCATTAAATATAGGACCAGGTACCTCTGATTTGATAACAATTAATATTCACGGTTCAGGACTTGGTTGGGGTCAGAGACAATGTTGTTGGCCAGCTTCAATATTTTGTTATGGTAGGCTCGGCTGATTCATATAGTTTCTCACAGTGTTGACCCACAATCTTTGACAAATGCCATCACAAAATGCACTATCGCCCAAGGTCAAATCTGCAAGTAGCTGTTCTTTAATCAACCCACACCAAAGGTGCAAAGATATTTAACTATATACATTACCTATACTATAAATGGAGGAAATAAACATGTTCCCCTCCAAAGTCATTGTGTTGTAGATGTATGATCTCACATCATCCATCAGCACTGAAATCATTGCCTGTACTATTGATCTTACATTATTGAGCATTCATGTTCATTCATGACTGCATTTAGTCTGTTACACAAAGACTACGTGTTCACAGCTAAAAGCAGCTATAAACATTCACAGCAAATGTAGGTATCCAAAACGTGCATTATAGCTACATTAGGTCATCTGAAACTTAAATTAAACTAACAGATGTATCCTGTGTTATAAGAGATGCATTTTTTTGCTGGATTTGAAGGAAAAACAAAGCCAATGAAACATAACGGAACTGTATGTGGGATCCGTCTAATTCCCAGTTCGCTTCGTTTTTCCCACACATAAAGCCCCAGAAGATCGCATGTCCGGCTTTTAAATGCTCACCGATGATGACATCTTCAAGAATAATAGTTTATTGAATTACATCAGTCATGTCATATGAAAAAGCTTTGAAGATTTTGTGCAGTTTGATCGCCAGACATCACAAAACAAGGGCGTGGGACACGGCTACGTGCTGGAGGGTTTTACATCACGGGACCCTTTCTAGAAATGTGCAAACAAGCGAGGTAGCTCTTTCATAATATGACACATTATTTAAGTGTAACTACAGTTAACGAAACATATTATAGGAATAAAGTGAATGACGTCAAAGCTGCATTTATGTCGAGGGTTGCGGTAACGTTACCTCCTGCAAACGACCAACTTAACGTCGACGCCAGCAGCTCAAACGTTGACGTAAAGCCTATTTAATAAGATATTTTACAGGTTATAAATACATATATGTATACTCACATCATTGTCTGTCATTGTTAACGTTTAGTGGGGAACACCAGAGGAGTGGATGTCCGTCGTTAGCTGTTCCTCTGCATCTCCATCCTCCCCCTAGCGATAATAGTCCGCTATAACCTGCAGATCCAGACTAAAGACTGGAGGAAACATCGCCCAGTGGTGTATGCAGCGCAGGTGGAGCAATTACATGTTTATTAAGACTACGGTGTATAGTAATAACACCTCGCCCTGTATGAGCATTCATACCAACCCTGAAATGGGACCTTAATTGCATTTCAGTACATTTTAAGAAGACACGTATAATATGTCTGTCTTGTACTGGTAGAGCATATAATCAGAGGTGGGAGAACTAGGCTACTCTGAACTTGTAGGCTACTTGAGTAAAAGTAGAAGTAGCCTACCAGAGTGTAGGAATACTATGTTACAAGTACAACTCCTGAATTGCAAATCAAGTAAAACTACAAAAGTATTAGCATCACAATATACGTTAAGTACCAAAAGTAAAAGTACTAATTCTGCAGATTGGTCCATTTCAAAATATTACAGTACAGTACTACTTGAGTAAATGTACTTTTCACCATTGCATAAAATAGATGGATGTTGTTGTCACAGGGGTCCCTTTTATTGATATTTCCTCACACCAGTTTAAAGCTGCATCAATGGACTTTTTGGGCACTTATGGGGAGTAAGCACAAGGCATGATAATGCTTTAAGTTGAGAGGGCAACCAAGAGAAATTAGCATCCATTTAGAGTCAACATTCAAAAACATTCACTCATGACGTTAATATGTGCCTGTTACATGCCATAAATTCTCCATAAAGCTATACGAAAAGATTGAGAGCTAGGTGATCATTTCCTTTGATTTGTCAATACAAGCCACCCCTTTCACATTTCTCTCAGTCATCAGTGCAGCTTGCATGCACCAAATCTCAACCCAACAGCTATGCAACATTTTGAGACTTAAAATGTTGTTCTTTCTTTCAATATGTCACTCATCTGTATTCCTGACTTGTGTCTGTGCAGCCTGGCCTTGAAGCTTCCTGAGCAGACAGGAGCAGCTTGGCAGTTTTCCAGTGTGTCATCAAACACTATAGCCTACAGAAAAAGACGGCCTTGAAAACCTTGCTTGCATAAAGGTAAAGTGCTAGTGCATTTCATTTGGTTTTGCAGGGAGTGCTTTAAGACGTAGAATACAATGACAGGTAAAACCCATTTCCTCTGCATTTATGATTATTGAAAGCTAAAAGTTTGGAGTATGAAAAGACGTTAAGGTTGACTTCAGTGTTGTGGATAGAAGCTGCAATATAAATAGGATCAGGGGCCTAAAAAGCAGGAGGGAACAGCACACTTCCCATTGAACAAAAATAATTCCTGGAATAAATTGAAGCAGAACAGAAGCTCTTCTAAATAAAGACTAGGTCAGGGTTATGTTTGTGTACAAGAGCTGATAAGTGACTGACCTTGAAACCACTGTTAAAGTCTGAAATGGACACTCTGTAACAGGTCAAACAGTCAATAATGCTCATTAGATCCATTAACTGTTCTCTAAGTACAGTTTAGAGGTTCTGGTGCTTTCCTTTTAACATTTTCTAATGTATTGTTCTTTTTCTACATTCAATTTCATAACATTTAAAGGTAACATTCTGTAAGGGTTCTCTCTTTAATGCTTGCGTTTGACTACTCATATTTTACTTTTACTAGTCAGGACACTAATCTCTTATTAGAGGATTCCAGTACCTTTTCTTCAGTGCTGCAAAAGCCTGATTTTTAAGCCCACAATCTGACCCCATTTTTCTTCACGGATGAATGTTTCAGCTTTACACAAACACTCCTGAGAGCTCAGTCCCTCTGCTCACGAGGTGCCACACAACGGGGAGGAAGTCTGTGCCAAGGGAAATAACTCACAGAACGTTCTCATTGCTAACCACGCTGCTGTTTATTCAGGTCATCAAGGCCCAGTAGTTCAACACTTTTAATCTCAATCAGATCCGATCAGATTTTGAAATCCCATTTTTTTTTTTTGTGATCCAGGATCAGACAACTCGGACAGATTTTGTCCCAGTATTTCAAAGCTGGGATCACCCTGATCCAGATTCAGACTTTTCAAGATTACTAGATCCTGAATATCAGTGCTTTAGTCCTACCGATCTCCATCTAGTGGATATGAAAAACAATACAAGGAAGAATAGAATCGGGGGGATGAAACCCTCTTTAATGGTCACACATGCAGAGCACACAGCACACAGGGACATTTGTTCTCTGCATTTAACCCATCCTAGTACTAGGAGCAGTGGGCAGCTATTGTACAGCGCCCAGGGAGCAATGGGAGTGGTGTCCGGTGCCTTGCTCAAGGGCACCACGGCAGGGCAGGAGGTGAACTGGGACCTCTCCAAATAGCAGTCCACACTCCATATTTTTAGGTCTGGACGGGGACTTGAACCGGCGACCCTACAGCTCACAGTCCAAGCCCCTACTGACTGAGCCGCTGCCGGACGACAAGAGACCACATTGCAGAGACTTCTATAATGTCTAATTATATTTTTAAATACATATAGGACATAATATCATAATGGAATTGTAATTTAAAAAAAATACTCCCACTAAGGTAACAAAAAAAAAAACATTCATTCAAAGGCAGCTGGATCATCCAGGCGTGCTTTGAGGAGCTGAATTCTCAGTGAGGTTTCAGTTTGCTGAAGCTGGCACAGCTGTATTTGTTCTTTGGCCAGACGGATCTGCATCTCCGCCCTCTCCGTTTCACGGCTCAGCAGTGTCTCGTAGGCATCGTCCCTCTGCTCTGGTTGTCTGGTGTGCTTGCATTTTCTCTTTCGAGGTGGCTCTTGCAGTGTGTCATCAGGCCTGGTTGAAGGTCCAGCTTCTGGATCCACATGGGTCAGGAGGACCTCGTCTTGAATGGTGTGTGTCACATCAGGTGCATTGACTACCTGAAATGAAAGTTGATCTATTTACCCCTTAATAAGATGATCAAAAGTATGCAAGCTCCTGGAAAATGGTAGTACTATAAGAACAAGGATGCTACAGTATATAAGAAATATAGCCATTGTACTATGAAAATAGCAATTATACAAGATAATAATTGTAGTTCTATAAGGACAAGGATAAAATGACACATACCTGCGACTCACCATCCAGTACAACGTTTGGTATTCCATATGAAGATTGTGACTGCTGACCACCAATGATATCAAGCACCACATCTGTGTATTGTCCCCTATATGGTTTGTTACCCGTCAGTGGGTTTTTAGCCTGGCTGTGGTCTTTGGTAGCATGCTGCTTCAAATTCTTCCACCTCAACCTCACTTGGTCCACCGTCCTCTTGTGTCCAGATCCTGTGGCATTCACATTGTCTGTAACTTCCATCCATATTCCGCTCTTCACTTTAGTCGCTCCACCCTCTCTGTTAAAGCTACCAACTATGGAGTCATAATTATTCCTTACACTCTGCAGCAGTGCATGCGTTTCAGCAGACGTAAAATTCGGTCCCTTTTTGTCCATCTTTCCAACTCACTGGTTTGGTTTATACTGAAACATATTTTCAAATAAATTGTACAGTACATTTTGCTCTGGAAATCCAGCCCTCTGGTGGGATCAAGATAATCCAGTTTTTTGGGGATCAGACTGATCCCAATCCTGTGTTGTCGGTTTGAACTACCCGTTTTGAAGATTTGATCCAGATTAAAGCTTGGATTTGATGTACTGATCTGATTGGATATCAAAGTAATCCTAATCCTGTTTTTTGGTTTTGAACTACCCAAAATCAAAATCTGATCCGATCAGATATAGGGATTAAAAGTTTTGAACAACTGGGCCCAGAATACAAGCCAGGTCAACCCCCAGTGACGACATAGCCTCAAAACCTCATAATATGAAGATTGAAAGGCAAAAGCAGAAGATTATCTGACACCATTCCCCCGCTTGCTTGCAATGTGGAGTTTTAAGAACAACTTTATTGTGTTTGGACTCGTGGCTTTCTTCTGTGTCAGGTTAACACTTGTGTCAGTTTCACAATCCACTTGTTGTTGATGTGGCATGTGTTGCTAGAGATTTGATCGTTGAGGTTAAAAGAGTGTGCAATCCAGTGTAGAAAGAGGTCATGATGAGTTAGACGACTGTTTTTTATCCTTTGTACCAATTTAAGATGAATTTGTTGGTAAGTGTTGTATCTACAAAGGAAATATATGTTGTTTAAAAAGAAAAAGACTCAAACGACCAAATACAAAGAGATACAAAAAAGTGTTTACTTTTTTATACAGTACAGGGTTCATGTGTAGTGTATTGATGCAGCAAAGAGTAAGGAGGTTAGCAACTGTTATCTTCTAACGTAATGTAATCTTTTCATTTGTTTTAAACTCATTCATTTGTATGAATGGCCCAACATTCAGCTTCAAGTACATGGACTCTGACGGTCCTCCATTGGCTATTTTAACATTTTAGTCCGAGGTTAGACAATATTCAAATATATTTAAACTTTAATATATAATAATATATTAAAAAAATAATCCTTTAACAATAACTTAAACAAAAAACCGCATCTTTAAGGGGAAATACAAATCTTCGTTGATCACTTAGCCTCTTTGATGAGAGATGAGAGTCTTCTGAAAGCCTGTCGAAAAATTATGAGAGATTAGAGTTGTGTGTGTGTGTGTGTGTGTGTGTGTGTGTGTGTGTGTGTGTGTGTGTGTGTGTGTGTGTGTGTGTGTGTGTGTGTGTGTGTGTGTGTGTGT
Organism: Notothenia rossii; assembly: GCF_949606895.1. Classification (NCBI taxonomy): domain Eukaryota; kingdom Metazoa; phylum Chordata; class Actinopteri; order Perciformes; family Nototheniidae; genus Notothenia; species Notothenia rossii. The sequence goes on along the minus strand of NC_136901.1, from coordinate 35,841,101 downwards.
GTGTGTGTGTGTGTGTGTGTGTGTGTGTGTGTGTGTGTGTGTGTGTGTGTGTGTGTGTGTGTGTGTGTGTGTGTGTGTGTGTGTGTGTGTGTGTGTGTGTGTGTGTGTGTGTGTGTGTGTGTGTGTGTGTACCTCGTCTATCTGCTCGGGTGTGGAGAGAGAAAAGGCAGCTCTAACGTAGGGGCAGGGGTCACTGCTGTTGATCATGAAGACCCCCCCGGGAACCAGCAGCACCTACAGCGCACAAACACACACATGACTTATGTTAATCAATGTCATCTTAGTTTAATGCCAGATTATTCTCGGAGGCTAAACAGACAGGTAAATATTGATTAATCCTATTTTTATGGGAACAAAAACATTATTTTCTAATTTAATCAGCAGTTGTTTGTGTGTTCAATTAATTGCAAATGCAGAAATATTTTAACTGGCCAATAATAGTCCAACACATAACTCCTAAATTGTTTTTACACTTGATTTGTATACAGATCAAACAACTCAGAAATACCATGTTAATTAGTTAGCTTTAGCAGTGCTGGCTTTTTTATTAGTTTTCATTTGGATGGATCAAAGCTAACTGTTTCTCCCTGTCTTTGTGCTAAGCTAAGCTAACCCAACAGGAGTTGTGATTCCCCCTGTATGTGTGGTAGTTTATAATATCCTGAAACCTAGGAACATCCTGATAATACCCACTCTTGTTTAAACTTGGCTAATCAGCTATTTGCTAGCAGGGATTTAGATGCTCTGTGTGGGAGATGAAACACTCTAGCCCTTCTCACAATGGCAGCTCAGCAGCAGCACCCTACACACTGTTCAGACACAACACCTGCTTTGCCCCTTATGCAAAACATCTGCTGACAGACAGAGACTAACCGAGCCGAAAGAAGCAATGGAATGCATTCTGGGTACTGATGTTATAGTGCAGAAAGTAAATTGCGTTTTGTCTCATATTAAACCACAAAGAGGATTAATGTGTGAGGGTTAGAGTGAGATTCAACAGGAAGTGTGCTGACCTCTTTCTCCAAGGCTTTCTCCATAATGAGCTGCTGGGTATCGGCTATGCCCTTTAGCTTGATCCACAGGAACATGCCTGCTGATGGGGCGTGCCACTCTGCTACATCTAACACACACACACACACACACACACACACACACACACACACACACACACACACACACACACACACACACACACACACACACACACACACACACACACACACACACACACACACACACACACACACAGAAAAAAAAAGAACACCTCTTATATTCATCACGTTTCAAAAGATTCTCATCAATTTAACCAAATATGAACTATGCACTGTCTATTATTATTATTACGTGTTTTGACTTGTTCACACACCTTTGAGCCACTTGTCTGCAGAGCTGATCATGGCATTGCGTTGTTTCCTGTAGAACTCAATCACCCTGTGGGAGGAGATAAAACTGTGTCATGCACCGCTGCCAGTGTGGCCAAGTGATGACTGTATCATGTGTTCGATATCAAATATCTTTCTTAACCAGTCGAACTAGTAATGTCGAGTAGGTGCAGCTGCATTAGGGGAAGTGGCATACCCGTCTATGTGTTGAAGGAAGCCATCTTGTCCCCAGCTGTGCAGCAACTGAGACACCATGAGCTGTGAGGAAGCAGGTTACATGTTATATACTGTAATGACTGGAACAGATCAGAACATTATTGTACTGTAAAATGACCCTAAGGTATAAAATCCCCCCTCAGATCTATACATCTGGAGTGTGACGCACATTTCTTTCTTTGACTTGAAATGCTTTCTCCTTTCATGGTTCTAATTTTAAATATCTCCGAGTTATTGCCTCTGTTTTAGTGCAGATTATATAAAAACGCAGAGGCGAGGTTGACAGCAGATCCAAATTAATCTCCCTCCTCTGCAGCTGCTGCCGATCCAGACGCAGCACAAAGACTCACTTGGCCTCAACACGTCTCCTGGCAGTGTGTACAAGTCTGAGGTGTCACTGTGTGTGTGGAGAGAGCATGCTGAACCTCCCTGTTGTGAGCTTAATGCTGCATGGTAAATGTCAGGTTGCTGGAGGTTGAAAGCATCAAAGACGTTAGCCATAAAATGCTATGTATCTGTGAGGTTCTATCTGCTGTAGTTTAGAACGAATAAATGACTTCACACAGTTAAAAGCATCAATATGTTTGCATCCAAACCAGTAATGCAGAATGTGTATTGAGCAGGGTGTGGCAGTGTGAAGCAATGGCTTCATTTACCTGTGTGAAGGTGCTGGTGTGCATGGTGGAGGCCTGGATGTGCAGCACCACCCTGTCCACCAGAGGCTTGGGACCCGTCACAAAGCCTATTCTCAAACTGAAACAAACAGAAAGTCAAAGACATCAACATATATACTTTATTTTCCTTAGTCTTGAATAGAAACCCATTATCCATGAAGCAGTAAAGCAAGGAATCAACGAACAAACGCAGATCTGATTTGGATATCCCGACTGAACCTGAAGAAAATGTGGCTAACAAATGTCCTCATGTACAGTCAGCACGACTAAGCCTAAAACCTGTCAAAGCATGTTATAATATTTCAAACGTCTGATTTTTACAACTTGGTTCTAAGGAATGTGAACATCGTTATTGGTGTATTTGTAAAAGGACGTGGATGTTAACATTTTGTTTTTAGAGGCAAATTAACAAATAGATAATGTCGTTTTTGTAAATATACACTAAAATACATAAACGTTGACGTACAAAAATATATCATATAACTGGAATCAATGTGCACAACTGTGAACGACACCCCCATTAGCCCATAGTCTACGTATGAACGACACATCCTGTTTGTAATTCAGGTCCTGACTCTTTAAGGGAAACAAACATTTGAACAGCAGAGCTTCACACGCTCTGGGTTTTGAACACAGAGTGAGACGCTCACCCCGAGGACAGGATCTTAGAGAAGGAGTCGGTCCTGAGGATCCTCCCGTCAACATCCATGGAGAGGAAGGAGGGAGCCCACGGCTGCCAAATAATGAGTCACATCATAAATCATACTTTGAAGACCAAAATCTATTCAAAAAAGAAAATGGAATCATTCCCAAAAATAAGCACATGTTTTTGTCTAAGTAAACATTCTGCTACAATCCCGAATACTTAGCATTAAGCTTTCCTAAAACAACAAGTTTTAATTCATTTAAAAAACGGTTTGCTCGGCTGCTGCACACAAAGTGAGGCTTCCACCGATATAAAAAAAAGTCAACAAACTTAATGGGTAGGATGTCGTAAAATATAACGACTTGTAGTCAAAGCTTGTTCCAAAAATCTCAATGGAAGATTTACATTTTTAAAAAAAGGGCTCCTCTGTACAGCCTGTATGCTAAGATCAGACCACAGAAGACACAGATTGATTATTTCACCTTTTTAAATGTGAGGAAATGAACCGTCTCTCCCGAACACTTGATGTGAGGGAACTCTCTTTGTACCTTGTCAAACTGCAGGAAGTAGTACGGGTCGTCCTCGATGATCAGCATGTCGTACTGCCTGGCCAGCTATTAACGACACGGGGGACGTTCATTAAAAAACGACTGAGTGAATCTGCAGGGAAATCAGCTTCACAACAAGCTCTAATCAGCTGAGTCAGCGCTCAAACGGCCACTTTGCATCAATCAGAGAAGAGTGAGTCATTAACCATCTGCCGTGTGAACATGCAGTCATATTACAAATCTAAATGAGGCTCTGATGTGTGACTTTGTAGAAGAAGACAAACCTCGTACACTTCCTGCTTCCTCTGCGTCGTCATGGAGGCACCGGTGGGGTTTCCTCCGTTGGGGATGGTGTAGAGGATCTTGGGCGCGGTGCTGCCAGGCTTGTGGACCTCTGAGGGTTCCCAGCGAGACAAAACCTCCTTCAGAGCCGCAGGTATCATGCCGTGCTGATCGCTGGAGACGTTTATTAAGTTGCAACCCAGAGGCCGGAGCTGAAAACCAAAAGGTAAGAGGGTCACAGCCGCTGTAGGAGTGTGTAGTCATAAAGAAATAAAGTATTCTCTCACCGCTGCTAATGTGCCTGAATAGGTGGGAGCATCCAGCAGCACGTTGTCTCCAGGGTTGACCAGCATCTCAAACACCTAGAAACCCCAAACATCTGAATCACCATCACTTCAAAATGAGTTTATATGCAATTCTTATCAAATATATAACAGTCAGGACGTTTTAAACTGATACAAAAGTGTTAAGTAGAGAAAGTTAAAGGACAACTGGTAAACGTCAGGTCATAAAACAACATTGTCACTTTTTATGTGGATGTCAAACTAGTGTTGCCATGTCGATAGTTGAAGCTTAAATTCCCCAGTGTGTGCCTCAGGAAATCTGTTGTTCCTCCTGCATTCAACGTCTTTCTTTGACGTGGCAACAACTGATTGGTGGTGAGGAAGAACCACAGGCTTTTGGCTTTCATTTGTTTTCACATTCCTGTCCTAACAGAATCACAATCAGGTTTATTAACAGGTCGGTTTACACGTACGAGGAATTTGACTCGGTGTCGTGGTGCATACATAAAAGTAAAACAAGAATTAAAAACACGGGTAGAGAACGACAAAAATAATTAAAAATATAATAAAACAGTATTTACATTGGAATGGAATCAAATATGGAATAAAAAGTAGAGGTGGTGTGGGTACCTTGCAGAGCCCTTCCTGGCTCCCCGTCGTCACACACATGTCCATCGGGCTCGGAGGGTTGTGGAGGTCCTTCTGCAGTTTCTTCATCCACGTCAGCAGCTCCGGGATTCTACACAGTGATGAACATTAACTCCAGAACTGAACATGTTGTTAAAATGCTGTCAGTCCAGTTAATTATACTTTTATAAAAGCACTTTTAGGTGCTGTTGCTGGGTAGGTTTGAGTAGATATACTGTACGTATATCGTGTTTGGAATAGCAAAAACGTCTCACCTAAAAACGAAAAATCAATATTAGGTTAAATGAACATTATATTTCAGCCTGACACAGTTTAAAGAGGCAACTGTTGAATGATAACCTCCACCTGCTGCTGCACACTTTTCTGATGTACTCTAAAGTAATGTGTCTGTTTTTGTTCTGGAGATTCTCTCACCCGTTAGAGGCAGAGTACTGCAGAGCCCTCTTCATCAGCGCCTCGTCGAAGTTGAGCGTCTGTCCGTCCTTCAGCCTGAAGGAGGCTGACAGGAAGGGGAAGGTGTTGGGGTTTGGAGCTCCTCCGGCCAAAGAGATCATAGTCGGAGGAGACCGCTGCTGCAGCTCAGCTGATTACAGGTAGAGAGATGGATGAGAGGGACTGATTTACTAGCAATCTACATTCGTAATCATTTCCCCCATTTGATATACATATAAGGTTTGTTTTAAAGCATATTTGGCTCTGTGTGTATGGCCAGGTTAATAGGAGTGACATCGAATAATGTGACATTTCTTCTAGAATTATTTGATTTGTGATCAACAAATAAAATGTCATATTTGTTCCCTTAAGTATCCCAAAGTGATTTACCCACAGTTCAAAACCAGTGAATAGGGGCTGCACTGCTAAACTTATAGCAGGTAAGCCTGTACATGCATTCACTAGATAACAACATTTTCTGCATATTTTCTATGAAACGAGTGTCACATTTAAAACACGTGTTTATTTAAAAATACTCACTCAGCATCCTGATGGCGGAGGGCTTTCTAGCTGCACTGACAGCTGTCAGAAACCGAGCGTAATTCATGATCCTTCAGAATTAAGAAATCAGAAATATTCATCCTCACAGCTCACATATAAATACATTGCATTAACTTCATCAGCCTCCACATGTTGCTGGAAGCCTGAAAACATTAATCAGCATATTATTATGTTGTGACCCAAGTTAACTTGATATCAAATAGTTCCCACTTTTAACTTGCTTGAAATAAATAACTATTGTTGTACTACAGACCAGCAGCACTGTCACATTAGATTCATGTTATAAAGAAACTCCGTAAAAGTGAGCCCAAATAAGCACCTGTTTTTGGGACAATGCAGTGCCGAGGTGCAAATTACACTCGATACATGTCTTAAAGTTACACTAATAAAGGTATTAACTCGATCACGTTGCGCTTTCTGCAAACTAACCTTGCGTAACTCGGCTTGACCGGACCCTGCACCTTTTGTCCGAGACCTACAGTGGTCATGTCGCGATACTTGCACAGTTAACTAATCCTCCAAGATGTAAAAAACAATACACAACTAAAACAGTTCAATAACTTCGCTTAACTTTTTGATGTTATATTCTTCGGGTACGTTTCATGTAACTAATTTGAGTTGGATTAATTCCTAACAGAGAAAATGGATGTAGATCCTTACCGATGTGAAGTCTCGCTCTTGTTTGTCCATTTCTCCACTAGCGGCAGTATAGCGGATCTCAAAATGAGCGGAAATGACGAAGAAGATGAAGTTCCGTGTTGTTAGCTTAGCTTTGGTGTGCTTACTGGTATGCTAACAACGTTATGAAGCGCCTAAATCATTATAATGTAATGATTGTTAGGTACCGTTACTGTTAGTTCATATCAGTTAAAGGTCAATTCGCCTCAGCTTTGCAGCGTGGGATTTCTTTCAAAATGGTAAATGTTGTTGCTTGTCTTTACGTTGAATGTATGCTAGCTTATGTGATGAGGGATCACATGGCTAAATAAGGTTAAAGCTAACTCTTTGAAGCTAATCTTATACAGTTTACTAAATATAAGGTTATTGCTTAGCTAACTCAACTAATAGAGAATATGTACATGCATTTAAATCGATTTAATGTAACGATTTCAGTAATAAGCAGTGTAAAGTGTACATTCACTCAAGTACTCTACTTTTCTGACAGACTTGTACTTTACTAGAGTGTTTTAATTGTTTGCTTGAACTCATACTCCACTAAGATTCAGAGGGTAATAGTATACTTTTACTCTTTATTTTGTACTGTATTCCTTCAGTCTGGTATTTCTACTTTTACTCAAGTATAAGATCCGAGTACTTCTCCCACCTCTCGTAATCAGGTGTGTTTTCCTCTCAGTTTTGCAGATAAGTTCTGCTGCCATGTAGATCTGCTCACTGGCTGCTGTTTTCCGTGTTTACATCCCTGTTGCCGCTTCAATGGGGAAAAGGAAAGATATGATTCACCCCAGGTTCCTCGGTGAGTAAATAACAGTACTGGCATTTACAGTCTTTCTCAGTCACTACATTTCTCAGATGACAATTAAAACAGACTCTCAGTTTGTAGTTCATTGGATTCGTTTTCACCAGTTGTCCAAAGATGTGGAGCACATTTTATATTCATATTTCATATATACGCTAGGTGAACACATTTACTTTCACAAATAGAGGAGAATGTGTGAAGCTTAAGCCAAACCAATGAAAAACCACACATAGCTAATTGTTTAGATAATTTGTTCAAAATGTACTCTTTTTGTTCAGGACTAAAATCATTGCTCCATATACTTCCTCTTGACCGATATGGCGTAACGTCAATAATAACAACTATTATGAAATAGATAACACACTTTTATCTGGTGTATCTGTGTCTCCCCACTTCCTCTCAGGTGAGGGCGGCTCCAGCCTGCACAGCGTTCACAAGCGCAAACACAAAAAACACAAGAAGCACAAGAGGAAGCACCACAGCTTCCCCGAGGCGCCGGAGCCCCCCCCGGTCCCTCGGCCCCCCCCACAGCTCCGACTCAAGATCAAACTGGGGGGGCAGACTCTGGGAACCAAGAGGTGAGGCGGGGGGAGTCTAAAAATTAAGTAATTTTCATCCAAACCCAGTCCCTCACTGATTTCTGTTTCCTCTCCCAGCGTTCCCACCTTCACCGTGCACCCCGGTGTCGCCTGTCCTCCCTCTCCTTTGATGATTATTAACAATGTTGATAATGACAATGACTCCGATGATGATGATGACTCAGATGATGATGATGGTGACGACGATGAGCCGTCTGTGCCTTTGGAGCAGTATCGAGCCTGGCTTGGTGAGTTCAATGTGAAGATTTAATGTAAAATGCTAAATACTGGACCTTGACACCACATGATTCTCCAAAGATCAATCTAGGTCAGTGCTTCTCAAAGTGAGTATATTGCTAAAATTTCACATTTGAAATATTTCCGCACTCTCGCGGGAATATCTCCGCAATGGAGTGAGCTTAAGTTTCACTTTCGATTGCATGATATAGCCCAGCGCAACACCTTCATCACACTTGTTTGCAGGGCTGCTCGATTATGGCACAAATCATAATCTCGATTATTTGGGTGAATAATTGATATCACGATTATTAAAATCGATTATCCATTTACTTTGAAAACATCCATTTATTGAAAAACAAACAGTATGTTTTTAACAGTTGATTACCCTGAACTTTAAGTATAATTCAACTGAAAAACCAATAATAATAAAAAATAATAATAATCGTTTTATTTCGATTACGTTGTTTTCATAATCGTTGCAAGCCCAAAATTGTAATTGCGATTAAAATACGCTTAATTGAGCAGCCCTACTTGTTTGAACCATTTTCAGGCAATTTGTAATCTGTTCTAGAAAAACAATGTGTTTTTGGATATTTGTGGAGTTAGGTGGTCCGCGATTGTTTTTTTATTGGTTAAGTGGTCCTTGGTATGAAAAGGTTTGAGAAACACTGATCTAGGTAGACAGATTGTTGGTTTTCTGTTCATTTCTCTAATTTGAGCTTTTAACTTTTTAAATATTTGACAGTTTTATCTCTTAACACGTCAACTGTATTTCGTTTTATGTGGTCACACGACACGGGTTGGGGAAACCCAAAGATCCCCAGAACAGTAGTATAAATACAACCAAGAGTATTAAGTGTATCACATTGATGCAAAAACATTCACTTGCACCGGTACAGTACTTTAAGATCTCTCCATATATGATACTTCTTAGAGATGTCCCGATCCGATCACGTGATCGGGGATCGGAGCCGATCACGTGATTTTCAAAAGATCGGAATCGGGAGGAAAAAAAATGGGAATCGGGATTTAATTTTTTTTTTTTTTTATAAATACTTTATTCTATTTTTTTGTATTCAATGTTATAAAACAAAAATGACCATGTTCAAGTCTTAAAGTCATCCTGAGGCCTTAGTTTTGGTTTCAAATTACACAACATCATGTATGTGTTGCTTCTTTGGGGCTTGTTTTCATAGACCTATTTCTCTCAAATCTGGCAACAGAGTGGGCAGGGCGCAGTGTCTAATTGTAGCAGTAAGCTAACGAGTACTGATAAGCTTTATTTTGTTTTTGATCCAATGCTGCACAACTGAACTGATCCAATGCTGCTGTGAAAAAAAGAAGCTATATCCATGTTGGATAGAATATCCAATTTAAATTAAAAAAATAACCTTAAGGCACAACTTGAATGCTTTTTTTCTTTTTTTTCTCTAAATGCATTGCATAAAGATCGGATCGGGAAAAATCGGTATCGGCAAATTGTCAAAATCAAATGATCGGAATCGGATCGGGAGCAAAAAAAGGTGATCGGGACATCCCTACTTCTTTTATGAATAGCCTTTAAAACGTATTATGTACCTTAATTGTTGGTTGAACAACATCCAATGATAGCTAAACAAAAGCTTTAATGCTTGTGAATCCTTTATTCACATCAAAAGCCTTTCTTACTCCGAGGCTCACAGTGGATGCTAGTTAGCCTCACATCAGCTGTATTCCAGTTGTACCGTTCAGTTGGTGAGGATTTATTTTCTGGACCCCACATTCATCATGTTTATCCGGTTTGTATTGCGTCAGACGAAGACAGTAACCTGGCCACATCCCCTATGCCAGACATAGACTCAGACTCCATGATGGTGCCCGTGGACGAGGAGGAGCGGTGGCTCGAGGCTCTGGAGAAAGGAGAGCTCGACGACAACGGGGAGCTGAAGAAGGAGGTGGACGAGTCTCTGCTCACAGCCCGACAGGTGAGGAGGAGGAGAGAAACTGAACTCTCATCACCTCTTAGTCAGAACATGCTTTAAAGTGGAACGTGTAAGACTAGGATTTCATTTAGACATTCCAGTTGGATATTTCTCTTGTGTTACAGAGTGCATGTGGCTAGGCTTTACAGATGGTTGCTTTAATAAGTTGCTATAAACAAGTGGCCGTTTATGTAATGAACTCAGTTAATATTCTACTTATTCAAGTTCTGACTCACAGAAGGCGGATCAAACTCAAACAAGGGTTTATTGAAAGTAAATGACAGCGTTATTAAAGCAACTGATTTCCATCCAAATGACATCTTGCGTGCTTCACTACAGCGTTGATGATTTAATCACATGCCATATCACTGAATTCAATATCTAATACTTGGTTACCAGGGGGGTGTACTACGAAGCAGGATTTTCGCTTAGCTGGCTAACTTCAGGGGAAACTCGGGGTTTCCGGTCCTACGCAGATATTTCCTCACAGTAGCAGCCGCATACCTTTAGTTAAACTGCCAAAAAGGCCACATTATTAAACCGAAACTACACAGAAATTACACTTCAGGTACTCAACTTCCTTGACATGCTTCACGTTTTCAAATTTCACAGATATCTGTTACGGTTCTTCCACAAAACGCTCACATGTAAGAGGTTCATCTCTCATTCAGAACAATGAAGCCTTTGAAGTCTAGGCACCTCGTTAGCTCAACTATAAACAGCTGTGCAATGGAACACGATGATGTCATCACTCCAACTGACATGCTCAGAGCAGCAGACTTCAGATAGCAGTGTGCAAACAGTCCAGCCGTGAAGACATCTACAGGACAGTTTTGAGATTTCTTCAAATGCCGTTGCCATGGCAACACAATGCTCGCCTTGAAACACGATTTTCTCATAACTTCAGAGTAAAATACTCCAAACAGCCCAGAACTTCACAGGTTTGGTAACGATGCAGCCATCAACGCATCTAAGCGTAGTATGGGGTGTCATCAAATGGCGTTGCCATGGCGACGGACCACTCGCCATGAAATACGATGTGGCTGTAAGTCCCATCGACACGGTCCAATCGTCCCCCAATCTTCACTTGTATATCACCGGTCCATGCCTCAACAGCTCTACGCCAAATCTGAGATCTCACCATATGCCGTTTCCATGGAAACGCATCCCTCGCCATAAAACATGATGTCGCTATAGGTCCAATGGACACGGTCCAATCGTCCCCCAATCTTCACTTGTATATCACCGGTCCATGCCTCAACAGTTCTACGCCAAATTTGAGATCTCACCATATGCCGTTTCCATGGAAACGCATCCCTCGCCATAAAACATGATGTCGCTATAACTCCTATGCAAATGTAAAAAAAGTGCTCATACTTCACAAGTGTGCTAACAGTCCAGCTGTGAAGACATCTACGGGACAGTTTTGAGATTTCTTCAAATGCCGTTGCCATGGCAACACAATGCTCGCCTTGAAACACGGTTTTCTCATAACTTCAGTGAAAATACTCCAAACAGCCCAAAACTTCACAGGTTTGGTAACAATGCAGCCATCAACGCATCTAAGCGTATTATGAGGTGTCATCAAATGCCGTTGCCATGGTGACAGATCATTCGCCATCAAGTTAGTTCAGAAGTTTGCGGTTCAAATATTCTGCTGCTATTCCAAGCCTTTTCACTTTCTTTTCTTCTCTCATCACACATTCAAGCCCCCAGTGTTCATGTATCATTTCAATCTAAATTATTCACTTTTTTTCTTACACATTAAATTTCAACAGTTTAGCGTCAGATTTTCAGCATAAAGCATTCCCACTAGCAATTTCTTCAGGAATTGCATTCTCTAGTATTATAGTTGACTTTTCATTCAGGAAGTATGACGCTGCGCTGTCAGTACGCTTCTCCATGTTTGTGATTGGTCGAAGGCTGTGAACGCGCACCTAACTAGATAGAGCACGGCTGGCTTGAGCGATCCACTTGATAACCCGCGTCGTAGTACCGTTTAGCGAGAGCGTGTATGTTTTGGATTAGGCCAACCGGCTAACTCAAACATATCCAGGTTAGGTTAAACCAGTTTCGTAGTACAGGCCTCTGGTCAAAAACGTGTTGTGATACTAACTTGCAGACTTTCAGCATCTTACTAGCATACCGTAGTGAACAACTATTTTGAGTCACTAAAAGCTGCTTTAGGGCAGGATCGCCTGTCATAATTTAATAACAGAAAAGTACAGGAACAGAACTGAAACATCAAGTTAGCATGGTCCACTTATATCAATATATACAAAAAACAAAGGTAGTAATTTAACTGATATGTAATCTGTCATGCCAACATGTTCTCTGAAATAGAAACGTGTGATTCAAGGAGTGTTTTTGTCGTGTTTTCAGAAAGCGCTGTTACACAAGCAGCAGAGCCAGCCGCTCCTGGAGCTGCCGATGGGCTACAAGGAGAAGGAGATGACGGTGGAGATGATGCAGAAGCGGGAGGAGCGAGCGCGGAAGAGACGCCTGCAGGCGGCCAAGAAGGCGGAGGACAGCAAGAACCAGACCATCGAGAGGCTGACCAAAACCAGCAAGGCCAAGATCAAGAGCATGAGGGAGAGGAAGTCCAAGCTGAGCCAGAGCCCCATGGTGCGCTACAGAGACAACGCCCTGGGAATGAACATCTCCTTCCCCTCGGGGGTTCCTGCTCCGACCCCCACCCCCCCCTCTGCTCCACCTGCAGCCCCCGTGACCTGCGGGGTCACCGGCTGCCCTAACATCAAGAGGTACGCCTGCTCCAAGAGCGGGGTGCCCCTCTGCAGCCTCGAGTGTTACAAGAGGAACATGCTGCTGGTTCAGAGCGCAGCGTGAACTCTTAAGGACGAATGAACACCAGTTTTGTTACTACATCCGGATGAAGGTGCATACAGACTACATCCTACAATCGATGCGCCTGGAGAGGATCATTTGAACTCGACACAAATCATTTCAGGACTGAATATTTGTCATCCTTATAATAATGGTTTTCCCTGATCATTCAATTATGTACATTATAAAATGCAGAATTCTATGATTTGTTTGCCGAGTATTAAACTATACTGATAAGATTACAGTTTTTCTCGATTGCTAACACGTTTTTTTTTTAAATTGCTCAGTTTCTCAGAACACTAAACACAATTCACAAAACCACACCCCCAAAGTGCAAAACACCTCATTTCTCCTGCTAAATGAAGAACTGCACTCAAAACTACATAAACACTTACCAAATGCAAACTTTTGCACCAAACATAACACACTTCATTCTTAATACTAGATGGTTTGACCACCCAACTACACACTGCTGAGCATAATCTAAAGCACTTTCATCTTTATGGGCTGTGCTCTGTACATAGAGGTTTCTACAGAGAAAGATTGCTTGAGTTTACAGAAATACAGTAAATGAAGAAATACAAATTAGTTGTTGAAAAAAAAATCACATTTCATTCAAAACTAACATTGTGCAACATGCATCTCAGCACATAGTTACTATGCTTCGGATCTCTAAGTGTGATGCATTGTTTGCCAAAACCCAGTTTGTAACTGCTGCTTCCTGTGCCTCATTGAAAATCCTTAGCTTTCCACCTGCACCTCTTTGTTTCTCAGTCCTTCAGATAAACAACACAGATATAGTGGTTGGTCAGTGTCTGTGTTGCATAAAAGTAAGTCTACCACAGTACATTGTGTAGGATTTTTGTACAGTTATAGTATGCAACATGCCAACAATTAAATTACAGCAATGAAGTAAATACGTTTCACACAACAGATATCAGCTCTGATATATCATGAATTATGCTGAGCTAAAACTGGTAACTAACCTGTTTTCAAGTCTAAGTATCCGGATTACAGAGGCAACAGTAAAATCGGCTTAGATTAGGCAGAACCCTCAGTCCAGCCTCTCCCTCCAGCTCTACCTTTCATTCTTCCTCCTCTCACTCTCACCCCACCTCTTCTTCCTCCTCTCACTCTCAGCCCAGCTCTTCCTCTTCCTCTTGCTTCCATGTTGGCTTCCATTGTTTCTGTAAGAAAGTACTCATCTGTGGTCTTTTTATAGTGCTAACATCCTGATTGATGAGCCAACAATATGCTATAAGGTGTTTGGTCAGGTGGAACGTGTTTCTCTATAATTGGTCCATGTGTGAGGCATTTTGAATATCAGTGTTATGTATGTGCAAACACGTGACTTTATGTCAGATTCCTGTGTCTCATGTGGAGAAACGTGTGCAGTGGTTTGAAAAAAGTGCCATGTTGATTTGCAAATTGTGTGAAAAGCTGAAAACGTGTTTAGAGTTTTGGAGATTTGAGCCGATGTTTTGCTCTTTGAGTGTCAGTTAAAATAATTATGCTTTATGTATAATTTTAGTGTGTTAGCAATCGAGAAAAACTGTAATATTTGGAGAAAGAATAGCTTTATTTCCACTCCCTTTTCAGTAATGTAGAATTATGTTGTGGAGACGGACAAACAATAAAAGAGAGTTGCTTCTTTAATTGACTTTGTTAATCTATTTCCATACAAAACTGTACATCTTAAATAAAGTATCATTTAGTTGTTACAACACTGCATTGTTACAACCTTATTTGCTGTCAACATGAAGCATAGCTGCAGCAGAATAGTTTCAGTTGGTCCACAACACATTTTCTGAGGTATTCACTGGCTTTTCACTTCCACAAACACATTAAGACACACATCTGTGGTCGGCAACAAAGCACAAAACAATGACCTGCTATATTATAATAATAATAATAATAATAATAATCCCCAACAGTTTTTTTCCTGAGAGTTCAACAGATGCTAAGAAGTGTTGTAGTGTGTGTCCATCCTTCTCTTCACAGATCTGATCACAAGGCCAGACCGAAGGAGAGTCTGAAGGCCATCTCTACGGGAACCTCTGCCACCGAGTCGTGGAAACACACGTAGAACTCCTGAGGGACCGGCTCGAGCAGCATGCGACTGAGACATGGAAAAATACATTAGACTGGGGGGGGGGGAAAGGCAGGCTTGATATTTTCAGAAAATTATCCAGAATGCAATTTTGGAAGTTAGAAATAATCATGAAATGTCATAAGACACACAGATAGATCAAAACTTTTTCTTTTTTTTTATGTAATTCTAAAAATAGTTAAAAGCACAAATTAAGGCAAAACGCTCTCAAGTAGAACGGGGAATGTTGAGCCTAATTTGAATAGTTCCATCCAGGTATTCATGTAATAGGATAAAGTGTACCCTATCACCCAGTAGGTCATGGTGGGAGCGGGCTTCCTCTGGTCCGTCCAGTTCTCAGGTTTGCACTGAAACAGGACCCCGTGCTCCTTCACTGGGCCGAGACCCCAGCCCTGAGGCCGGTCTGCAGCGCGCCGGCCCTGCAGGGGGACAGGTCATTCAGTATACCATCGATTGCATATTCTGGACATGTGTTTTTTCTAGAACATTTGACATGTATTTTCTTTAGCATATGTTGGACTTCCCTTCTGTGGGACGAATAAAGGTATTCGGATGTCGTTTTTTTTGCATGTTTTCGACATAACAATACTATGTCGTTTTTTGCACATTTGCAACTATTATACTATACTAGTTGCAAATACGCAAAAAATGACAGTATGGTATTTTCGAAAACAACATAGTATGTCGTTTTCTTTTGCATATTTTCGACACAGTATGTTGATCAGACACGGTCTGCGGTTCTAAACACATTTCTTCATGGCCTCCTAGAGGTGACGAACCCTGGTCGGCAGGCTCTGCTGGAACGCGGCGCGGATGGAGAGGCAGCAGTGGTGGAAGTTGCGGATGAGCTGCGGGTGGATGGAGCCGCTGAGCTGAGCCTCCTCCCTGTGGGTCGGAGCGATGAAGATCCCCTGGACACTCTCCATCACGACGTAGTGGAACAACGTGTTCTCTGCTCCAGAGGTCAGTCTGTCACAACAAGAAGAAGCTTTTTAGCAAGTTCTAGCCAAAATGTTAAAATACAAGAAATGCATCTCATCACCCACTTCATGGTGTTGTACATCTCCTCCGTCTCCCTTTCCGTCAGGGTCTTCTTCAGGGTGCCCAGGAAGAATGGATTCGGGTGCTTCATCCTGGGAATCTGATAGAGCCATATGAAATCTGTTTTATTATTTTCCAAATTCCATTTTATTTTTTGCCAAATTCCGTTTTTTCCGTTTTAATATTTCAGAATTCTGTATTTTGCTTTTTACGCTAATTTTACCATCAGAAATAGTGTCTAATAAGTGGGAATGAATAAATGTCCACAATTCAATAAGATATAACAGTCTTTTTTAATGTTTAAGTGCTACAGTTCCATTTTAAAGTGCTTATAAGCTTCAAGTAAAGAAAAAACTCTAAACAAAACATTCCCTTGGCTTCTGGCTTCTGAGTTAACACATTTTAAGCAAACTTTTCTCTCTGTGCTTCAAGTAAAAAAGATAAATAACTGTAAACAAAACACTCAATACAATAACTGTAAACACAATAACTGTAAACTGTTACGCTTTTCATTATAAATGAAAAAATGCATCAGAAAATATGCAACAACTTACTCAGTAACCTGAATTTAGTTGAAAACTTGAAACTAAAACAATAAAACGTGTTTCTGTTTCCCTGTAGTAGTATGACTAGTACTACTACTCCTTATTAGCTCCTGTCTGTCCATTTAAGTCTTCCATCTATCAGAGACATCTCCATTGAAGTACATGATGGTCAGCCTCTTTGTGTTGAGCTCGGTGAGTGCCTCTCGCTTGTCTGTAAGGAGAGTCTTGTACTTGCTAAAACTCCTCTCACAGTCAACTGAGCTGACTGGGAAGTAGATGTAGGACATTGCCATTTCTGCAACTTTTGGGAATCTCACACTCATGCCCCTCCAGTAATCAGCAAGAGTGACATCAGCTGCCAAGGGCTCCCTGGAGTGCTGGTAGGCAAGCCATTGCTCACTGAGCTCTTGTGATGGGTTTGCCATGGGTATCAGTCTTGTGTAGGCTTCAATCCGCTTCTCCATGGCTGGTGCCTGCCTTGGATCGAACACTCTTATCAGCTTGTAGATCTCTCTGGCTGGGTGCGTGTCCCAGTGCTTGGAGAACTTTGTGAAGGCCAAGTGGAAGGCATCATGGAGATCGTCAAGAACCTGCTTCCTCTCTCGAACACCCGTCTTTCTCAGCAGCTCATCTGTCTTGGCACCAAACCCGCATGTTTTTGCTGTTCCATTCACTAGGTAAGAGCCCAGGTCCTCCATGATGTTGTATGCAGACACTGCTGTGGTACGATGGGTTCTTTCTAGGATAGTCAGAGCTGTCATCAGTTTGGAGCAGCCTTCTGCGATGAAGGTTAGCTTCACAATGAGGGCCTGCATCTTTTCCTCTGTTTCTAGCAGGCTGAGGATGTTTGTGACTGCTTGGGCTGATGAATTTTCTTCCAACAAAAATTCTCTGTACAGATGAACATGCTCTGCGTGGTACTGCACTGCCTCAAACCAGCTATTCCATCTGGAGCCCACTGATTCAGGAGGAGCCTTGGTGTGCACAAACTCCTTGTTGATGAGGAAGCTCACCCATCTTCTCTTTCTAGCAGGCTTCCTGCAGAAGACAGATCTAATCGCTGCCACAAGTGATGCAGCATCAGAGAAGTATCTGTAGTGCTGCCAGGTCTCACCCACCAGATTTATGATATGGCAGAGGCACGTTACATGGACACTGTTGGGCATCACTCCTTTTAGAATCTCCCTGTATGCCTTCAGACAGTAGGAGGCATGATCTGTGACCACTGCCCAGACATCATTCAGTTCCAGATTATTGCTGTGGAAGGAGCGTATGATGGCTTGGGCAACTGTTGAGTGGTTGCATCGATCCATGAAAATTACATCCACCAGATAGTACTGGTTTTCAACACCTGCAATGAAAGATAACACAAGCAAAAGATTATTATATTTAAGCCAAATAATATTGTGACAAAATAAAAATGCACAAAATAAAAATACACATTTCAAGTGTAAACAATAGATACAGCTAGCTACTGACATTATCACAATGTCAGTAGCCTAGCTATAGTATCTATTCTATTGTGATGAAATACAGTAATGCATAATTTATGCACCTTTAGTTTATTTTGTTTATAAAGGACAGTGTGCACTGACAATCATTTGCATTAAAAAAATAGACTGGTGCACCAGATTTAGCAAGGAGCTATAATTTCCATCTATAGTCCTAAATGTAGGACTACTGTACATAGCTATTTAATCACAATAGTGTCATTGATTAGCCTCGCCCTCTAGCTGTATCTATTGTGATCACCAGGCAGAGATCATCGTCATCACACTTTGCATGCTGACAATGCACACTGCAGCATGTAAAAAAAATTAGGATATTTAAACGACATGTTAATAGGCTGTTCATTAGCTCACCAATGACGATGTTTAGAACACTGCAGTCCCTGGTATCGGTCGTCTCGTCAACAACCACCGACAACTTCTTCCCACGGATTTTCTCCAAAACAGCCGTTATATGTTGGTCAAACACACGGGGCAGATGGATTTGACGAAGGGCTGTTTCGTTCTCGGGCAGCGCTCCTCCCTGCTTGCAGTGCTTAACTAGAAATGGTCGCAGCTTCTTCAGCTTTGCTAAAGGGATGTCTGACTCGGCGCAAACAGCTACAAAGTCCTGCACAAACTCTCGTCTTGAATCTGCTGACGAGGTACTTGCTGTAATTGTAGTTTGAAGTGCAGGTGTGTTTTGGGAAGCACAGTGTTTTCCCTTGTTTCTGACATGGCTTTTCGAGACTAAATGATCGTCGCACGTATTTTTGCGGGTCCAATCCACGGTATGTTGACAATATTTACAAAATAACTTATCGCCGGAGGCATAAAAATCATTCGGATACTGCTGTGCTCTGAATTGAGGGTTTAGTGTGGAATTTCGTAGCTTTTTAGATGATGATGTTGATACCGAAGCAGCTACACGCTTGGACATTGCTGTGTTGTTGTGAAGCAGTGTGGAAGTGACGTGTGCGTTGTAACACGTGTTAGCGTCCCGGTCATTTTTGCTTTGCACCAAACATTCCATCGTTCTCCCGAAAACGGAATTTCAGTCCAAATTATGGCAAATTCTGCAATATTCCACGTTTTACAGTTGATTCCATTTTTATTGGTCAATTCCGCGATTCCGTCCGCGATTCCGTGAACGCGGATTTCATATGGCTCTAGAATCTGATGATGAAGCAAATATTATTACCCCGTGGCCTGAGTGTGGTACGTTAACAAAAATCATTCAGTGGACAAATCATTTTGACACCAGTTAGCACCATTTCATTCTAACACTGTTCTGTATTCCAACTAAAAACACGTTTTGTGACCTTCCTTTGTTTATCTGATTCTATGTGTCAATGTTGTTGGGGGTGTATTACACATTCCTCTGAAAACACACATTTTTTTATGACAAATAAATGTTAAGAATTATTACACGCACATTTTTTGTAAGCTGCATCAAGACACAGTAATAAACAACAGGAACAAATATAAGCCTCAAGGAAAGACTCCAAATGTACCTTAAAGAGTCCTCCGCTGCCTCCACTCCCCTCAGACCCTCCGGACCCCAGGGAGTCCCGACGGCCCCCCAGCTTTCTCCCCGAGTCCGGTGTAGAGTGTGGACTGAGGCCTGGAGCCAGTGATGTCCCAGCATCCATCTGGCCCTCGCTGCCGCTGTCCGATTGGCTCCTCTGAGGGCTGCTCCGCCGGGCCCTCTCTCCGAACAGGCTGCGGCCCCTCGACCCCCCCGAGGAGCCTCTGACGGCCCCCGCCAGCTTACTGAAGACGGGGGAGGACGAGGCCAGGCTGTCCAGGCGGTCGCGGGCCGCGGGGAGGAACCAGTCGGCACAGGACAGGCAGGGGGCCGGGGGGGCGTTCAGGCGCTCCTCAACACCAGCCTGCAACACCTCCAGCTGCAGCAGGGTGGCCTTCACCTGGGCTCAGAGAGGAACAGCACTTTATAGGCTTTTCCTTTTTTCAGCAGGATGAGTGAGGAGGGTACAAGGACATCACATTCAAGATGTCACGACGCCAAGAAATTAACTGACTTAAATGAAATAATTAATACTTCACTCATTTTTTCAAAACAAACAAACACTAACCAAACCTCCCCTCCCCCCTCCGAACTAACGCAAACTGTAAACGCTTTTTCATCCATATTCATTTGATACATTCCTGTTAACCTCTTTTTAGGTAAATATATGTATTAATTTCTTCTTATTTATATTCATAACTACATTCCTTTTTACGTTCAGTTTATCCATTCAAAGTACTGTATGTTTGTATCTTAGTGTTTGACAATAAAAACCTTAAGTACTTCTATTTTTCTTGCAAGACTTGATACATTCCTCAGCTACAGAATGTCCCTTTATCCTTCCTCGTCAGTATAGTGGACAGTATCTCCGCCTATTTGCATTGTTTAGGCTGTAAGAGTGACTAGGTAATATGTTAGCCATTAGCTTTGAAGAATCACAAGGTTCACCTGATCTACGTAGACACAGTCGGGTCCTGGAGAGCCCAGAGCTGCTGAAGCACAGCCGCCGGCCTCCAGCAGCACGCACTGCATGAAGTGCCTCTGAAGAGGGGGGAGAGAGAGAGGGGGAGAGGGAGAGAGAAGGGGAAATGATTGTGAAATATATCTTACACAAGTTATAACTTAACTTGTACCATATACAAATATAACTGAGTAGAAATCGGGCAACAAGGAGTGATTGGTTTGGAGGGGGCAAAGTTAGTCTTTGTTATATTTAATAAAGTAATAAAGAAAGTCAATATACAAGTGCAATCCTAAATGTAGGAACACAGCTAGTGTTCTCATGAACCAAGTTCTCTTTTTGGTGTGAACGCAAAATCCCAGGAACTATCGGAACTAAGCGGGAAAAGTACTCCGGAGTGAAAGCGCCTGATGATCATTTGACACGACAGATGGCCTCCTCACCAGCCCCACTATGAGGAGGAAGTGGCGTCCTTGGGGTTGGCTGTATCCTGGGTTGTTGGTGCTCGCTCTCTGCTGGGGGAACACCTCCCTCCAGATGACCAGCTGACCCACGCGCTGCTCAGAGGCCAGAGGCAGGAGGCAGTAGTGCTGGCAGTACAGGCACACGTCCAGCAGGTCCTCTTTAGGCAGGTGGTTGGCGATCAGGTAGGACTGCAAGGGGAGCGTGTGGACAATTAAGTGCAGCTTTTATCAAACAAATGTAGGGTTTAAAGCCAGCATTGTGAGCGAAAATACATTTGATAGAGTGTAATAAAACTTATTTTTACGCTGCTATGGACAATCTTCCATTAATGTACATCCCTAACACTGGATATGAGTGATATGAGAGATATGAGAGATATGAGAGATGAGCGAGTGTGTTTTCACCGAGATCCCTACCTTGTAGAACAAACAGGAGCCAAGAATGGCATACAGACGCCTCAGGCCAAAAAAGTCCTCAGACTGTTAGAGAAGGAAATAAAGATAAATAAATACAACAAATAGAGTAGTGACATTGTTTGACCTCGATACAAATTGGACCTATTATAAACCAGGAACTCTTTAAACAACAATGAACAAATAAGGAAACTTAACAAAGCTTGGCGAGATGACAATATAAAAAACACATTTAAATGGAGCTTCAATTGAACTCAACCACTTCCTGTATGAATCTCCCCTCGCTCTCACTTTGTCTGACCTAAAGTGCTGCTTCATGTAATCGGTTAGCGCTGCACGTACACAGGCAAACCAGACATTAGCTTCTCATTAATAATACAACAGGTACACGAACACAACTCTAAAAACAGTCTGAACTTTCCTCTCCCCTGCTGAGGCCAGAAAGCAGATGGCATCTCAGCTCACATGCATGTTCTGCCAACTAATACATAGCAGGATTACGGAACACGTGTGGGTCTAAAGCCTACAGCACCTATTTGTAATTGGCTAAATTGTTATTTATTAAAAAGCTTGATTTTGTTCCCCACACGTATTCTGTGAAGACCCCCCCCCCCCCCCCCTATACTTGATTGGTAGGTTTCAGCACGAGGAGTGAGATGGGGTGGGTCTTAAGGGAGTACGCGAGAGAGAGAATTCATAACAAGTGTTGGACGACGTGTTTTTCGGATGGAAAATGAGCCAAACGCGAAAACGCAGCAGCACTTGGATGCACTTCAACCAAAACCCAGGCAGTGATAAATCCCACCATTTGTAAAGGCAAAATATCCTTTAAAGCAGGGTCAACTAATAATCTCCATCGCCACTTAAAAACACAGTATCTAATATTAAGAGTTGCGTGAATTTCATTCAAGGCAAGGCAACTTTATTTACTTAACACATACGGAGGGTAAATTCAAAGTAGTACATTCACTGACATTGATATGGCGCCACCTTGTGTCATGTTTACAATGCAGATTATTGACATTAGGTCTGGTAATACAGTCAATCATTATCCTGGTGATTATTTCACAGATAAACCTAGTAGCCCCGCCCCCTTTAAAAAACGGCTCTTTTGAAGGAACGGAGCCATAAGATCCGGCTCCCTTCAAAGAGCCATAATTCCCATCACTAATTCGCAACAGGTGGCATGGATATACAAGTATGTAACGCTTGACAGCAGTGCTGGTGTGTTTTCTCACCATTTCTCCAAAATCAGAAGACTCGAAATCAGAGAGAACAGTATCCACCTCCATCTGTAGAGAGAGAACATCAGATAAAATCTTAATAGCATTTATAATATGTCAAATCCTTTTGTATTTCCAATTACTTATAGTCTTATCCAAAGTCTTAACTTATCCACTTTAACCATATACATCATTACATTTGCATCTATTTTCAATACAGATACTCTATGAATGATGTATTTGCTACATTTCCAACATTGGACACTAGAGGGCGCCATTGCTACATTTTTAAACAACTTCTTCACAACCAACATTAAACAATAAAAAAAGAGACACTGCAATAAACAAATATCTGTTACCACTGCATTTACTTCGACTCCATCACTAATTAAATGTTTACATGATATTCTTGTCTCTGTCCCCACAGAGAGAAATTAACCTTGATTTCTGGAGGCAGCGTGAGCCATCGGACCGCCGGCAGTCCGTCCAGAAAGAGGGTCCCTGAGACGTCGGTGGGGGGGGCGGAGGAGGAGCCGTCCCTCAGGCGAGACGGCTGGATGAGCAGCTGGAAGAACAGGCAGAAGAAGTGGTCCAACCTGGGGGCGTGGTCCGCCTGACAGAACGCTCTACAGAGGACACAATGAAGAATAGGTCATTCATAGGACTACAGAAGAATGACTACATCTCAAGAACTACAAATACCATGGCTGCCTTTGGAAAAGCAGACAAGTTGCAGTTTACATCTACAGTATGTCAAGCAGAGAGCATACTGGCCTCTCCAGGTCATGTTCTAGCTGATGAATTTCGTCTGTTGCCATCAGGGCGTATGCTTTACCTGCTCTTCAGACAAATCGCCGTTCGAAGTCCTTCATCCCCTCTGAACTCAAACTTTTAAATTCTTGATAGGTTTTTTAACTTGATTATTTATTTATGTATCTATTGGGATGACGAAGCAAACATTATTACCCTGTGGCCTGAGTGTTGTACGTTCTATGTTCCTGCCTCTGTCCGTCAATGACATAAGGTGCTCACAACCAACTTTCCTATGTGTCTTCCCTTTAGTCTTTCCTGTGTCTTCCCTTTAGTCTTTCCTATGTGTCTTCCCTTTAGTCTTTCCTATGTGTCTTCCCTTCAGTCTTTCCTATGTGTCTTTCCTTTAGTCTTTCCTATGTGTCTTCCCTTCAGTCTTTCCTATGTGTCTTCCCTTTAGTCTTTCCTATGTGTCTTCCCTTTAGTCTTTCCTATGTGTCTTTCCTATGTGTCTTCCCTTTAGTCTTTCCTATGTGTCTTCCCTTTAGTCTTTCCTATGTGTCTTCCCTTCAGTATTTCCTATGTGTCTTCCCTTTAGTCTTTCCTGTGTCTTCCCTTTAGTCTTTCCTATGTGTCTTCCCTTTAGTCTTTCCTATGTGTCTTCCCTTTAGTCTTTCCTATGTGTCTTCCCTTTAGTCTTTCCTATGTGTCTTCCCTTCAGTCTTTCCTATGTGTCTTTCCTTTAGTCTTTCCTATGTGTCTTCCCTTCAGTCTTTCCTATGTGTCTTCCCTTTAGTCTTTCCTAAGTGTCTTCCCTTTAGTCTTTCCTATGTGTCTTCCCTTCAGTCTTTCCTATGTGTCTTTCCTTTAGTCTTTCCTATGTGTCTTCCCTTCAGTTTTTCCTATGTGTCTTCCCTTTAGTCTTTCCTATGTGTCTTCCCTTCAGTATTTCCTATGTGTCTTCCCTTTAGTCTTTCCTATGTGTCTTTCCTTTAGTCTTTCCTATGTGTCTTCCCTTCAGTCTTTCCTATGTGTCTTTCCTTTAGTCTTTCCTATGTGTCTTCCCTTCAGTCTTTCCTATGTGTCTTCCCTTTAGTCTTTCCTATGTGTCTTGCCTTTAGTCTTTCCTATGTGTCTTCCCTTCAGTCTTTCCTATGTGTCTTCCCTTTAGTCTTTCCTATGTGTCTTCCCTTCAGTCTTTCCTATGTGTCTTCCCTTCAGTCTTTCCTATGTGTCTTTCCTTTAGTCTTTCCTATGTGTCTTCCCTTCAGTCTTTCCTATGTGTCTTCCCTTTAGTCTTTCCTATGTGTCTTGCCTTTAGTCTTTCCTATGTGTCTTCCCTTCAGTCTTTCCTATGTGTCTTCCCTTTAGTCTTTCCTATGTGTCTTCCCTTCAGTCTTTCCTATGTGTCTTTCCTTTAGTCTTTCCTATGTGTCTTC
Organism: Notothenia rossii; assembly: GCF_949606895.1. Taxonomy (NCBI): domain Eukaryota; kingdom Metazoa; phylum Chordata; class Actinopteri; order Perciformes; family Nototheniidae; genus Notothenia; species Notothenia rossii. The sequence continues at coordinate 35,816,366 of NC_136901.1, read as the reverse complement.
CCTTCAGTCTTTCCTATGTGTCTTCCCTTTAGTCTTTCCTATGTGTCTTTCCTATGTGTCTTCCCTTTAGTCTTTCCTATGTGTCTTTCCTTTAGTCTTTCCTATGTGTCTTCCCTTCAGTCTTTCCTATGTGTCTTCCCTTTAGTCTTTCCTATGTGTCTTCCCTTTAGTCTTTCCTATGTGTCTTTCCTTTAGTCTTTCCTATGTGTCTTTCCTATGTGTCTTCCCTTTAGTCTTTCCTATGTGTCTTCCCTTTAGTCTTTCCTATGTGTCTTCCCTTTAGTCTTTCCTAGGTGTCTTTCCTATGTGTCTTCCCTTTAGTCTTTCCTATGTGTCTTTCCTTTAGTCTTTCCTATGTGTCTTCCCTTCAGTCTTTCCTATGTGTCTTTCCTTTAGTCTTTCCTATGTGTCTTCCCTTTAGTCTTTCCTATGTGTCTTCCCTTTAGTCTTTCCTATGTGTCTTCCCTTCAGTCTTTCCTATGTGTCTTCCCTTTAGTCTTTCCTATGTGTCTTTCCTTGAGTCTTTCCTATGTGTCTTTCCTTGAGTCTTTCCTATGTGTCTTCCCTATGTATCTTCCCTTTAGTCTTCTCTTTAGTCTTTCCTATGTGTCTTCCCTTTAGTCTTTCCTATGTATCTTTCCTTTAGTCTTTCCTATGTGTCTTCCCTTTAGTCTTTCCTATGTGTCTTCCCTTCAGTCTTTCCTATGTGTCTTTCCTTTAGTCTTTCCTATGTGTCTTCCCTTCAGTCTTTCCTATGTGTCTTCCCTTTAGTCTTTCCTAAGTGTCTTCCCTTTAGTCTTTCCTATGTGTCTTCCCTTTAGTCTTTCCTATGTGTCTTTCCTTTAGTCTTTCCTATGTGTCTTCCCTTTAGTCTTTCCTATGTGTCTTCCCTTTAGTCTTTCCTATGTGTCTTCCCTTCAGTATTTCCTATGTGTCTTCCCTTTAGTCTTTCCTATGTGTCTTTCCTTTAGTCTTTCCTATGTGTCTTCCCTTCAGTCTTTCCTATGTGTCTTTCCTTTAGTCTTTCCTATGTGTCTTCCCTTCAGTCTTTCCTATGTGTCTTCCCTTTAGTCTTTCCTATGTGTCTTGCCTTTAGTCTTTCCTATGTGTCTTCCCTTCAGTCTTTCCTATGTGTCTTCCCTTTAGTCTTTCCTATGTGTCTTCACTTCAGTCTTTCCTATGTGTCTTTCCTTTAGTCTTTCCTATGTGTCTTCCCTTCAGTCTTTCCTATGTGTCTTCCCTTTAGTCTTTCCTATGTGTCTTTCCTATGTGTCTTCCCTTTAGTCTTTCCTATGTGTCTTTCCTTTAGTCTTTCCTATGTGTCTTTCCTATGTGTCTTCCCTTCAGTCTTTCCTATGTGTCTTTCCTTTAGTCTTTCCTATGTGTCTTTCCTATGTGTCTTCCCTTTAGTCTTTCCTATGTGTCTTTCCTTTAGTCTTTCCTATGTGTCTTCCCTTCAGTCTTTCCTATGTGTCTTTCCTTTAGTCTTTCCTATGTGTCTTCCCTTTAGTCTTTCCTATGTATCTTCCCTTTAGTCTTTCCTATGTGTCTTCCCTTCAGTCTTTCCTATGTGTCTTCCCTTTAGTCTTTCCTATGTGTCTTTCCTTGAGTCTTTCCTATGTGTCTTTCCTTGAGTCTTTCCTATGTGTCTTCCCTATGTATCTTCCCTTTAGTCTTCTCTTTAGCCTTTCCTATGTGTCTTCCCTTTAGTCTTTCCTATGTATCTTTCCTTTAGTCTTTCCTATGTGTCTTCCCTTTAGTCTTTCCTATGTGTCTTTCCTTGAGTCTTTCCTATGTGTCTTTCCTTTAGTCTTTCCTATGTGTCTTCCCTTTAGTCTTTCCTATGTGTCTTCCCTTCAGTCTTCCTTTCAGTCTTTCCTATGTGTCTTCCCTATGTGTCTTCCCTTTAGTCTTTCCTATGTGTCTTTCCTTTAGTCTTTCCTATGTGTCTTCCCTTTAGTCTTTCCTATGTGTCTTTCCTTGAGTCTTCCTTTCAGTCTTTCCTATGTGTCTTCCCTATGTGTCTTCCCTTTAGTCTTTCCTTTAGTCTTTCCTATGTGTCTTCCCTTTAGTCTTTCCTATGTGTCTTTCCTTGAGTCTTCCTTTCAGTCTTTCCTATGTGTCTTCCCTGTGTGTCTTCCCTTTAGTCTTCCCTTTAGTCTTTCCTATGTGTCTTCCCTTTAGTCTTTCCTATGTGTCTTCCCTTTAGTCTTTCCTATGTGTCTTTCCTTCAGTCTTTCCTATGTGTCTTCCCTTTAGTCTTTCCTATGTGTCTTCCCTTTAGTCTTTCCTATGTGTCTTCCCTTTAGTCTTTCCTATGTGTCTTCCCTTTAGTCTTTCCTTCAGTCTTTCCTTCAGTCTTCCTTTCCTTCAGTCTTCCTTTCAGTCTTTCCTATGTGTCTTCCCTTTAGTCTTTCCTATGTGTCTTCCCTTTAGTCTTTCCTATGTGTCTTTCCTTGAGTCTTCCTTTCAGTCTTTCCTATGTGTCTTCCCTGTGTGTCTTCCCTTTAGTCTTCCCTTTAGTCTTTCTTATGTGTCTTCCCTTTAGTCTTTCCTATGTGTCTTCCCTTTAGTCTTTCCTATGTGTCTTTCCTTCAGTCTTTCCTATGTGTCTTCCCTTTAGTCTTTCCTATGTGTCTTCCCTTTAGTCTATCTTATGTGTCTTCCCTTTAGTCTTTCCTTCAGTCTTCCTTTCCTTCAGTCTTCCTTTCAGTCTTTCCTATGTGTCTTCCCTTTAGTCTTCCCTATGTGTCTTTCCTTCAGTCTTTCCTTCAGTCTTTCCTATGTGTCTTCCCTTTAGTCTTCCCTATGTGTCTTTCCTTCAGTCTTTCCTATGTGTCTTCCCTTTAGTCTTTCCTATGTGTCTTTCCTTCAGTCTTTCCTATGTGTCTTCCCTTTAGTCTTTCCTATGTGTCCTCGCGGGAAGAAAAACAGCAGTTTGACCCGGCTCTCTCAGCAGGAAAGCAAAGAGCGACCCACCTGTCCAAGGAGCCATACATTACTTTCAGCGTCCGGACCACGTCTCCCACCACCGTCTGCAGACACAGCAGAGGAACTCTGGAGGAAACAGAGACATGTTGAACCCAGACCTGAACGAGCTTCAGCGGATGTCATCAAATACCTGGACTAACTGCCAGGAACCATGAAGCAAAAGCATTTTATAGTTTTTTTTTCTCAACATTGGTGTTCCTAAAAAATCTATCTGTGAGCTTTTAAGCATGAAGGATTTCATAACTGAGATGATGCTGGATCGGGTTTCTAAAAATATAAAAGTGGGGTAAAACGAGTCGTCTCATGAACAACCACAAGCTCCTTAAAGGAGGTATTCATGCTGCCAGCAGAGGACGAAAAGAAGACCGTACGCACGTTGAAATAGTTTTAACAGATACTGCTCTTAAATACGTCTCCACTTCTACAAATAAAGGTCATTTCTAATCTCTTAAAAATGTGCAACTGCCGTATGAAATTCAATCCTGCCGGGCGATGTCTATGTTGTTTTTTTCATCAGTCTGCAGTTCAAATGAAATGTGGAGGAGGTATTTTACAGTGTCTGTGGGAAACGTGTGTTTCGCGCTACCTCTCAGCAGGAAGACCGATGACTAGAAGATTGTTGCTTTCCTTCCAGTAGCCCACATGGACCAGCTGCTTCCCGAGCAGGAGAGAAGAGCTGGGGGAGAGGATAGAGGAGACGAGTGAGCAAAGTGTAGAACATCCAGGAATGAACATGGAGAAAAGTTAGTTATTTGAGGGGAGCTACAACTGGGATTAAATGTTAACCCACCTGAGTATCCTTCCCCCTGTGACGTTCTCCAGCATGTCACACAGCGTGAGGAAGATCCCCCTCACTCCCTTCAGCTGCCCCGATGCTTCGGACGCAGGGTACTGGTACAAGATCTCCTCCTGCAGACACAAGAACACAGTCACACAGAGATACAAGGTCAAAGTGTTGCCGTGTGTCACAAAGATTTATACAGTGGGTCAAAAAAGTACTTAGTCAGCCACCAATTGTGCAAGTTCTCCCACTTAAAAAGATGAGAGAGGCCTGTAATTCTCATCCTAGGTATACCTCAACTATGAGAGACAGAATGAGAAAAAAAAGTCCAGAAAATCACATTGTCTGATTTTTAAAGAATTTATTTGCAAATTATGGTGGAAAATAATTATTTGGTCACCTACAAACAAACAATATTTCTGGCTCTCACAGACCTGTAACTTCCACTTGTTGACTCTATTAATGGCACCTGTTTGAACTCGTTATCAGTATAAAAGACACCTGTCCACAACCTCAAACAGTCACACTCCAAACTCCACTATGGCCAAGACCAAAGAGCTGTCAAAGGATACTAGAAACAAAATTGTAGACCTGCACCAGGCTGGGAAGACTGAATCTGCAATAGGTAAGCAGCTTGGTGTGAAGAAATCAACTGTGGGAGCAATTATTAGAAAATGGAAGACATACAAGACCACTGATAATCTCCCTCGATCTGGGGCTCCACGCAAGATCTCACCCCGTGAGGTCAAAATGATCACAAGAACGGTGAGCAAAAATCCCAGAACCACACGGGGGGACCTAGTCAATAGTCAAAGTAACGGCCCGTCCACACTACAGCTTCGACAGCTTCAAAAACGGTTTCCAACGCGTCTGCCCATTCACTTTGAATGGGGTGACCTCACGTTGCCTCGCTTTTCGCCGAACTGAATTGTGGGTAGCAGAGTGGAGCTTTCCTGGCGTTTCAGGCTGCAAAAGTTGAGCAATGTTCAACTTTAGAAGCTTCTGAAGCTTTCGGTGGAAGCGTCAGCCAATCGAATCATATGCCAGTACCAGTTCTAGCCAATCAAACCGCTGCTTGTGTGTCAGGGGCGGGAGATTCATGTGATTGGTTGTTGGTCGAGCTTCAGACACGCCCACCGGCAAGCTTTTTTTGAAGCTGTAGTGTGGACGGGCCGTAACAAAGGCTACCATCAGTAACACACTACACCGCCAGGGACTCAAATCCTGCAGTGCCAGACGTGTCCCCCTGCTTAAGCCAGTACATGTCCAGGCCCGTTTGAAGTTTGCTAGAGAGCATTTAGATGATCCAGAAGAGGATTGGGAGAATGTCATATGGTCAGATGAAACCAAAATAGAACTTTTGGGTAAAAACTCAACTAGACGTGTTTGGAGGAGAAAGAATGCTGAGTTGCATCCAAAGAACACCATACCTACTGTGAAACATGGGGGTGGAAACATCATGCTTTGGGGCTGTTTTTCTGCAAAGGGACCAGGACGACTGATCCGTGTAAAGGAAAGAATGAATGGGGCCATGTATCGTGAGATTTTGAGTGACAACCTCCGTTCATCAGCAAGGGCATTGAAGATGAAACGTGGCTGGGTCTTTCAGCATGACAATGATCCCAAACACACCGCCCGGGCAACGAAGGAGTGGCTTCGTAAGAAGCATTTCAAGGTCCTGGAGTGGCCTAGCCAGTCTCCAGATCTCAACCCCATAACATTTTTTAGGAGGGAGTTGAAAGTCTGTGTTGCCCAGCGACAGCCCCAAAACATCACTGCTCTAGAGGAGATCTGCATGGAGGAATGGGCCAAAATACCAGCAACAGTGTGTGAAAACCTTGTGAAGACTTACAGAAAACGTTTGACCTCTGTCATTGCTAACAAAGGATATATAACAAAGTATTGAGATGAACTTTTGTTATTGACCAAATACTTATTTTCCACCATAATTTGCAAATAAATTCTTTAAAAATCAGACAATGTGATTTTCTGGATTTTTTTTTTTTTTTTTTCATTTTGTCTTTCATAGTTGAGGTATACCTAGGATGACAATTACAGGCCTCTCTCATCTTTTTAAGGGGGAGAACTTGCACAATTGGTGGCTGACTAAATACTTTTTTGCCCCACTGTATCTCTGGTGAGCCTATCAACCAAAAGAAATGTCACATAAAGTGTGACATATCTACATGTCACTTTAAAAGATTAATGTTCCTAAAGATATTTGACATGTCGGACTGTCCAGAGTAAAGAAGAGTAGATTCAGGAAGTTAGCTGAAGCTCAGAGAAACTCATCAGTGCTTCCTGTAACGTGTGCACACAAATCGTTTTCACAGTTGAAGTATGAACATTATTTCTGACTATTGATGAGAGGGTTCTTCAGGCAGATTCAGTGTATAGTTTGTAAGATTCCTCGCAGCACGCTGGCAACTTTAAAGAATACAAAGTGGATAAGAGCAGAGCCGCTGAGGGGACTGGGTTAGGGGATACAAACCTTGAATGAACGGGCCCCTCGTAGCCTTGCCAACCAGAACACAAAAACAACAGCCATCACTTAAGCTACGTCTCGTCTGTACATACATACAAGCCAGAAAATGCTCCAATCATGAAATCATCACACGGCTAAGAATCAAAATACCACTGTGGTTTCTACCCTGCAATCAAAGGACTAACTAATCAAAGTGGATGCTCCTGCACGACTCTGTCATTTAGGAAATCCACCGCTGGCTGATGTGGCTGCAGACATCACGAACTCTACTACTCTGATGTTTGGGTGAAAAAACAAAACAATCTGGCTTGCAGATACAAAAAAGGAACTGCAGTTTAACGTCACAAGAACATATCCTGCCAAAAGGTGAGAGTAAATACTTTTGAGAGTAAATGGAAGAAATTGATTATTTATGACACTGTGGGAAAAGGCATATGCTCTTCAGGAGACTACACAATATATCTGAATGCACATTGTAACCATGACTGTTGAATTTTTATTTGATTTATTTCATTGTCTTTTATTTATGATCTTGTACTTGTGTTTTCTATACCAAGAAAAGCCACAAGTACAATGTGATTTCTCTGTTTTGTTTCTCCATTATGTACAAACTTAACTCAATAAAAAAAGGTGTCTAGGACATGAGTGTAAAACAATACAAAATAGGGACCAAAAACATAGGAAATTATGATTTTTTGTATATAGACTACTGCACTTTAGCAAAGATGGCATGTGTGGATTCATCCTAAAGAGACAGAAAAGGACAAGCGCTTCACTCTGGGGAAGGAGCCTCAACCTCCCCCCTTTCTCTCTGCTTTCTGTCACTGGCACCCACAGGATTTGGAGACCGTCCAGAGCAGTAGTTTTCTCTAGAAGTCTGACCTAAAAGCTTTCCACTCCTGTGCTTGAGATTTCCTATTCAAATCAGGTCATTGTTAACACTCAGATATAAGAATACAGCTCACTTCTTCTGTTTCAAATCCAGCTTTATAGCTGCTCTCAGTCAAATCACCCACTAAGAAAAATGTGATCCTAAAGGGGTAGAGTGGACTGTTCCCACTAGCTTCCTTCCTTTCGCTACGCCGCTCCCTCCTAATTATTTTGACCCTTATCCTACTTCACGGATATCTGGTTACTCATTCACATGCTGCCTCCTGCTTATTTTAACGAAAAAACAAGTCGTCCCTGGGTGGGCTTGAACCACCAACCTTTCGGTTAACAGCCGAACGCGCTAACCAATTGCGCCACAGAGACAGCTGCACCAACAAGGGTGGAGCTTATATATAAACTAAAGGGTGGGGGTTGCCTGCTCTCAGGAGCTAAGCATTTGCTAAGCAGACACTGGGGGTTGTTACATAACACTTTATTTTACAGCCAAAAAGGAGATTTCTAATTATCTCAGACTTTAGGCATTTCCATTCTCACTCTTTATTGTGCATTGTGTATTCTTTATTGGCTTTTATTGTCACGTGTGCATAGCTATATTGTAGTTATGACAATGAAAATCTTAGGTCACAGGCTCCTCCAACAGAACACAATAACACAGGTCAAATAGGCCAAGATAAGGTTTCAATTGAAGTTAAGATAGAAGTATTTAATGAGGTTTGTTGGTTAATTTGTCATTCATTTCTGTCAAAGGTGCATAAATGTTTTTACGATACACTTCACACACACCGACTGACCTCTTCCTGCGGTGACGCCGAGTCCAGTTTGAGCGAGAGGAACATGACGATGTGCGGGACGTGTGCGATGGACATCTGAAGCTCGGCGGTGTCTTCGCCCCACAGCAGACGCACCAGCTGGCTGACGGGAGGAGAGGCTTTCGTCTTACGGACCGATGAAGTGTCCTCAGCCCTGCCGTCGTCCATCTGAGCCAACGTCTCCAACAACAGCCTCACCTGACAGAGGAGCGAGGACAAATATGAATCAATCAATCCATCAATCAAAGTGTATTTGTAAAGCCCGATATCACACATTCTTTGTCTCGGGGGGCTTTACGGTTTATACAGAATACGAAACCCTCTGTCCTTAGACTCGCACAATAAGACGGACAATAGGTGTTGTGTGTTTAAAATAAAAAGATAATACATTTGCAACAAAGACAGTCTAAATGCTAGAAAGGATAATGTGTCTATATATAAGGAGAAGATAGACCTAGGTGCATGTCAAAAGAAACAACAAAATAAAAAAGGGGAGATGGTTTTGAATATCCAGTAATGTTGTTAAAAAACAACAACAAAAAACCACATGTATCTTGTTATAATTAACATTCTAATATAACTGCATCAGGCTGCCTTTTGGTCTCTGTTAAGAGTTCCTTCATTCTTTAAAGGTAGCCACTATGGCGCTGTGTGGTTATTTACACTTGGCAGTGTTCATGTGTCTGTTGAAGGAACATAGAGGTGAGCGTGTATGTGAGGCCTAGCATTACCATCCTTGTGGGGACCTAAATCTGTCACGTGTGGGGACTCGTTAATTTTAGGGTGAAGACTTGGTTAGGATTAGGGTAAGGGTTAGGGTTAGGCATGTGTTGGTTAAGGTTAGGATAAGTCTCCAGGAAATGCATGTAAGTCAATGTAATGTCCCCTGAAGTGATGTATACATGGTATGTGTGTGTGGAGCGCTGCCAACAGGGAGAAAACCGTTCAATCATTACACGATCATTGAGGGTTAGGGTGGAGAGTGAGCAGCAGGATGGAGATCGTCTGGGAGAATGTCACACTAACATCCAGAGCTAACCGCAGCATAACAAATTGCAGGGATCTGTGTTGGGGTTTTTGTTTTTGTGCTTGTCTGAGCGTGTTTGAGTAAATTATAACCAGACCCTTGCAACCCGAATGAATCTTCTCTGGTTCATGCGGTCTTTTTTTTACTTTCCATACCACATTTCTCTATTTTACAGAAACAGAAACGGAGCAGCACGGTAATCTAACTAGCACTCGTATGGAAACACATGCAGAGATGAGATACTGCGAGAAATGTCGTAGTTAAAGCAATCTGTCAAATCTCAATTTAAATATTGTACACCACGTCCGATCATAGTTTCTGAAAATGACTATATGGAGAAATACAAAAAAAGATCTCAACCCACTATGAAACGTACAGATCGAGTTAAACCACTAACTGGACACGCCCCACTACATTATGGTGTTTGACTGTATATGCTATATGCCATTTTATTGAACACTCACATACAGGGGAGTACAGATCATGTTTCCGAAACTAACCCAAGCTCCGAGAAATAAATGGGGTGCTGAGGTTGTTACTTTCCACAAAATGTGGGTAGGCATATATTATACGGTACCTACCAAATACATAGAAGGAAATAAATATCATATTCCCCGGGATAAAATGTCGAAACAGTATTTTTCTAATCCAACCATCACTTCAAGAACTCCCGGAGGCCTGTCAGCGGGAACCACAGGCGCCGGCATCTGGGCTGCGAGCCATTTCAGCCAAAAGTATCGTTATTATTAAAGAAGAGCCCAATAGGGGTGGAAAGAAAAATACATGTGACGGACCGTTCAATTGGTGATTCTGAGTCCTTGAAGTCAGAGGTTGTGAAAGGGATATCTACAATTGTTTGCAAGAGAAAGCTTTGGTTATATTGAGATGAGGAATTCATGAAAATGGGTTTAGGCTAACCTCAAATTTGAACAATCACGGGGTGAAGATGCTGAGTGGGCTAAACTGCAGCACTTTCTCTCGTCATGAATAAAAAGGATGTGGTTCGTGCGGATTGCGCTCTCTCTGGAATTCCAGTCTGTTGATGTCAGTCATTCAGTCAGCCACACACTGAGGCTTGTCCCGCTATAAGGGCACGGCAGACTAACTTTAATACTAATATTTATTCCTCCAGAAATAATAGGTGCTGTGTGGGAGGGCTGGCAGACAGAAAAACATCCTCCAACACAATCATCCTGTCCGCAATACAACTCTATTTCAAGTGTCTCAAGGGTCATCGTGGTGTCTGGGGAACCTTGTATTTTGCCCCTGCTCTTTTCCCTACAGTGTAATTTAGTTTCCGACTACATCTTCTAATCAGCTGCGCGTCCAAACCCGCAACAGCTTCCTGTGGGCGGCGAGAAAAGCGTCGCACCGCAGTCCCGTCTATCCGCCAGCCGCCCGGTCACACTCTGTCATTTGCAAATTCCTACTTCCTGATGGTCTGCTTTCTCGGTAGAAACACACGACTGAGGCACGGACTGGAGACTTCAGCTGCAAATCAAAAGGATCGTTTCTCAGTAATTGAGGGTTTTCTAATGTCAAACAGCGCTGACTTCTACATTCTATTCACATTTGAGCAGCTTAGATGAACCCATGCATTTCAAAGTACTTTAATGTCTATGTTTGCAGTTTGGGACAAGACACTCAGATTGTGGGCCTCCTATAAGAAAGGGACTAACAATGTTTTGATCAATATTGATTGCTAACACCTTCAAACTGTTGTTGTTGCTGTGCTTTTATTTAAAAGGTTTACACACACCTGCGTAGGTCCTGGGATGCAGGACAGAACCCTCTCGATGTTTTCAGAGGAAACGTCCACATCGTCCACCGCCACGAGCACATCACCTGAACAAAGCACGAAGAAAAAGGACATTTATCAAACCTGGCTTTGGATAGAAAAGAAAACATGCTGATAAATAGTGTGGATGTTTAACCCGCTGACATATTTGAATTTGATTTGTAGCAGCAAGAAAGAAAAGTAGAAAAAAAAGAAAGGGAGGAGATGATAGATACTAGATTCACAGGTGAGGGTCATGCTGTCCACAATAAAGGAAATTCATTTCATGATAAATTGAAACAACGTAAGCATTGCATCGACGATTTATGACGAGGTTTTTAATCCCTGAAATTAAGCGTCGAACAAAACGGTATAAAAACATATTAGTCTATTGTCTCTGTTGTCCATAAATGTGTGTCACGATGGGTACAATATCCTTCGAATGTTAACAAAATACATTAACCTGATCCTTAATCTGAGTTTCTGGAAGGCAAACTGAAAGGGGTATGCCGCCATGACAGGTGACTAAATACAACCCTGACTAAAAGGAGATATTTCTCAGTCTGGAACCATTTGGGATGAGATACATGCCTTTAATGTTTACTTGGCTTAACAACAGATTCGTATGGCAATGTGCTTCTGCTCTATGCACTTGGCTGTAAAGACCCAGTAAAGGGAGGACAAACAGCTCCACCTGCTCTGTGTGCATGGAGGCTGAACGCCATCTCAGTAACGGAGCTATTCCAGGTATTTTACCACTCTTATTGTTTAAGCATGCTGCATAGAAGCTTCTCAGTTACTCGTGTGGGAAGTCATTTGTGTTGAAGCTCGACGTTCTTCGATCTATTAAAAACTGTCCGATCATTAACCCTGATAGGGGACAATCACTTCAGAGGAGACAGGCTTTCCATCAGACATTTCCTCAGGACCAGGAGCTTCATTTTCTTTAGGAAGTGCACTGAAAGCTCCACTAGGACTGAATATACTTGCTGCGAAGACTTAGCAATGAGAAGTAGCTGTTAAACACCTAAGTGGTTTCTCAACACAGAAACTATGACAAAGTTTGTATCACTTTGAAGTTGTTGCTATGGATGAATGTTTCTGAAAGAGTTTGACACACCAAGGCTAGTTCTTCGTGTACTCACAATAATAACAATAATAATATAGAGTCATTATGAATGCTGTGGGCTGTTTTTCTCAAGAGGACTGTGTTGTATTATTTGCAGCCCCGTGATCTGGCAGTGCATTTGTGTGGATTGGAAATGTAGATGACTCAGTACGACTGCTATTGAAATCAGACGAGCTGCAGTTTCCAATTGATTCTTTTAGAGGACGGGGAAAGTGAGTCAGTGACAAAAGTATGTTATATTTATCAAAATAAAATGTTCCTCCAAAGCTTTTCAGATATATCCCTCGTCTACCGAGGTCTGTACGGGTGTCTTAGCCAACGTGAAACATGCTTTACTGCTTTGACAACTAACATGAAAATGTCATTCTGATATTTGTTTAGTTTTGCACAAGGTTAATAACAGCTGACTCTTTGAATTTAAGTATAATAATAATAATAATAATAATAAAGCTTTATTTATAACACTTTTACAACACATGCAGCTCAAAGTGCTTTACAAAATGAAACATTAAAGTTAAAAACAAACAACAAGAAATTCCCCTCAGATTATTTGTAAGAATTTTAAAAAGGTACATGCAGCAAAATATAACGTTTTATCAGGTTAATAGAATCAAGGAGGTCAAAGGTAGGATCATACAACAAAAATAAATAAAGAATGGTTTCTCTCTGACAGGTAAGACACAAGACAACTGAGTCGATGCAACAATATGAAATATAAAACCCCATGACACAGTATGGTCTTACCAATTAGGATTTGTCCACATTTGATGGCCGGGCTGTTGGGTATCAATCCATGGACGGTCAGTCTGTCCTCCTGTCGGACCTCCGGAGGGTCCCCCAGCCCTCGGCCCCAGGAGGCTCGATGCACCACCCCCAGCAGCGCCTCCAGCAGGCCTCCACCTTCACAGAGAGGCCCTGCCAGACGTTTGGGGTTGAGGTACACACACACTTCCTTCAGCTGCTGGACCCTCACAGCCTGCCTCTGAGCCGGCTGGTTCTTCAGGATGGACGCTGGAGCTGACGAGAGAGCAGAGTTCTCTTTACCCCCATCCTTTGCTCCAGGTTTGCGCTGAGATGGCCGACGTTTTCTCCTCAGGATCCTGGCTAGCCGTTTGAGCGTGGGCTCGCCTTTAGTCCGAGAGGCGCATCGCTGCTTCTTGTTTTGCTCGGTGAGGATCTCGGCCTCCTTTTCGCTAAAGCGGACGTGATTAGTGGCCACACCTTGATTGGCGTTGGCCAGTGCAGCCTCCTCTTCGCCCTCACTCAGCTCCAGGTAGAAAAGCTCTCCGTTCTTCTGGATGTCGTCGAGCCATTCTGGTTCCAAGTCACTGAGAGAGAAAAAGGAAATTGAAAGACGCGTATTATTAAAAGGCATGGAATGGAACTGGGAAGAGATGGTAGAGTATGAGAGATGTACCATCAATTGTATATTCTGTTACAGGATTGTATAACATTTGGGAGGTTGGATATCTTGATATTGCGGTAAAGCTAACTTCTGGTCTAAAAAGCTTTGCTAAGCTTAGGTGAATTATTATACTATTATCAGAGCTGTACATGTATGAAGGAAAAAAACTAAACTATAACATGTACAAAGCATGTCCAAAATAGTGTATGGTGTAATAGTGATATTTCCGTGTGGCTTTTCTCTATTTAAACCTGCTTTGAAGAAGCTGTGGTAAGCAGCTTTGATGTTTTATCCATAAATGTACTGAGGGTGGCGAGAAGCATACAATTATTTATGAAGGTTTACGTCCCAAATTGAAAACATTCCCCAAGAGCCATGTAAAGAAAAAGAGAGGAGAGAAACTGAGTGGATGTGAAGACACACTCCCTCAAAGCTGGACACAGACTTACTGTACATTCAACAATATTATATATTTATATCACATATATAGATATATTTATATACATTCTTCTGCAAAATAATTACTTTTACATATTACTAAGAATACTTTTGTACTTTTACTTAAGGTTTTGAATGCAGGACTTTTACTTGTAATAAAGTAATTTGACAATAACGTATTGTTAATGTTACTAAAGCATCTGAATACTTCTTCCCCCTCTGAAGGAGCCACACATCAAAGTTCAAGTTTTAAATGGGAAAGTAACACCATCAAAATGTTAGTGTCGAGTTACAGGATCTCCTGCTAACAAATGTTTCTGTTTGCTAGCTCGTTCAAACATCTGTCAAATCTGCAGTAGATTTACGGGGTTTCACAATGTCAACTCCACGTTATACGGTGTGTTTGTTTGTTGTCTAAAGGAGGATAAGTGTTTGTTTGTTGTCTAAAAGAGGATACATTATCTTCTTACTCTGAGAAGTCGGAGCTGTTGAAACTTGATGTGGATTCACAGTCGCTACCGTGCATTTCAACACCGTCTTCTTCTGTTTTCCCGCCACAAACATTTGTATTGATACACTTTCGGGCGTCTGCAGTCGCCATGTTGATTACGAGACGTTTTATTCCCCATACAATGCGAGATACTTCTTAAAAAAGCTAAACTTTTTACCAAAACAAACGCTGCTGTTCTGTCGCCATGTTGGAACTCGTTGACGAGCTGACTGGCCACGGTGTGATCACGTGATTCTAAAGAGAGCAATCTGATTGGTGGACAGTGCAGTTGCCCCTAACAACACAGAAGCTTTCTGTTTCCTTGCTGTCTCGGGCATGGGCAGGCAAGTGCGTGCTTGTTTACTTGGCAGCACGAGACTCTCGCACGCTAAATAATGTATTTACCACACATAAAACACCAAATACGTTGTTTTACTATATCTACAGGAACATTTAATTAACCCTATACACAAAAACACAGGTACAGTTTATTAAAATAACACGGTGTAAAATACATCAGAATGTTTGAGAACAACGCTTGAAGTGGGACTGAGGATACAATAACAACTAATTAAATGAACTTTAGAGCGCATTTTTACAATTTTTAGTACGTTTGTGGCATTTAAAATGTTGCATATAATGTCCCCTCTTTCTCCTCCTCCCTACCGACCTGCACGAGTCATTTAAATCCCCTCCGGTATTCAGCAAAGCCACTACGACCAAACAAAAGCACAACACTTTAGGTGTGCGTAAAAAAGAGAAAAGAAAGGTAATTGTGTCATCCATGCATCGTGTGAATTTGCTACTGACCTGTAAAGAAGAACACTGCGAATTGAATCAAAGTCCTCCAAGTTTTTAGAGAATGATCCTCCATCTATAGAAATGTTAAACATCATTTGTGCGTCATGTTTTATGGCCCCGGCCAATAACGCTGCGCTAACTCCCAATTGTCCTGTGAATGAAGATGCAATTTAAAACTCCAAAAGAGCCAAAAAAACAGGCCTTAAAAAGCGATAAAACGTGATCAAAATGTATTCCTTTCCTTTGCCATGCATGCAGTTTCTGCGCCACTATACAGGATGCACTGCGTCTCCAAAAGCGCAACGAATCCTGCTCCAGTTTCTCACGTCAATCACTGGTTTAACACCGACTCTATTCAGAGAGAGCAGAAACCCACTGGTGCCTTTTTTTTTTTTTTAAGTTTTGAGTGTTTCTCCAGGCCAGCAGAGTGGAATTTGTCCCACTGGTTTTCTTGGCAGGTGGAGCAAAACCCCTCCTACTCTGGGCACCAACAAAACGCTCCGCACACAAGCCTATAATAGAACTGTTTTTATAAGAAGTAGGCTATTCAAGCATGGGAAAATAACGTTACTTAATCCCAACAACAAATCACGTACAAGTATCTGTTGAAGACACACAACAAGTAACAATGCGGCAAAAAACATCGGTTTATATCGGAGTTACATGCAATATAAAGAATTTGAAAGTATATAAAATGGTATAATGCTATTTTTATAGCTTTACTACATTTTAATATTGTTTTAGTTCTCTACCTGTGTTTTAATTATTGTTTTACTTTCACGTATGCACCACGACACCAAGTCAAATTCCCCGTATCTGTAAACCTACCTGGTTAATAAACCTGATTCTGGCATATATTAGTATATAACCATACGCAGGTCATGTTGAAAGACAGGTTAAAATGATTAACTAGTAACCACGACCCATATATTCATCATGATTTATATTGAACACTCTTGCACTGCCACTCTGAACATACTCTCTCCCTCAAAGCCCCCAGAGGAGGCAGTGAACGGTCATCAAAGGCAGAGAGCATAAGAAATAAATCAAGACTCTCTGCCAGCTTCGCGCTCAGGAAAGAGTATCACCATCTCTTCATCGTGGTTAGCGAGACCAATCACTTTAGAAACACATTTCTCAAGTCAGAAACTATAGAAATGATCCCTGAAAGTATAGTCTTAACCTCTACACTGAGCTAGCCCTACTACTAGTATGACAGGCATGCGACTCTCAGTCATGGTGCTCACTGTCAACATCTCAATGTAGGCGGGAGCTCAACCTTTGAGGCACGTGACGTCCCGACTCCCGTGTTGTGTACTTACCTGGTACTTACCCAGTCACAAAAGTAACATATTATAAATTATATTATTAATATATATATAATTCTGATGTCTGTGGTTATTTAAACATTCCCATATGAACGTTTTTTCAGCGTCAATAAATGAGTGTTAATCCCAGTGTGTTTAGTGTACAACATCACATGTCATTTCACCTTCAATTCACGGTTTTCAAAACGTTAGCCACATGCTAATGCTAACCGGAAATGAAGAATTTTCAGAATAAAAGTGTTAAGTTCAAAGTTAATAGTTAGTGTGAACTTCCGGTTTTTTCAGAATAAATCTGCTTTAGATTAAAACCCTGTATTTAATTTAAATTACGTCATATCAACATTGATTTTAATTTCTTACAGTAGGAGAGGTTTTGGGGTTTAGGTTTGGGAGGGAGGAAGGAAGATTAGGTAGGGAGTGGTTCATTGTCCTTGGGCAACACTTCACCCTAAATGCTCCTGTGGGTTTTGTCCACAGTATTGATTACATGTCTAATATATGTAATATGTCATTTAAAGCGCTTTGAGCACTTGGAAAAGTGCTCAAATAAATGCTATGACTTAGATATAAGTCAGATGGTAATACTGAGAGAATAAGTATATTTTAGCTGCTTTTGGAAGTTTGTTATTTCAAAAAGGAACCATATTTAGTAGTTTTCGGTTTTTTAGATTATTTAGTTTATTTGTATTTGGTATACATACTTGTCTTTATTATTTTTAAAAGTTAAATATTATTTTTTAAATAGTTTTCACTTTATAATCTTTATATTTTTGAGCTTCTCTTAGAGCTTACTTTCTCATGTTGTTTATGTTTGCACCACCATATATCAAAGCACATTTCTTGTATGTGTAAACATACATCTCATACTCTATTCTGATTATGATAAGAACATAATGGGCTGTAGGTAAAACAATAATCTGCAAAGTAACTATAGCAAATAGTGATGTTACGTTCGCGAACAATCCAACTATTTTGAACGACCTTTTGGTACGAACGATGGGAACCGAGTCGTACTTTGTGAGAGCCGTTCTTTTTATCGTTGGGTCACTGCCTATTCTCCAGGCTCACCAAGTTCGTGGCGGAAAGGCTTTGCATTGTGGCAACGTCAGTTCCATCAGAGAAAATATTCTCCAAGACTGGACAAATCTTCTCAGAGAGGAGGAATCGCATTAAGCTCTCAAATGTGAGAACATTTGCTTTCCTGAATGCAAATTTGCCAGTTAGTAACACCACCATCTTAAAAGAAAACGGCTCTTTTGAACGGCTCTCGGAAAGGAACGGAGCCATAAGATCCTGCTCCCTTCAAAGGGGCCATAATTCCCATCACTACTTCTTATATCCTTTTGCAATTGGTTTAAATTATAAATGCATTGAGTCAACAATAATGTGCATATATGAATACAACAATCACCTAACTAACAATAGCATATTGTAAACAACTGTAGCTACACTGTAGTAAACAATAAAATAAGAATAAAGTAAATAAAAGGAGTGGAGTAAAACGTTCATGTATCCATCACATTACATTACATTGCATTTAGCTGACGCTTTTATCCAAACTACTTACAATAAGTGCTTTCGGCCAAGAAGATACAAACTAGAAGAAGACAGAATCATATAAGTACATCAGGTTTCATAGAGCCAAACATTTCAAGTGCTTCTCAAATAGCTTTAGATAAGCCAGTCCTTTATTAGTATACGTTTTGCAATTGTTGCATATACATTGAATAAACAACCATGATCATATTATGATAAAGGAATGCCTCAATTACACTGAGAACCCATTTGGCTGAATCATCTTGCTTTTTTTTTTAACACTTTAGCACTGCCACTCTGAAAATACGCTCTCCCTCAAAGCCCCAAGAGGAGGCAGTGAACGGTCATCAAAGGCAGAGAGCATAAGAACTGAATCAAGACTCTCTGCCAGCTTCGCGCTCAGGAAAGAGTATCACCATCTCTTCATCGTGGTTAGCGAGACCAATCACTTTAGAAACACATTTCTCAAGTCAGAAACTATAGAAATGATCCCTGAAAGTATAGTCTTAACCTCTACACTGAGCTAGCCCTAGTACTAGTATGAAGGACATGCGACTCACAGTCATGGTGCTCACTGCCTCAGATCAGGTTCACCCCCAGTTTAACAGCCAATGCTTGTGTCCTTGGGCAACACTTCACCCTAAATGCTCCTGTGGGTTTTGTCCATAGTATTGATTACATGTCTAATATATGGAATATATCATTTAAAGCGCTTTGAGCACTTGGAAAAGCGCTAAAATAAATGCTATGATTTAGTTATACGTCAGATGGTAATACTGAGAGAATAAGTATATTTTAGCTGCTTTTTGAAGTTTATTATTTCAAAAAGGAACCATATTTAGTAGTTTTAGTTTTTTTTAGATTATTTTGTATATTTTTATTTGGTATAAAATACTTGTCCTTATTATTTTTTTAATGTTAAATATTTTTGGGAAATACATTTTCTTTTTATAATCTTTATATTTTTGAGCTTCTCTAATAACTTTATTGCACCACCATACATCAAAGCACATTTATTGTATGTGTAAACATACTTCTCACACTCTATTGTGATTATGATAAGAACATGATGGATTGTAGGACCATAAAGTGTAAAGTAACTGTAGCAAACAGTAACATAATAAAGTATATAAACTAGTAGAGTAGAGTAAAAGTTTAATGTATGCTTTTGCAAATGTTGCCAAATACATAAACAACGATTAAACAATTATGGGCTCATTAAAGTAATAGAGTTTACAACACTGAAGTTGTGATAATCAGTTTAGGCTGAGTCGACCTATACATCTTGATTTATATTGAACACTCTTGCACTGCCACTCTGAACATACTCTCTCCCTCAAAGCCCCCAGAGGAGGCAGTGAACGGTCATCAAAGGCAGAGAGCATAAGAACTGAATCAAGACTCTCTGCCAGCTTCGCGCTCAGGAAAGAGTATCACCATCTCTTCATCGTGGTTAGCGAGACCAATCACTTTAGAAACACATTTCTCAAGTCAGAAACTATAGAAATGATCCCTGAAAGTATAGTCTTAACCTCTACACTGAGCTAGCGCTAGTACTAGTATGACAGACATGCACCTCCCTGTTATGGTGCTCACTTCCAATACTTTAAATCAATTGATAATATTGAGAGAAAAAGTCTTGGTAATTTATTATTTCCGAAAGGATCCATATTTAGTAGTTGTCGATTATTTAGTATATTTGCATTTGGTATGAATACTTGTCTTATTTTTTTACGTTAAATTATTTATTTTTTAATGTTATTTTTTAAATCTTTATATGTCTTACCTTCTCTTACAATTTGTTTCTTATGTTGTTTAAATGTTGCTCCATACATCAAAGCAATTCCCTTGAATGTGTAAACTCACAGTTCCATAGTTTCTCTTTTGTTAACTGGACTTATTACTTCACACTGTACATTTATGTTTAATTTAATATGCCATTTCTTGCTCACTTAATGTACATAATATCCTACTTTTATATTGTGTTAGCATTAATATCACTCTTCAATAGAGTGCCACAGTGACGCGTCCTAAAACCCGGAAGTAAGTTAGCATTTTACCACTTCCGGTTCCTTCGACAAAAAACAATGCAATTTCTCCATAGAAGAGACAGATCACGTTTTGTTCAGCCGGATAATATCCACATGTCTAACCTACTTTTATAATTTTCGAATCATAAATCTAATCGATAAATTTATGATTGATTGATTTATGATTAGAAAATTATAAAAGTAGGGTAGACAATGTGGATATTATCCGGCTGAACAAAACGTGATCCGTCTCTTAAATCAGGGTTTTTACACCTTTTCCAAATTCAAGCACTTTTCCCAGGCATTTTCAAGGTGCATTTCAAGCTTATCAAGCATCTTACAGCTGTTGTAAATTACATATTTATATACACATACTTATCCTCAAATGATTATTTCCCTACCTCGCATTAAATCAGATGTTCTTTATGCTGTAAACAACCAAATGTGTGTTTCGTGATAGTGTTAGAAATTAAAATCAATGTTGATATGGCGTAATTTGAATTAAATACACTATTTGATTTAAATCAGTTTTATTCTGAAAAACCGGAAGTTCTCACTATTAGCTTAACACTTTTATTCTGAAAATTCGTCACTTCCGGTTAGCATTTAGCATCTGGCGGAATCATACGATTTCAAACCTTGAACCAAGGTGAAATGACATGTGATGTTGTACACTGAGCACACTGGGATTAGCACTCATTTATTGACGCTGAATAATGTGTAGCAGGGAATGTTTAAATAACCACAGACGCTAGAATGATGCAATTTAGCTACAGAAAAAGGCAGGAATTGCATTGGACCCGCCCCCCGACAACGCCGGCCAATAGGAGAAGACCTCAGATGACAACAGGAAGAGCAAGCCAAGAATTGATCTCTTGAACCCCCTGACCTGAACTGACCGGTCGGATGTGGAGAGCGCCTCCACTCGCACATTTCATTTTGTACACCACCGCATATTTTGTGTAATTAAATGCTGTTAACTTTTATAAGCTTCCCTTGACTCTTTTCAGTCTCTCTTGCCTTCAGGGTTCTAGAATTGCTTTCAATAGCATTCTACATGAGGATGATAAATTAAAGAAAAAGAAAATAAAGTGTAATATTTAGAAATGAGTGACCCATCTGTAAGTAGACTGGGCATCCCATCTAACCTGGCTGAGCCAATATACAACAATCCGCCATGTAACTTTTCAATACATTCTTTACGAACATGTTGGAGGTCCTCAGGTTGGCAGTGAACATGTTAGGCTCTCCCAGGTTAGGCCAAAGGGGGCATTATATCATACACACATATACCTTATCAACTCAAATGTGAATTTTCCTTCACATTGAATCAGTAATCAGAAATTATGCAAATCAAATCAACTTTCAATCAGTCTTTGAGCTCCTTGAGTTGAAAAAGCAAACAGAAAACCTGCACAGAACACTGCAGTGAATCATTCAAGGTCAGGCTAAACAGCATACGGCCTATCAGGGAGTGTCTTTCAGTTCCTTGAGTTTGTCCGTTAGCTGTCTCTCCAAAGTCTCCAGATGTCTTTCCTTTTCCTTAGCAGCTCTTCCAAGGCCATTGGGCTTGGAGATGCAGTTTAGTTTTCTTTTTATGCAACTGTTTACTACTCCACTACAGTTCAGAGGTAAATGGTGTACTCTTACTCCACTACATGTATTTAATACCTTGAGTTACTTCACAGATGTGGATGAATGATGTGAAATATAATCAAGTGTTAAATCAGACTTTAGTTCCACCTGGAGTAAATTCACAAGCTAAGCTTTACCAGATTTGAGAACACTTTAATGATCAATCATTATCAAACATATCATACATATTATTCTGAAATGGAGCCTCAGTGACCTTTCAGATATCACCCTCTTTCAATCCCAAGAAAACTTTCCCCCTCAAAGACACATTCGGCTCTGACAGACTTTCACTTGTGGACTAGAGTTATCCTGTGGATGAACTCAAGAAACACTATCTCCGCCTACAAGGCCTCCCCCTTCCCTCTTTCCCAAAGTGCAGCCTCTCCTACTAATACAGTAGGTGCAGATAACTTTCACCTCATTACCCCAACCAAAAGACTCTCTTTGGGTCTACAGGGGGCACCAATAGCCCTCCAGCTAGGTTCAAATACAAGATCTCACTCCTCACCCATCAGTGCATCCACGGGAACGCTCCTTCATACCTCAAGGAACTACTCTCCTTACAAACCTCCATCCTACAACCAACCATCTGCTTCCCCCCCCAGGACCAAACTCCGCACCATGGGGGGCTTTCTTTTCACCTGTGGAATTCCCTCCCAGACAAACTGAGGACTCCACAGACCACTGACTCCTTTAAGAAGGGCCTGAAAAACCTCTTTTTAAAAAAAACTTTTATTAAACTTGTGTTTTAATATATATATATATATATATATACTGTATATTATGCCCCTTGTAGCACTTTGAGATTACTTTTAGCAATGAAAGGTGCTTTACAAATAAAATGCATTATTCTTATTATTATCATTAGGTTAGACACTCCAAGGGCCCCCTCTATTCAGGAGCCATCGGATGCCCCCCAGAGTCTCTTCACCCCAACTGGAACCCCCGATGCCGAACTCAGTCGTCAGGTGGAAGAACTATGGCAGATAGGTGCCTTTCAGAAAGAGCAAGGCATCACCAGCGTCCCTCCAGTCCAGTCGACCCCCTTCCAGCAACTCATTGACCGGGTCCTGCGTCCCACTCTCAGTATGCAGATGTCCGGATGACTACATCGTTCAAAGTGAGATGTTGGAGCGGGTAAAGCGGGGCTCCAAGCTGACCTGAAGAAGAGTGAGTTGGGGTATCTGGGGTCAATGGAGTCTCCTCTTTGGTGCCGGGATGGGTGGGAGGTGGTAGGTAGCAGCAGGTGTATGTACAACACATCTTTCTTCTTAAGAAAAGCTTTAAGTAATTGATTGTTTTTGTTCATTTAATATTGAGGAGAGCTAACAGGAAGGCCCATTCCCAAACCGCACCCTACACCCTACCCCTCCGTTTGCACGTCCACGCGGAGGGTCCGCCAAATTGAGTGCTGTTCCAAACCAACGAGTGTGGAGCGGTGTGGAGGGGGAGTGGGCTATCAAGCCCTCAAACAGCGAGTCTGCAGCGGTGCTGACTTGAGACCGGTCTCTACCTGGCCGGAGTCACGCTGTGTGTGTCCGTCAGGAAACAAGCTGTTAACAAGTAGTTCCAGCAAACATCCACTGATTACATTACATTACATTTAGCTGACGCTTTTATCCAAAGTGACTTACAATAAGTGCGTTCGACCAACAAAATACAAACTTGAAGACAACAGAATCATATAAGTACATCAGGTTTCATATTGCTAAAACATTTCAAGTGCTACTCAACTGGCTTTAGATAAGCCAGTCCTTTATTAGTATATAAGTGCTTTGTTAATAGTTCTATCGCTCGAAGTGGAGTCGAAAGAGATGAGTTTTCAGTCTGCGCCGGAAGATGTCTAAGCTTTCTGCTGTCCTGATGTCATTCCAACATTTTGGAGCCAGGATAGCAAACCCACGTGTTTTTGCTGATGGGAACTTGGGTCCCCCTCGCAGTGCGGGTGCAGCGAGCTGTTTGGCTGATGCAGAGCGGAGTGCACATGCTGGGGTGTACGGTTTAACCATGTCCTGGATGTAGGAAGGGCCAGATCCATTTGCAGCATGGTACGCAAGTACCAGTGTCTTGAAGTGGATTCTAGCAGTTACTGGAAGCCAGTGAAGGGAGCGGAGGAGCGGCGTCGTGTGGGAGAATTTAGGAAGGTTGAAGACCAGACGAGCCGCAGCATTCTGGATGAGCTGCAGAGGTCGGATGGCACATGCAGGTAGACCAGCCAGGAGGGAGTTGCAGTAGTCTAGGCGTGAGATGACGAAAGCCTGGACCAGAACCTACGTCGCTTTCTGGATCAGCTGAGGACGTATCCTCCTGATGTTGTAAAGCAGGGGTGCCCACACTTTTTTGGCTGGTGAGCTACTTTTTAAATGACCAGCTCACCGAGGTCTACCAACCAAAAATAAAATCCCAAATTGCAAGGGTTGCTGAATAACACGTTTTATTTATACATGGGATAACTACAATAGGGCTGCCTGCAACAAAGGACTAATTTGATAATCGATGAATCTATCGATTAATGGACTATTCGGACTATTACTGCCTTGCACAATTTCTCAAACGCTCTGATTTAGCCATCAACTTTTAGATTTAGGTTGAGGTTGTTTTAGGCATGTGGAAACTAACAATGACGACAATAAAGTGGAATACTTGATTGAAAAATACATATATTATTAAATTAACTTAACAAATTGTGAACAAAATTAACATTGCTTTTTATTTGAATAAAATAAATAATATTTCACATCAAAAGAAACAACAATGTTTTAACAAATCGTATTAAATAATCTGATGACAGAACTGTAAACAGAATAACTGAAACGTTAACCAAATAAATAACTCAGTTACCTCTAATCATCCCATCTAATCTAATCACCCATGTTTGAATAATTGAGTTAACTGCGTGTGTTGCTGCTAGCATACATAACGCCTGACGTGGAAACGTTACTCGTGGATGGGGCTACAGAGCTACGAGAAAGCCAGTCGAACCCGGTGCATTCCTCCGTCTGAATGTGGTGCACTTTTGTTAAATGTTTGGAGCAATTGTTCGTGTTACCGCCTTCACATGCTAAACACTCTTGACAAGGAGCATTGCCCACCTCAAGACGGGTAACATTTAACCCATACTTGCCAACCTTTAGACCTCAGAAATCGGGAGCATTTCAAAATGCAAAATGGGGGGGGGGGGGGGAGGTGCTAGTGGATCGCCGGAGCTGTTAGATTGATTAGCATTAACATGCTTATTGTAGTTGTAAGTGCACTGCCTTGCGGCCTGTAGCACCGTCCTTGATGGAGCATATGTGTGGGCTGGACCAGTATTTTACAGGAAAGGAGTGAGCTGAGAGTAGAGTAGTTGTAGATTCTTGTTCTGTTTTCTGTGAATATCTGCCTCACCCTCTCAGACTTTGAGTTGCGCGCGCTACTAAAGAGACGTGTTACCATGGAAACCAAACAATGGTGTAGCTGTATTAAAGTCCGAGTGGAAACAGTCGTGTGTAAATCTGATTTTGTCAGAAATCGGGAGAAATGCGGCAGAAATATGACCCCGGGAGGAAACCGGGAGAGGGCAATGAAATCGGGAGTCTCCCGCGAAAATCGGAAGGGTTGACAAGTATGATTTAACCACACCTTGGAGCGCTTCTCTCCGCCATCTCCTCCGTGTGTTGCTGCACGGAGCAGGCAGCCGCGTGTGTGTGTAAACTGCCCCGCCCCCTCGCACACAGACGGTAGAGAGAGATCTCATCTGGGTTAGAAAGGTCGAAAATACACCGACCATAGACGCATTTGTTTGTCTTTTTGCATGTTAGAAACGAGTTGGCGACACTAAGAGTGCGAGATAATGTTTGTGTAGCAATAATACATGACCTTTCTCTTTCTCAACTCGCTACTCGGAGGGAAGCCGCTGTCATATGCCTTGTGAACACTCCGATAATGCCTCTACGTTACCTTTCTTTGGCAGAGCGACGCTTGCTTTACAAATAAGGCAAATAACCTTTCAATGTGACATCACAAAAAAATATTTTGTTATTTGTCTCTTTAACTTAATTTGAGTTTTCTCGGCACTTGACTGATTTTGTATCGCTTTGCATTCTGGGTTAACAGACAGAGTTTTATTTGAGTTATTAATTTAAACTTTTTTGTCAAAGAGATGCTGATTTGAAACCGTTGTTACATACAGTAACGGCATTTCCTGTTTCTGCCGGAGAGAGGGGAGTTTGTCCGAAAGCTGCCGCTGTATTTACTACCTCCATCTGACAGTCCGCCTCGTTGAGCTGCGAGTGTGGCTACAGACGGAGTTCCCTCGAGGGTCGAGGGAGTGGTTTGGGATTGGGCCGAAGTCTCTCATCAACTGCAGCCTTTTTCTTTATTTTCCAGAATGCCTCCACGCTCCTCTTTACGTCTCAAACTCGCCCCGTGATGAAGAAACTGTGGACAAATAATACCTGAGCTTGCAGATTTGTCTGGAACACCAGAAAAATGTGTTGAAACCTCAATAAATAAACTTCACACGGTACGGCCTCTCACCTTTCTGTGTGTCTTCACTTCCTGTCACCTGAGAGTAGAAGGAGAGAGAGACAGCAAAGATAAAACAAAGAGAAACAGCCAGAATGATGAAGAGAGAAAGAAGAGTGTTGTTTTCCTCTGAGGTCATGCTCCATTAAAGAGTTTCATATCTTGATGAATGGAGGATATGGTTTCAGTACTCACAGGTCTTCTGGATCGTGGCTCTGATCGTCTCCTCTCTGATCCTGTAGAG
>NC_136901.1:35672328-35789863 GCF_949606895.1 Notothenia rossii | reverse complement strand
ACAGCGATGTCCTCTCACAGCACCATGGAAAAGTGAAGTAACCAGAGAGGAGTGATGATTGGTTAACGCGGGGTAACATTTCAAGGTAAGCCAATCAGAGACAGAGTTGGGCGGGTCTTGCCTTATGGGGAAAATACACACACGAACACTTGCTAATGCTAACACACACACACACACACACACACACACACACACACACACACACACACACACACACACACACACACACACACACACACACACACACACACACACACACACACACACACACACACACGGCAACGCTCATCACCAGCACACACACACACAATGGCAGATGCAAGTATCAGTGAGAGCAGCAGCGCATTTGCAACTTGGAGGACGCAAAACATATTACGGTCAAATGTAAATTGTGTGCAGGACAGAAAGCATTGTCCACATCGAAAAACAGCAATGCCAATCTCCTGAAGCACCTAACTAATGTACATGGGGCTATAAAACTAGTCGCCAAAGACCCCACCGTCTCAACCACCGGCAGTGACCCAGATGAAGCAACATCATCTAAACAGCCAAAAATCGATTTCTTTAAATCACCACATGTTACCCAGAGTCAACTAAATAGATTGATTGGTCGAGCCTGTTGCCTTCAGATAACTAGTCAGCAAAAAACAACACAAAAACGTGTATTTTCATTGTTATTATTTTAAAAGTAAAGTAAAGTAACGTATTACTAGTTACTGTTAGAATTGAGTAACTAATAAAGTAACTAGTTACTTTTGAGAGCAGTAACTATAACTATTACTATACTTTTTAAAAGTAACTTGCCCAACACTGATAATAATACATGATAATAGAGTGTAATGTGTTGTCAGTGTGATCTGATCACATGTCTGTGCTCCTGCTGTCACTGACTGTTACCAAGGAAACAGAAATTAAATAAATCACTTGACAATATTAGAGATGTACATATTTAAATGTTAATTAATATTTGGGTGTGAATGATGGATGTTTTGGCTTCTCTGAGCATCTGAAATGTATTGTGCACACAAACACAGTTAACATTAACAAACCAATGAAGTTTCAATATTTTAAACTGAATACCATCAGATGTTCTCACTATATGAGTATTAAGACATAACTCTGGTATTGGTCGGATATGATATCTTATTTTAAACTCTAAAACATTGTGATAAAAACGTGTGTGTGTTTAATGATAAAGAAACTACTAGAAAGTAATAATAACTGATAACTGTAAGTCCTGCTGTGTGGCGTGATCACATGCTGAGAAACCTCTAGACTAGAGTCCTTCATGTGTTTGACATGTCACCTCCATCACTCAATATGAAGAGAGGAACGCTTCAGTTTAACTATTATTATAAATAAATAGAAGAACAGTGTTGGTTTATTTTGCTCTCAGTATTTAAACAGCAGAAATGTTATCGTGTTTATTTGAATAATTAAACTTCTGATCCACATTAGTTTATAAAGTTAATCACATCTGGACTTACTTGGCCTTCCTGCAGTTCCTCACAGCTGGCATCAGTCTCCATTTTCCCTCCAATGATGTGTTGTACTTGTTCAGGTCCAACTCATCCAGAACCTGCTCTGACATCTGCAGCATGTAGGCCAGAGCAGAGCAGTGGATATCAGAGAGTTCCTTCTCTGATCTGTTCTCTGACTTCAGGAACTCTGTGATCTCCTGATGTACTGAGTGGTCCTTCATCTCTGTCAGACAGTGGAAGATGTTGATCATCCTGTCAGGAGAGATGTTATAACTGTTCATCTCATTCAGGTTGCTGATGGCTCTCTCGATGATTTCTGGACGGTTGTCTGTGCGACCCAGCAAGCCTCCTAACAGCCTCTGGTTGGACTCCAGAGAGAGGCCGTGGAGAAAGCGGAAAAACAGGTCCAGGTGGCCATTTTCACTTCTGAGGGATTTCGCCATGGCTCCCTTTAGGAAGACAGGCAGGGATGGGTAATCCTGATCACTGTTTTTACTGTTCTCATCGGGCCAGTCTCTCTGCAGGAAGTCCTTCAGTACCGCTGTGTTCCTGTTGGTGTAACAGTGAAACATGTAGACTGCAGCCAGAAACTCCTGAATGCTCAGATGAACAAAGCAGTAGACTGTTTTCTTGAAGATCACTCTCTCTCTTTTGAAGATCTCTGTACAAACTCCTGAGTGCACCAAGGCCTCGGTGACACCAAGACCACAGCGCTGCAGGTCTTCTTGGTAGAACATGATGTCTCCTTTCTCCAGATGTTCAAACGCTAGCCTCCCCAGCTTCAGAAGAAGCTCCCTGTCAGCCTCCGTCAGCTGCTGTGGACTCTTCTCATGTCCCTCTTCATACTTCTGCTTCTTCCTCTTGGTCTGGACCAGCAGGAAGTGTGAGTACATGTCAGTGAGGGTTTGGGGCAGCTCTCCCCTCTGGTCTGTAGTCAACATGTGGTCCAGAACTGCAGCAGTGATCCAGCAGAAGACTGGGATCAGACACATGATGTGGAGGCTCCTGGAGCTCTTGATGTGAGAGATGATTCTGCTGGACAGGTCTTCATCACTCCATCTCCTCCTGAAGTACTCCTCCTTCTGGGCGTCAGTGAAGCCTCGTACTTCTGTTACCCTGTCCACACACTCAGGAGGGATCTGATTGGCCGCTGCAGGTCTGGAAGTTATCCAGACAAGAGCCGAGGGAAGCAGCTTCCCCCTGATGAGGTTTGTCAGCAGCACGTTGACTGAGGACTGCTGAGAGACATCAGACACAACCTCATTGTTTCTGAAGTCCAGAGAAAGTCTGCTTTCATCCAGGCCGTCAAAGATGAGCAGCACTTTGCAGACAGCCAGCTGCTCTGCTGTGAGCTTCTGTAAGGTCGGATGGAAAACATGGAGCAGCCTGAGAAGACTGTACTGCTCACCTTTGATCAGGTTCAGCTCCCTGAAGGAGAGCGGGATCACCAGACTGACATCTTGGTTTCCCAAACCCTCGGCCCAGTCCAGAGTGAACTTCTGCACTGAGAAGGTTTTTCCAACTCCAGCGACTCCGTTGGTCAGGACCGCTCTGATGAGAGTCTGTTGGTCAGGTGAGGCTTTAAAGATGTCCTGGCACTTGATTGGAGTGTCATGGAGGGGCTTCTTCTTGGAAGCTGTCTCCAGCTGCCTCACCTCATGTTGGGTATTAACCTCTTCACTGAGGCCTTGTGTGATGTAGAGCTCAGTGAAGATGCTGTTGAGGAGGGTTTCACTTTGATCAGTTCCTTCAGTCACACGTTCACATCTCCTCCTCAGACTGAGCCTGTGTTCATCTAAAACCTCCTGCAGACCACGTTCTGCTGGAAGAGCAGGAAACAGGAGAGAATCAGAAAATGCTTTTGAGAATCTAACAATAAAACTAATAAAAACAGACTGAGTTTAAATGTTTTATAAACATTTTAATGTCTATGTTCTTCAACAGAATGCCTAATAAAAAAAGCAAAGGAACCAGGAAGAGGAATAAGACGCTAAATGAGTTCGGCCTCTTACCTCGCACAGAGCTGCTCTGACTGGCTGTCTGCAGCCCAGCTCTGGTTCTGGGTCTTTTTCCACACTGGGGACAGAAGGGGTCTCCTGATGGAGGTCTCTGCTCCCAGTATGAGGTGATGCACTGTCTGCAAAACCAGTGTCCACAGCTGGTAGAGACTGGATCCTTCAGGACGTCCTGACACAGAGCACAGCTGGACAGCTGCTCCTCCACAGGAACACCACTCTTCCTCTTCCCTCTGTGGAGAGGAACACATCCTTTACAGCACTTTACTTCAGAGGGGCTGATTCTCACCAAAGGTACAACAAGGGGGCAAATTCTAGTTTGATATTTAAAAAAAGGTCTATATAATATACCCTTGTGATCAGGGAGATAGCTTACAATTCACATTATCATAACACCAGAGAGCGTCCTGCCAGGATTCATGACATGACATGTTCCCTGTATCTGCACACACAGCTGTCTTAACCTGGTGCACTATGAACCCAACTTGCATAGAATCTGCTGTGAATGAATAGCAATAAACATATGGAAAGGATGCCTAAATAACAACAGAATGATACTGTTTTGATACTGAGTTAATGTTTTGTCAGGTCTGTCTCCAACACAACGAACATAACATTTTTTTAAATGTTTTTTTCTGAAGAGATCGGTTTGATTAAAGCTAGGCTAACATTAGCTGCTCCATCCGCACTCAGGAGCTTTTGATCTATGACTGTTCACCTTATTAAAGATCTTTAGAGTTGTTGAGTCGTGATTGTGGGTTTCTGTTGTTAAAATTCTTTCGAGTGTGAAAAGTTTTACATATTTGTATTTTATTTGCTTAATTTAACACAAAGTCCAACATGTAGAGTGTGAGGATGATTTCACTAGTAGATTATGTACTATCTCTGAGATAAATTCAACGTTGTTATTGTACTCTACTGGGTTTCATTAAACAGTTTAGATGATCAGATACCAAACAACTGAATCCTCTTCAGGTCAGTTTACAGTAGAAACTCTTACTTTGTGTCTGAGGGTCCAGGTTCATTACTGAAGTATGGAGGACAACCCATAGACCGGCCACTCTTCAGAGACAGATGGCTGGAGACTGAAGATTTGTTCTCTTCGTCATCTTTTAAATCACTCATCTTCTCCAGTCTGAGAGATAAACCACACACACACACACACACACACACACACACACACACACACACACACACACACACACACACACACACACACACACACACACACACACACACACACACACACACACACACACACACACACACACACACACACACACACACAAAACCATCTTAATAATAGACTTGGTTAAAATACATGAAATCAGTCAGGCTTCAGACAGGCCGCTCTCCATTTTGAATGTGCTGGGCTGTCCCATTTTATGTAACTCTGACGAATCAGAAAACAGGAAATAATAAAAGTGTACAATACTTGCAGAAGTCTCATTGGACTCTAGGACGCAGATTGTTAACCAATAAGTTATTTTCTGACATCCAGTTTGACAGAGTAAATAATAAATGTGTTAACACTCACCCTGTTGTTCTCCTCCTGTCGAGCTGTAAAATGGCGTCTGGCTACTCACCTTCCCTCACCTGTCTGCAGCTCCTCCCTCTGACTCATAACCAGCCTCACCGGCTGAACCAGTTCACATACAGGAACTTTGTTCAGTGAGATAGAAAAAGACATGCAGCTAAAAACAAGCTCAACAAAATTATCAAAAGGACACAACATCCACACATCAGCGCCCATAGGATATAACTACATCTGCTTTATATAACTAACAATGAACAGCGACTTAAATAAAAACATAAGGCTACATTTATCTAATTTACAAGATGTGCTAAACTCAGGGCTGAAATAGAGATTTCTCCTCTAGCAAGTGTTTTAAATAGGAGGAAAGGTGTTTTAAATAGGGGCAGAGAAACAGGAGAGAAGCAGGCTGCAGCACCTCACTGAAAAGTGTTTGAAATAGGAGGAAAGTGTGCAGGGATGCTCAAATTCATGTTCATGCAGCACCTAAATAATGGTAATACTGATTAAAAATCATTTCTAGGACAGAAAGTATTTTAAAAGTGAGAACAACTATTTTAAATGGCTTAAAAAGCACAAAGTGATTTAGGTGCAGTTCCAAGATTCCCCACAGGAGGGCTTCAGGGATCGCATCACCCGACGTGAGCACAGTGCATTAACAGTAGAAAATACGATAAATAAAGGCAAATCAATTGATTTAAATTGCAGGGAGGCTCCACACCAGACAGAGATACATTCCTACATCCCCATAATAGTGACACTGATGGTTTGAAGTCGTTTCTGTGGGGAAAAGAGTGCTACAAGTCTGATAACAGTGTGGTTAAAGTCTGATTGTTTCAGAGACACAATAAACAATTTACATCTGAAAGCATTGATTAAAATTCATTTTTCAATGGGGAAAAGTGCAGATGAGGTATGTTTGGTATTTTGGGCAAAACATATAGATTATAAATATATATATATATATATATCGTTAAAAACTGCAATATATACCTGACTGCTAAATCCTCAGAACTGTTACAGGATGTGTATTTTGTCAATTGTATAACTTTTTATTTTATTATATTTTTTTATCACATAACTTTTTTTTAACTTTAAATACTTTTTTGGGATTTAACATTAACATTAAGCTGTCAGTGGCTCTTTTCTGCTGTAACAACGTACATGTCCCCTCTGTGGGACTAATAAAGGTTTTCTGATTCTGATCTGATTCTGAACTATGATGCTCAACAACTCGCTTAACGGAACTTTGACGCTGGTATCAGTTTGGTTTCACACCAATCACTGACTGGACTGGAGTATTGTGTATAGAAAGTGTTGAGTTATATTTCTCGCGCTACCTTACATTCATGAAGGCAACTTGAAAGAGGGAGGGCTGTCACTCAAGATGCAAAACTACTCTTCGACCCCGCCCCCCAAGCAACATCAGGGCCAAAAGTTTGAAAGCGAAAAAAACAGTGAAACCTGAAAAAACAAGATTTGAAACTGAAAAAATTATTGTTTGGAATCTGAAAACGGAAAATCTGCAACTGAAGAAAAGAAGGATTCAAATGTCAAAATATGTATAAAAGAAGTGGAGCTGTCTTTTTATGAAAAGTAATTAAGCTCGCTCCGACTTCTTTCTCTTTTTTTTATCGAAAAAAGCGAACTATTCAGTCACACAGCAATTTATTATAAAAGTAAAGCAAGTACAATTTCAAGCACTTTAAACCAAATTCAAGCACTTTATCCAAGCACTTTTCAAACCTTGAAAACACCACATGAAATTTCAAGCATTTTCAAGGATTTCCATCACCCGTACGAACCCTGTTAAATGTGTGTCAACCACAGACCTTATTTCGAGCTATTTTCCAAAACCCTATGGAGAAATTGCATTGCTTTTTTGTCGAAGGAATATGGAAGCGGAAGGAGTTTACTTCTTGGTTTTAGGACGCGTCACTGTGGCACATTATTAGGGATGGGTGTTTGAAATGTATCGATTCCGGTTCTTATCGATTCCCCGTTTCGATTCCAAAATTGTAAAAGAGGTCAAACGTTTAGACAACAAAAATATCTTTATTCTTTTAAGCTTTTACTGAATTTTTTACAAATAAAAAATATGCATGAAATACAAATGTATTGCACAATAGCTGTGCTTTATTTTAACTGAAAGCTATTAACAGGCATTACACTGTGCCTTGTCTTTTTTAGTGTAGTGGAGCCTCACTTTAGAACGTTTACCGCGATCCAACTTTGGTGTTATGATGTGACTGAGGCTGAGCTTGTGAACTGTCTACAAGAGGGCGGGGGGAGCCTCGCTGCGGGACAACTGTGGACCTCTGTCGCCTGTCAGCGCAACTTACATGATGCCGTTTAAAAAAAAAATAAGGGCGGTGCCGGTGTCGGTACCAGATGTGTTCGGGGTACCATATGTGTTCGGGGGCCGTCTCTTACCAATGACGTCACGCATTGTACGCATTGTGATTGGCTGTACGGTAATTTACCCATGGGTGCTCGGGGGCAAATCACATCTACAGATCATGACGAACCGAATTGAATTATTCCTATGCTCCTAGCGTGTGAAAATGTTTGTGAAAAACATGTTAAAAAAATATGAAAACGGAGCATGGCTGTACGCCATTGGCTGTACGGCAACTCAAGAGGACCATTATACACGGTCAAATTCCGAACACTTAAACATAGCCTACACTTCATTCTTTACTTTGTCCGTTATTATATGTAGAAGATGAACTACCTCTCTGAAAGGTCCCAATGTGTTCATTTTGATGGGCTGTCTTCTGAGTGGTTAAACATCACTAATGATTTTCTGACTTCTGACTGCTTTGGATATAATTAGGTTTTACTATCACAGTGCACTGAGATTTGTGACAAACTGTAAAGCACTTACGCATCACTGTACACTGTAAACCAAGGCGGTTTTGCCATCACTTACTGTACTGAGGCTCAGTCACTGGTACATTTTCATTTACAAAGCCATGTTGGATAAAGTACCATCTTATATCTGCTCCCTGATCTCTCGGCAAATTTAAAGTACTTATTGCCTGAGATCTCATGCTGTGGTTTTATTAAATGTGCCAAGTGCTAGGACTGTCTTAGGGAAGAAAGCTTTTAGATGTGCAGCTCCACTAACTTGGAACAGTCTGCAAAAAGAATGTAAAATTACCAAGCTGGTACCACTACATGTTTTTAAAGCTCGGTTGGATGCTCCACAGTCAGATGCTGTTGGTACCTGTACATGTGGATAGATATGTCAATTGTAATCCCTGTAATTTTTGCTGTATGATGTCCTTTTGTTGTTCTGTTGTTTATATTTTTATGTCTTCATGTGGAACCTACTGCTGCAGGTCTCCCTTGAAAAATAGATCATTGATCTCAATGGGATTTTACCTGGATAAATAAAGGTTTTTAATTGAATGTCGAGCATTAACTGCAAGTCACTCAAATGCATAAACTGGAGAATAATTATGTTACAAGTGTTACAGAAAACATATCCAAGTGTAACAAACATCCAGTATTAACCTTACTGTTTTTTACTAACAGTAACCAACTAATAATTTTCATAAAGTGCATATTTATTCCAAACTCACAATATATATATATATATACATTATCCAAAGTCTTTATGCACTGGTCAGAGGCATTCATGTAAAGCAGATCACCAGAATCCAATACTGGTAAAAACGTTGCAGAGATCAAATGTTTCCTTGTCTGAAAGGAGAAACCTAATTTTAAAACAACATTTTCAGTGTGTGACTTGAAAGATAAGTTCTGATCAATAATAAAACCTAGATATGTGTATGTAGTGACCCTTTCAATGTCAATGTCAGTCCCTTGAACAGTACAATGTAGGGAGAAAAGAAGTTAACTTTTTGCCATTTGAGAATATCATGAGTTTGGAGTTGTCTGCATTTAATACTAACTTGAGTTGAGATAAATGGGATGGAATAACATCAAAGGCAGACTGGAGGAAATCAAGACTTTGCTCTATAGAAGAGGATGAACAATAAATAACAGTATCATCTGCATAAAAATGGAAAGCAGCATTTGAAAAATTATTAGAGATTATTTACATACAGTATATGGTGAAATTATTGGTCCTAATATGGAACCTTGGCGCACACCCTTTCAAATCAAATCAAGTTTTATTTATATAGCACATTTATAAACGATTTTTGGTCGAGCCAAAGTGCTGTACAAATAATAAAAATACCCTACAGTAAAGACATTTTACAGCTAATACAACAGCAGTTTGTTCAGAATATTAGTATGAGAAGAAAACGACACCCTCTGTCCTTAGACCCTTACATCGTACAAGGAAAAACTTCAAGAGAAAAACCACAGTTTAAAGGGAAAAATGGGAGAAACCTCGGGGAGAGCAACAGAGGAGGGATCCCTCTCCCAGGACAAACAGACGTGCAATAGATGCCGTGTGTAAATCGAAGAGATAATACATTTTACAACATAGGTAGACCGAATGTTAGGAAATGCATGTGTCTATAATAAGAGGATGAATCCAAGAAGATGTCAAGAATCCTGTGGGAGCCTTCAGGGAGGCAGCACGACGAGACCACGACCCGAAGTCCACGACTTAATCCAGAACTCAGGATAGAGGATCCAGGATGCGGGACCACAGCAAGAGGATCAGCCTCGACTCAAGATCACATCAAGACACAAAAGAAGAAAAATTTGGCTGGGTTAATCGGAACATGAGAATACACAGATTCAGACAGACAGAAGGAAGAACAAGCACTCCCTTTGGAGTGATTTTTTTAAAATATTGAAGTTAAATGCATCAATCTGGTGCACTTTGAGAGCAAAATGAAGAGATATATGGATACCTCTCAACATACATATGAAACAACTGTAAACAGATTTACTTTGTCTTTATGGATTCGATTGTGGACTTGATTGTGATTGCTGCACATTATCCCTTACTTAATAAATACTTTTTTTGATAATCTATTATATAGAAAAGTATATCATATTGATATATAATATATAATTTATTGATAATATATAATATAATCAAATATAACAATCAAAACGAAATAAGTAGTATTAAGTATTAGGGCTAAGAAAATATTGTACATGTGAAATAGTTGTATGTATTGATTTAAATTGACATGCATACGCTAAGCAAAAAATAGTCCGTTGTTACTGTTTGAACTAACGTACCAACGGCACTGAACATATTACATATTACCTACCATATTACGTTATATACTTCTTACCTTCGATTTCTCTTGTTCTTCTCCTCATTCGTCTGTGTTTTTCTTCAAGTTTTATTGTATTTCTTCAAGTTTTTATCTTGTTGGTCGAATGCACTTAAGCGTCAGCTAAATACAATGTAATGTAATGATCAAAAAAACCCTCTATACGTCTAGACAGCGTGGGTAAATTACCGTACAGCCAATCACAATGCGTGACGTCATTGACGTCATTACGTCGTGACGTTGTACGTCTTGACGTCACTGGTAAGAGACGGACCCCGAACACATATGGTACCCCGAACACATCTGGTACCGACACCGGCCGTCAGCGAACCGAGCCAGCCGTCAACGGTCCGCTGACGACCGGTGTCGGTACCAGATGTGTTCGGGGTACCATATGTGTTCGGGGTCCGTCTCTTACCAGTGACGTCACGGCGTAATGACGTCACGCATTGTGATTGGCTGTACGGTAATTTACCCACGCTGTCTAGACTAGTATAGAGGGTTTTTTTGATCATTACATTACATTGTATTTAGCTGACGCTTAAGTGCATTCGACCAACAAGATAAAAACTTGAAGAAATACAATAAAATTTGAAGAAAAACAAAGAAGAATGAGGAGAAGAACAAGAGAAATTGAAGGTAAGAAGTATATAACGTAATATGGTAGGTAATATGTAATATGTTCAGTGCCGTTGGTACGTTAGTTCAAACAGTAACAACGGACTATTTTTCTTAGCGTATGCATGTCAATTTAAATCAATACATACAACTATTTCACATGTACAATATTTTCTTAGCCCTAATACTTAATACTACTTATTTCGTTTTGATTGTTATATTTGATTATATTATATATTATCAATAAATTATATATTATATATCAATATGATATACTTTTCTATATAATAGATTATCAAAAAAAGTATTTATTAAGTAAGGGATAATGTGCAGCAATCACAATCAAGTCCACAATCGAATCCATAAAGACAAAGTAAATCTGTTTACAGTTGTTTCATATGGATGTTGAGAGGTATCCATATATCTCTTCATTTTGCTCTCAAAGTGCACCAGATTGATGCATTTAACTTCAATATTTTAAAAAAACCACTCCAAAGGGAGTGCTTGTTCTTCCTTCTGTCTGTCTGAATCTGTGTATTCTCATGTTCCGATTAACCCAGCCAAATTTTTCTTTTGTGTCTTGATGTGATCTTGAGTCGAGGCTGATCCTCTTGCTGTGGTCCCGCATCCTGGATCCTCTATCCTGAGTTCTGGATTAAGTCGTGGACTTCGGATCGTGGCTGAACCTGTCTCTGCGGTCCTGCCTGGGTCTCGTCGTGCTGCCTCCCTGAAGGCTCCCACAGGATTGTTGACATCTTCGTGGATTCATCCTATTATTATAGACGCATGCATTTCCTAACATTCGGTCTACCTATGTTGCAAATGTATTATCTCCTCGATTTACACACGGCATCTATTGCACGTCTGTCCGTCCTGGGAGAGGGATCCCTCTTCTGTTGCTCTCCCCGAGGTTTCTCCCATTTTTCCCTTTAAACTGTGGGTTTTCTCTTGAAGTTTTTCCTTGTACGATGTAAGGGTCTAAGGACAGAGGGTGTCGTTTTCTTCTCATACTGATATTCTGAACAAACTGCTGTTGTATTAGCTGTAAAATGTCTTTACTGTAGGGTATTTTTATTATTTGTACAGCACTTTGGCTCGACCAAAAATCGTTTATAAATGTGCTATATAAATAAAACTTGATTTGATTGATTTGATTTGAAAGGGTGTGCGCCAAGGTTCCATATTAGGACCAATAATTTCACCATATACTGTATGTAAATAATCTCTAATAATCTTTCAAATGCTGCTTTCCATTGTTATGCAGATGATACTGTTATTTATTGTTCATCCTCTTCTATAGAGCAAGTCTTGATTTCCTCCAGTCGGCCTTTGATGTTATTCCATCCCATTTATCTCAACTCAAGTTAGTGTTAAATGCAGACAACTCCAAACTCATGATATTCTCAAATTGCAAAAAGTTAACTTCTTTTCTCCCCAACATTTGTACTGTTAAAGGGACTGACATTGACATCGAAAGGGTCACTACATACACATATCTAGGTTTTATTATTGATCAGAACTTATCTTTCAAGTCACACACTGAAAATGTTGTTTTAAAATTAGGTTTCTCCTTTCAGACAAGGAAACATTTGATCTCTGCAACGTTTTTACCAGTATTGGATTCTGGTGATCTGCTTTACATGAATGCCTCTGACCAGTGCCTAAAGAGTTTGGATACTGTGTACCATTGTGCATTATGTTTTATTACATATATATATATATATATATTGTGAGTTTGGAATAAATATGCACTTCATGAAAATTATTAGTTGGTTACTGTTAGTAAAAAAACAGTAAGGTTAATACTGGATGTTTGTTACACTTGGATATGTTTTCTGTAACACTTGTAACATAATTATTCTCCAGTTTATGCATTTGAGTGACTTGCAGTTAATGCTCGACATTCAATTAAAAACCTTTATTTATCCAGGTAAAATCCCATTGAGATCAATGATCTATTTTTCAAGGGAGACCTGCAGCAGTAGGTTCCACATGAAGACGTAAAAATATAAACAACAGAACAACAAAAGGACATCATACAGCAAAAATTACAGGGATTACAATGTACATATCTATCCACATGTACAGGTACCAACAGCATCTGACTGTGGAGCATCCAACCGAGCTTTAAAAACATGTAGTGGTACCAGCTTGGTAATTTTACATTCTTTTTGCAGACTGTTCCAAGTTAGTGGAGCTGCACATCTAAAAGCTTTCTTCCCTAAGACAGTCCTAGCACTTGGCACATTTAATAAAACCACAGCATGAGATCTCAGGCAATAAGTACTTTCAATTTGCCGAGAGATCAGGGAGCAGATATAAGATGGTACTTTATCCAACATGGCTTTGTAAATGAAAATGTACCAGTGACTGAGCCTCAGTACAGTAAGTGATGGCAAAACCGCCTTGGTTTACAGTGTACAGTGATGCGTAAGTGCTTTACAGTTTGTCACAAATCTCAGTGCACTGTGATAGTAAAACCTTATTGTGGTGTAATATCCAAAGCAGTCAGAAGTCAGAACATCTTTAGTGATGTTTAACCACTCAGAAGACAGCCCATAAAAATGAACACATTGGGACCTTTCAGAGAGGTAGTTTATCTTCTACATATAATAACGGACAAAGTAAAGAATGAAGGCTATGTTTAAATGTTCGGAATTTGACCGTGTATGATGGTCCTCTTGAGTTGCCGTACAGCCAATGGCGTACAGCAGGGCTATTCAACTACACATTCAGTTGGGCCAGATTTTATAACTACAAAATTCAGCTGGGCCAGACATTCAGCGGCCTGTAAAAAGCGGGTAGTGACACATTTTAAACAAACACATATTACTGCGATGAAAAACATGCAATTTTTATTCATTGTTCATCTAACAAAGGTAGGTCAAAAAGTGCATAAAAACACAACAAATTAGCATTAATTTAACAGAATCTGAAAAAAAGTGCACAGTTGTAGCATTACATTTGTTTGCATTAGAAGTCAAATATTCAGGTTATCTTTTTTGAACCAAGCACATCACAAAGTGCATTTACTGAATACAATAATAGCAGTCTTAATACATTTCCTGACATACAAAAAAAACAGCTAAAGAGCAATGCAACACAAAGAGGTAGTACTGTAGCAATACTATTTTTTCACTTTTCAAGTAATAACTAAAAAATCATACGTTTTGGTCACATTACAAAGTGCATTTAAATGAATACAGAAAGAACTGTCAAGTTACCCTTCAGTGCACAAACCCATAACAAGGGATACGGGTAACTATATGAATGAATACTACACTACACGTCTACTATAGTAAACTAGGTGCTTACTGTCACCTCATTTGTGATTTGTCATCGCTGACTTTCTCAATGGGAGAAGGGACATTTTTTGTTTTGAACAAGAGCAGTGATTTTTGGCTCATAGGATATCAATGCAATCCTAAGACATTGGTGAAGAGTGCTGTCAGTCAGGGAGCAGCGAGTGCTACTTTTGATTGAGTTCATGTGTGAAAAGCTTGATTCACATGTGTATGTTGATCCAAACATACTGAGCACACAGATCGCTACTTTCTGAACGTTAGGGAACTGCCGTTTTTTGACATCACTCCAAAACTTCGCTGGCCCGTTAGTGCGCTGCATGTCAATAAGTTCCAGTGTATATTTCCCCTTGTCGATGCAGGGGACCACTTCCTTTGCTCTGGTTGATGCGTCCCCCTCTTCTGCAACAGTGAAGGGGTCTCTGGCAAAGCCCATCACCTCTGTGGGCAGAGCAAGTCCATCCAATCGACCGGCAAAGTTCTCTTTCAACCTCGCAATGAAATCTGTCATCACATCCGTGATTTGTGCCGGAGATGTGATGTGTTTGGGGAGCGTCGGAAAATGCAGCATCCGACCCGTGCTCAAGTCGGTCGCGAAAAGGTCCAGCTTGACTTGGATCTGCTCCACAAGATCAATGACCGTTTTGTCTCTGTTTACGCTTCAGAGTTGAGAGAGACATGTTTTAGAGTTGCTATCATAGGACCACCGTTACTAGCACCACTAGATGCACTTTCAAAAAACGTGCTGCGTTGTGGTTTGGTGGTTTCTATGCAACGCGGAGTGTTGCGTTCATGGTCTGTACTAGTGTAGGAATTTGGCTACGGGAGGCTGGGCCACTCGGGAGTTGGTTCTGGGCCGCATCTGGCCCGCGGGCCGCCAGTTGAATAGGCCTGGCGTACAGCCATTGCTCCGTTGTCATGTTTTTTTAACATATTTTTCACAAACATTTTCACACGCTAGGAGCATAGGAATAATTCAATTCGGTTCGTCATGATCTGTAGATGTGATTTGCCCCCGAGCACCCCTGGGTAAATTACCGTACAGCCAATCACAATGCGTACAATGCGTGACGTCATTTGTAAGAGACGGCCCCCGAACACATCTGGTACCGACACCGGCCATTCTGTGATTCTCCAGAACACACAGATGGCCAGTCCGCCTACCCTGTATTCCACCGGGTCACGTGCAGCGTCTCACAGCTGTGGTGTGGAGGGGGGCGGGGGCTGCGAATGGAGCCTTGCAGTTTTTCAGGTTGATATGTGAAGCTCATTAGCTAGCCAACATGTATCTAGCAAATGTTTAGCAAAAATATTAGAAGTGAGGCTACTAGACTAACGTTAGGTCTACTGAAGTGTAATAGCCTCACCTTTAATATTTTGCAAAACATTAGCTAGTGTTTTGCAGTTGCTAGCAGCCTATTGGGATTTTATGCTAGATAGACAGGCATTGTTTTGATAAATTAAGCATTATTGTTAGTTAAGCATGTCAGCCTGCAGCCCCACTTCTTGTCTCTCTCTAACTCATTGCAGATGGCTGCACTAAAAAAAAGGGCACAGAGAGGAAACCAGTTGTAAGATGTAAAAGTTCATTAAACATAATATATGCTTAAATGCATTTCAAAGAAGTTGTGTTGGAGTTTGTGTTATTCTACATTTTGACACCAAGATGTTCTGATTTTACTGCAAATGTATATCGGTTCCAAATATCGGTTATCGGTCTCCTTGATTACTAATAATCGGTATCGGTATCGGCCTTGAAAAAGCCATATCGGTCGATCCCTACACTATAGTATTTTATTTGTCAGATAGTTTACAGATTTGGTTCTTTCCGGTCAACTTGAATATGTTGTACTCCTGTTTTATTCTCTATTTTGAGATATAAACATTTTATTTTTTATAAAATGTCTTATAATGTGCAATGCCCTGTTTTGTATGCTGCTCGAATACATTTCAAATACATTTCCAAATTTGGGATCAATAAAGTATATCTTATCTAATCTGTTAAGGTGCTCACATCAAATATTATAGATCAGATAATAATAATAATAATAATAATAATGATAATAATAACTAGAAAATAAGTATATTTTAGCTGCTTTTGGTAGTTTATTCTATCAAAGAGGAACCATATTTAGTAAAACCATAATGGGATGAAGGTAAAACCATAATCTGCAAAGTAACCAAAGCAAGCCACAAAATAATTATAACGAAGTGGAGTAAAACTTAAACACCTCATATAACCTTTAGTATTCATTGTGAATTACACATGCAATGAATAACCCACCATGAAGAAAGACACACAAGAAAATTGCTTGAATAACACGAGCATATTGTAAACAACTGTAAGCTTCATGCATTCCTTTGAAGTAAACAATAACATAAGGATACAGTAAATACATGGAGTGGAGTATCCTTCTGCAATTGTTGCAACATCTGTAATATCAGTACATTTATTAAACGATCATGGGCACATAATAAAAGCACGCCTCGATGACAGTGATGTCATGAATAATTACTTTAGGCTGGATCCCACGATCCATCAGCATTTATATTGAACACTTTTGCACCGCCACTCTGAACATACTCCCTCCCTCAAAGCCCCCAGAGGAGGCAGTGAACGGTCATCAAAGGCAGAGAGCATAAGAACTGAATCAAGACTCTCTGCCAGCTTCGCGCTCGGGAAAGAGTATCACCATCTCTTCATCATGGTTAGCGAGACCAATCACTTTAGAAACACATTTCTCAAGTCAGAAACTATAGAAATGATCCCTGAAAGTATAGTCTTAACCTCTACACTGAGCTAGCCCTAGTACTTCTATGAATGACATGCACCTCCCTGTTATGGTGCTGCTCACTTCCAATACTTTAAATCAATTGATAATATTGAGAAAATTATGGGTTGAAGGAAAACACTAATCTGCAAAGTAACTAAAGCAGACAATAAAATAATAATAAAGAAACAAATGGAGTGAAGTAAAACACCTCATATAACCTTTAGTATTCATTGTGAATTACACATGCAATGAATAACCCACCAGGAGGAAAGACATGTGACTAGCTCAAATAACACTAGAATATTGTTAACAACTGTAGACTACACACCCTTCATCGAAATAAACTATATATACTGGGGATAAAGTTAATACATGGAGTGGAGTAAAACGCATCATCATTTTGCAATCTTTGCGAAATACACATGGATTGCGTCAAATGCCTCAATGATACTGATATCGTGAATAGAGAACCGCATTGACGTGTCCTAAAACCCGGAAGTAAGTTAGCATTTTTACCACGTCCTGTTCCTTCGACAAAAAGCAATGCAATTTCTCCATAGGATTTTGGAAAATAGTTGGAAATAAGGTCTGTGGTTGACACACATTTAAGAGACAGATCACGTTTTGTTCTACGACATTAAATACATCAGCAGTGACCCCCCTGGTGATTTTTGAAGAGTTTACGTGTCTGAAAAACGATGGTTGTTAACAAGTGGCTGAATAGGACTACAGAAGTTGTTGAGGCCGTTGTACGTCATTACGCCGAACACGTAAACATTCCCGCTAAGTTTGTTTGCCCTGTTCTGCTTGAAAGCAAGTACCTACCTCCTGCAAACTGTTCAAACAAAAGCTTCAACTTGTACCATTTAGAATCTGTATGTTTGAATATGGATCTTAAGTTGACGTGGCGTTGAAGCAGCGACCCTGCTGTAGTTCATTTATAGCATAACGTTAGCATTTAGCTTCTGGCGACTAGATTTTATGGTTCGAAAATTATAAAAGTAGGGTAGACATGTGGATATTATCCGGCTGAACAAAACGTGATCCGTCAAAAGTTGAACATTGTTCAACTTTTGATGCCGATAGATGCTCGTGATGCTTGCAAAGCCATGCCATGCTCCCCACAATGCAGTTCGGCGAAGATTAAAAATCCTCTACGTCACCCCATTCAAGTGAATGGGCGAATGGGCATTTTTTGGTGCCTGTAGTGTAGACGTACCGGCAGGTATCAAAAAATGCTTTCAACGCTACAGGCATCAAAAAATGCTTTCAACGCTACAGGCATCAAAAAATGCTTTCAACGCTTCGCCCATTCACTTGAATGGGGTGACGTAGAAGATTTTTAATCTTCGCCGAACTGCATTGTGGGGAGCAT
Source organism: Notothenia rossii (assembly GCF_949606895.1). Taxonomy (NCBI): domain Eukaryota; kingdom Metazoa; phylum Chordata; class Actinopteri; order Perciformes; family Nototheniidae; genus Notothenia; species Notothenia rossii. The sequence continues at coordinate 35,771,551 of NC_136901.1, read as the reverse complement.
GGCATGGCTTTGCAAGCATCACGAGCATCTATCGGCATCAAAAGTTGAACAATGTTCAACTTTTGAGGCTCGATGCTTGGCATCAGCCAATCAAATCCCGTTTATGCAAATCCCGCCAGTGCAAGCGCAGCCAATCAAACCGCGTGCAAGCTGGGATACAAACCGGAGGAACCAGGCATGGAGGGAGGTGGCAGAGACAGTGGGTGAAACTAATAGTTTTTTCGCCTGTTTGGAGAGTTTATATCCAGTTTACTTCGTTTTAACATTGCTATACACAAGTTATTGAGCCGTTTCCGCTCTACATCCTGAACTCCTCCCTTCGATGCAATGCACTTCCGTTTTGGCGGACTGGGTTTGTTTTGCTAGCTAGCTCCGTTGTGCCGACAAAGCACTGATATCGCAGAGACAAAGAGGATATAACAATTACAACATGAAGAAAAGTGGTTCGGGAACTACGTGTGCGGTAGTTGGTTGCAATCACTCGAGAAAGCACCTGAACGAGTGGTTAGATAGAGAGTGCTACGACCACAAGCCAGCACCCAGCACCCAGCCATGTTGTTCATTAAATACAGATAAACACAACAAATACTGCATGCATTGTATTTTTTAATATTATATATGAATATTTTCATAGTGATGTAATTGTGTGGGCTGCTTTTATATTTTAATTTGTAATACCTGTTAGGATTAAACATGTGATCTTTCTTGTTGAAGCCATTTCTTTAGTTTCCTCTCAACAATTAATTAATTCAGTGTTATTTATGTACAGTATGAGCTTAATATGAATGATGAACTGTGTTAAAATAAATTGTAGCACTCTAAGGAACATATGAAATGCAATAATGCAATAACAGTGCAATAATGAAATTAAATTACATCAAACTTTATTTTCACTCAAACAGTACAGGCACATATGATATATTGCACAGCATAAAGAGATCATGTAAATTGTGCATTATGTAAACAACAGACAACTGTTGGCTCCTGTGGGCATGACCTAAATAAGGCAGTTTATTTTGGTTTTATGCTGGGCCACGTCGTCATGTTATCCTCCCAGTTTTGCACTGAATTCGGGTGGGGGAGAGTAACGCCATCTCCAGTCAAAGAAGTAGAATCGTGTTCCCAAGCTAGCATCACTGTTAGCATCGAAATCGCTGTGTTTACACCAGTGCCCGTCTGACTGTTTACATCGGTTTACACCGACAGACGCTGTGCAAAAGACTTCCGGCGGAAATGAAGTGCATTTGTGTAGTGTCATGGCGCTACCCGTGTTTTGGCGCGTAAACTTGTCTATTGCTTTGTATGTCGGCGGCGGGAGATTCATGTGATTGGTTGCTCGCAAAAAATCGCCAAGCTTCAGACACGCCCAGCTTCAAGATTTGTTCATGCCTGTAGTGTAGACGGGCCGTAGGACATTTGACGTCTAGACGGCTGCCCGATTTGCATCGTGCATGCGCAAATCATAAACGTCTCAAATATCTATATAAAGATATTTTTTTATTTTATTTTATTTGAAATAAAATGAAGGACATTCACAGTTAATGTAATTAAGATATAAATTATGAATTTCATACACATTGCATACATTCACAGTAAATATTTATTCAGTATGATAGCTGTCTAACAGAAGTTAAATCAATTTCTCACTTATTCTGACAATGTACTTAACCCCAAATAAAAGAACCCAATAAAAAGAGTTGTTAAATAATAGTGAAGTCACGTTGTAATTTTTCTTTTTGTCATTTGCCAAAAGCCACTGTGTCAAGTGTGCTACTTGGGTTGCCGTCCGGAGTAGTCAAATATGGCGGACCATCTCGCACATTGCTCACATGCATGCAGATAGGGCAAGGGCTGCAGATCGGGTAGTGACAGCAAACCACAGACCTTATTTCGAGCTATATTCCAAGATCCTATGGAGAAATTGCATTGCGTTTTTGACGGGTTTTAGGGCGCGTCACTGTTCTCTAAATCACTCGTTATTCATCATGATTTATTTTCAACACTTTAGCACTGCCACTCTGAACATACTCCCTCCCTCAAAGCCCCAAGAAGAAGCAGTGAACGGTCATCAAAGGCAGAGAGCATACTATCAAGACTCTCTGCCAGCTTCGCGCTCAGGAAAGAGTATCACCATCTCTTCATCGTGGTTGGCGAGACCAATCACTTTAGAAACACATTTCTCAAGTCAGAAACTATAGAAATGATCCCTGAAAGTATAGTCTTAACCTCTACATTGAGCTAGCCCTAGTACTAGTATGAAGGACATGCACCTCCCTGTTATGGTGCTCACTTCCAATACTTTAGAACAGTTGATAATACTGAGAAACAAAGTCTGCTCGACTGAACCTTCTATTCCCATAGCACTCAGTAGTAATGATTTTATGTGCTTTTTTAACGATAAAATTGTTACTCTTAGAAACAAAATCAATGACCTCTTGCCTTTGACCAGTATAGTGTTATCAACAGCTCCCGGAAACGTAAGTTCTAATATTACACTAGATAGTAAACTAGAATGCTTTTCAGCCATAAACCTTGAACAATTAAATTCAACGATTCTCTCTTCTAAACCATCAACGTGTATCTTAGACCCGATTCCAACTAAGCTGTTAAAATAAGTTTTTCCATTAATTAGCACTTCTTTATTAAATATTATGAATATGTCTTTATTATCAGGCTATGTTCCACAATCATTCAAAGTAGCAGTGATAAAACCGCTTCTTAAAAAGCACAACCTCGATCCAGAGGTTTTAGCCAACTATAGACCTATTTCTAATCTTCCGTTCCTCTCAAAAATTCTTGAGAAAGCAGTCGCAAAACAGCTGTGTGATTACTTAAAAAACTATGATTTATTTGAAGATTTTCAGTCTGGCTTTAGAACACAACATAGCACAGAGACAGCTCTGGTTAAAGTCACAAATGACATTCTAATAGCCTCTGACAAGGGACTTGTCTCTATTCTTGTCTTGCTCGATCTTAGTGCTGCATTTGATACTATCGACCATGATATCCTATTGCAAAGACTAGAGCACTTAGTTGGCATACAGGGAACTGTTTTAGGCTGGTTTAGGTCCTATCTATCTGAACGCTCTCAGTTAGTACGTGTCAACGATGAATCTTCCATGCAAACCAAAGTTAGCCATGGAGTGCCACAGGGCTCAGTGCTTGGACCTATTTTGTTCACCCTATATATGCTTCCGTTAGGCAATATTATAAGGAATCATTCTGTAAACTTTCATTGTTATGCGGATGATACTCAACTATATTTATCAATCAAGCCTGATGAAATTAATCATCTAAATAAAATTCAAGACTGCCTCAAGGACTTAAAAACGTGGATGACCTTACATTTTTTGATGTTAAACACGACCAAAACTGAAGTTATTGTACTTGGCCCGAAGAATCTACGAAACAAATTATCTAAAGATATATTAACTATGGATGGCATTAATTTGGCCTCCAGTGAGACTGTAAGGAATCTTGGTGTTATATTTGATCAGGATTTATCCTTTAACACCCACATAAAATCAATTTCAAGGACTGCCTACTTCCATCTACGTAACATTGCAAAAATCAGGCATATCTTGCCTCAAAACGATGCAGAGAAACTAGTCCATGCATTTGTTACTTCAAGGCTGGATTATTGTAACTCCTTATTATCAGGGTGTACCAAGAAGTCAGTCAAATCGCTTCAGCTGATTCAAAATGCTGCAGCTCGTGTACTAACCAGAGTTAGGAAAAGGGACCACATTACTCCTGTTCTGGCTGCCTTACACTGGCTCCCTATAGAACACAGGATAGAATTTAAAATTCTTCTTCTCGCCTACAAAGCCCTTAATGGGCAGGCGCCATCTTATCTTAAAGAACTCATTATACCCTATTGTCCTACTAGGGCATTGCGTTCCAAGAATGCAGGGTTGTTGGTTGTTCCTAGAGTCTCTAAAAGTACAATGGGAGCCAGAGCCTTTTCTTATCAAGCTCCACTTTTGTGGAATCAGCTTCCAGTTTGTGTTCGGACGGCAGACACCCTATCCGTTTTTAAGAGTGCGCTTAAGACCTTCCTTTTTGATAAAGCTAATAGCTAGGGCTGATTAGATTCAGCCCCTAGTTTTGCTGATATAGGCTTAGTTTGTCAGGGGACATCTTACTTCTTCCTTCTCTCTGTCTATACCTGTGTACTCTCATGTTCCGATTAACCCAGCTTCCCCAAATTTCTTTCTTTTTGGTGTCTATATATAAGCCGGGATCCGGAGTCATGGATGATCCTGCGGTCCTGTGTCATGGATTGCGAGTCGTGGATCTTGAGTCGTGGCTGTGGTCCTGGATCATAAGTCCTGGATGGATATACTCGTGGATTCATCTTCCTATTATACACACATGCATTTCCAAACATTTGGACTACCTATGTTGCAAATGTATTATCTTTTCAATTTACACACGGCATCTATTGCACGTCTGTCCGTCCTGGGAGAGGGATCCCTCCTCTGTTGCTCTCCCTGAGGTTTCTCCCATTTTTCCCTTTAAACTGTGGGTTTTCTCTGGAAGTTTTTCCTTGTACGATGTGAGGGTCTAAGGACAGAGGGTGTCGTATTGTCATACTGATATTCTGTACAAACTGTGAAGTCCACTGAGACAAATGTAACATTTGTGATATTGGGCTATATAAATAAACATTGATTGATTGATTGATTGATTGCTGCTTTTCGTAGTTTACTATTTAAAAAAGGAACCATATTTAGTCGTTTTAGATTAGTTAGTATATTTGTATTTGGTATAAATAATTGTTTATTATTTTTTAATGTTAAATCATTTATTTTTTTATATTTTCTTTGTATAATCTTTATATTTTTCCCTTCTCTTACAATGTGTTCTCTTTATTTTATAATATAAAATATAAACTTTTTTTTTACTCTTTAATTTATAATTATGTGCAATGATGTTGCATCAAAAACATTTCAAAATGTTGGGATTAACAAAGTTGATCTTATTTTATATGTTATGGTGCTCACATGAAACACTATAGACCAGATGATAATGATGAAACATAAATATATTTAAGCTGCTTTTGGTAGTTTATTCTTTCAAAAATGTAATAAGACTATAATGTGTTGTAGGTAAATCCAAATTCTGCAAAGTACCTATAGTCAACCGTAAAATAATAAAGTAAATATACTGAATGGAGTAAAACACTTAGGGGTGCACATAACTGGTACGCAGGTACGCATGCGCGGCAACAATGTGAAATGCGTACCGTCACTTGTGTCACAAAGCGCATTTGCGTACCGACGTACTCGTGAAGCTTTTCCGGAAGACGGTTAGATCACCGGACGAGAGTGCACAGACAGGGCTGCTGTTAACGTCGGTCTTTACAGCAGCACTGCGCTAAAACAGCTGATCACAACGTTCACACGCTCTGTGGTCACGAAGCTCTGCACTCCACTACCATCCCCCCCCCCAGAAGTTGGAGTACCAAACACTGATTCCAGGTACTCATCTGAGTACCTCACTGAGAAAGTTGTGTGCACCCCTGTTTATATCTTTGTGAAATTGGTGTAAGTTACACATGCATTGAGCCAATAATGGGCATCATATTCATTTTTAAAAAGCCTAAATAACACTAGCATATTGTGAACAAGTCTAGGCTACATACCCTACATCAGGGGTGTCAAACTCAAATACACAGTGGGCCAAAATAAAAAAATGGGTACTAGTCGAGGGCCGGACTGGTTCAATGTTTATTGCAAAACTTAATGAAATGAAGTTATTGCACATATTAAACCTGGGACTAACACAGCTTAAATTATTGCCTATAAAAACAACATTAAACATTAAATAATCAGTTGCATTAATTTCTTATGGCCCTATCTGCAGCTTTTCCGGAGTCAGTTCTTACGATTACATTTTTCCACAGGCCAATAACAGCTTCAAAAAAACTATTTCCCTCAAAGAAAAAACAAACATGCCCTTTTGTCTCAAGAAAAAAAGTGCAGAAGGAAATATCCATTAATCTCAGTGTGCTGCTCTGTGATGCTAGTTCAAGCCAGATACTTGGCATCTCATCTTGGGTGCAAATTCATCAACGTTTGGGGTCAGGCTCTGAGCTGAGGAGACACTCAGGATTGAGTGAAGGTGTGCGTGCAATATACCTGCGGGCCAGATCTAATAGTAATTAGAAATTATCCTGCGAGCCGAAATTAAATCCACCAAGGGCCTGATTTGATCCCCGGGCCTTCAGTTTGACACATGTACCCTACAAAGTAAATAATAAAATAAGGATAGAGTAAATAGATGGAGTGGAGTAAATGTATCATGTATCCTTGTGCAATTGTTGCCACATCGTCAAATATGAATACATTTAATAAACGCCAATGGGCACACAATAACAGGACGCCTCAATAACACTGATATCGTGACTATTAGTGATGTGTCGGTCGGGAACGAGCCGATTCTTTTGAAAGGCTCTTTGGTACGAACGAGGGGAACCGAGTCGTACTTGGTGAGGGCCGTTCTTGTTATCGTTCAATTGTTGGTCCGCACTCACTGCCTGCCAACATCCACTCGCCTTGATTTTGTTCCCTAAATATTCTGTGAAGACCCGCCCCTACTCTGATTGGTAGGTTTCAGCACCTGCGTGAGATGGGGTGGGTCTTAAGGGAATACGCGAGAGAGAGAAGTCATAACAGGTGGTACAGGACGACGTTTTTCGGATGGAAAATGAGCCAAACGCGAAAACGCAGCAGCATTTAGATGCACTTCAACCAAAACCCAGGCAGTGATAAAGCGCACCATTTGTAAAGGCAAAATATCCTTCCAGTATATTCAATGACATGGATATGGCGCCACCTTGTGTCATGTTTAAAATGCAGATTATTGACATAAGGTCTGGCAATACAGTCTATCACTATCCTGGTGATTATTTCGCAGATAAACCTATTAACCCTATAAACGGCTTTTATTGAACGGCTCTTTGAAAGGAACGGAGCCATAAGATCCAGCACCCTTAAAAGAACCATAATTCCATCACTAATGACTATTACTTTGATATCGATCAGCATTTACATTGAACACTTTAGCACTGCCACTCTGAACATACTCTTTCCCTCAAAGCCCCCAGAGGAAGTAGTGAACGGTCATCAAAGGCAGAGAGCATAAGAACTGAATCAAGACTCTCTGCCAGCTTCGCGCTCAGGAAAGAGTATCACCATCTCTTCATCGTGGTTAGCGAGACCAATCACTTTAGAAACACATTTCTCAAGTCAGAAACTATAGAAATGATCCCTGAAAGTATAGTCTTAACCTCTACACTGAGCTAGCGCTAGTACTGGTATGAAGGACATGCACCTCCCTGTTATGGTGCTCAATTCCAATACTTTAAATCAATTGATAATATTGAGAAAATGATGGGTTGTAGGAAAAGACTAATCTGCAAAGTAACTAAAGCAGGCAATAAAATAATAATAAAGAAACAAATGGATTGAAGTAAAACACCTCATATAACCTTTAGTATTCATTGTGAATTACACATGCAATGAATAACCCACCATGAGGAAAGACATGTGACTAGCTCAAATAACACTAGCATATTGTTAACAACTGTAGACTGCATATACTTCATGGAAATAAACTATATACTAGGGATAAAACATACATGGAGTGGAGTAAAATGCATCATCCTTTTGCAATCTTCGCGAAATACACATAGATCGCATCATATGCCTCAATGATACTTATATCGTGAATAACACTCGATTAAAACTCGTTATTCATCATAACTTATTTTTGAACACTCTTGCACTGCCACTCTGAACATACTCTCTCCCTCAAAGCCCCCAGAGGAGGCAGTGAACGGTCATCAAAGGCAGAGAGCATAAGAACTGAATCAAGACTCTCTGCCAGCTTCGCGCTCAGGAAAGAGTATCATCATCTCTTCATCGTGGTTAGCGAGACCAATCACTTTAGAAACACATTTCTCAAGTCAGAAACTATAGAAATGATCCCTGAAAGTATAGTCTTAACATTAGCAACTCTCAAGCCCTACTGATAGTATGACAGACATGCGACTCTCAGACATGGTCCTCACTTCCAACACTCCTACAACAGATTGCAATTCTATAGAAATAAGCAAAGAAACATCTAAAAAGCTACGCGGCCAATAACACTAAATAAAAGACATTCTTAGCACATACATATGTATTGTTTAGCATACTTTCATAACCCCTATAGCGAAACATAATGACAATATTTGCCAAAAAATATACATTTAACAATGTCATACTGGCCATAAAAAGAACGACATGAACATGCCAACGGTCTCCTGAATAAAACCCTTATTAACTGTTAAATAATCGATATAATGTATTGAGAATACCCACAATGCTGTCTGGTAGCATATCTCTCCTCCTCTGTGAGTCTCTCATTGGCTGCTGTGATGCTGCATGGCAGCGTCTTAGCTTCAAATGCTAACAACAACAGCGTCAAAATCACTGTTTTATGGTCCGAAATATAAAACAATCCTCAATATATGTAAATTGGTTAAATGCTGGTCTAAAACTGTGCTAAAAAATTCCATATAGATATAATGTCCCCCAGGAATAGTAAACCAAAGTAAGCTTTTACGTAAGCTACAGTTGGTTAGTAAGAGTACAAGTTTGCACCACCTTTAGACTTCCGACTACAAACGAGAGTACACGAGTGTTCCGGTTCAGGCACAAGGAAACGCTTGATTCAATTTTTTTATTTATAAAGAAATAATAAAAAGAAAATGGTGTGCTTTTCCTGATCTGACTGTTGGCCTAATTAATTTTGTGTTATCTCAAAAATAATTCTAAACTATGCTGAAGGGAGAACAGAAACAGCTTTCTATTCAATTACTTGATTAAATGACATGGGCATATTTACTAACATTGCGATGCGCAAATACATTATATAAAAGTGTAGTCCATTTAACATGCATTTTTTTTACAGGTATTAAGCTGCCCTCTTTTGGCATGCATACGGAAATTGTAACTGTCACACTGGTGCTGGAACTGTTTTCACCAAACGAGTCATGAAAGCCATCACGAAGAGCGTCTAGTCGAGGCTCAGTGCGTCGGGCTCAAACAGTGTGTGGACCTGAGTATGAGTGACAGCATGTCTGACAAGGTAAGGGCCTTAAACCTGCATCCTGTACTCTCAAACAGCCTTCTATCTGTACAAAAGATAAGATAAGGGAAGACTAAATTCATCCTGTAGGAAATTGTTGTGCCAGAGTTACAAAAAAATAATAAACACAGTAGCATAATAGTACAACTGTACACTAACAGTGCAGTAAAAATTAAATATCTACAGAAAACATGAAACATAGACGCTCACATCATTAATGTAATTACCAGTATTTAGTAGCAGACACGTAATTGCACGTTATCATAGCATATTATGAATAATAATACTATTGTTATATAGCAGCGAGTGTGTAATGATTGTAATGATATTTATATTGCTGTTGGTGTGGAAGTTCTCAGTTCCCTTTACTGAAGCCGGTTACATCCAAATAATGATAATTTGTTCACCTGTGAATTCCCACATTGTGCATGTGTGTGATGTCTGGAGTTAGGTCGACTGGTGGGCCAGTTGAGACGGCTGTACGGCTCGAACAGGAAGGCGAGCCGACAGTTTCACCTTCTGCTGACGGACCTGAGGGAGGACAGCCGGCTCTACAGGGAGTGTCTGAGGAAGAACGCAGGCTTCCACAACTACATGGTGAGTATTACCTTCACTACCTGTAAACACTTAGGGAAGGATATTTTCATTTCATTTGTATTTGTTCCGTTCATGTTATGCACAATTTAATGTAGGCATCACAATTGTTTACAAAACATGTCTCTGTAAACACACTATTGACCGAAAAGGAGCAGGGAGAAGAAAATAATCTTATTATGACCTGCCCCTTTCTAAAAATAAATAAATAAATAGAAATAGATGGTCTGTCCTTCATATTTTCTCATTCACAGAAATGCTAACATACTCTCTCCCAGGATAATAAGAGAAACACAAAAACTTACCACAAAAAATACTTAGTTCCCACTTGTCAGTTAACGGAAAGAAACAAAACAAAAAACAACAACGCCGAAACATCACATGTACAAGGAAAAGTGCAACATCTGAGTCCCTGAAGAGGGAGCAGGTCAAATAAGATTTTCTTATCTTATTTTGTCAGGAAGCCCAGAGTTGCCAGGTTTGATAAATGCCTGAACTACAGTATCAATTAATTTGATATAGAAAAAATGACACATTAATTCTAGGAGTGTAATGCTTTTACAAACACTAATAATATGCATTCATTATGACAATATCATACTATTACTATAGGAGTGTTCTATAGTGTGTTAAAAAACCAACTACAAAAACACTATATTATACTATGGTAGTACTATTTAAAATAATATAGTCTTAAGACGGAAACACCAAAAAAAAACCTATAGTAGTACTTTTACAAACACTATAGTAATAATATGCGTTCACTATGACAACATCATGATATTACTAGGAGTGGTCAATAGTGTGTTTAAAAAACAACTATGAAACACTATATATATTATACTATAGTTATACTATTTAAAATAATATAGGAATACTACAAAGATCCATACATAGTAGATACTAGATACATAGTATTACTATTGAAATATTATAGGGCTACTATAGCTAATAAAATGGCACAACAGAAAAAACTATAGTAATACGATAGCAGGTGAAAAATACTACGGAACACTACAAATTTACTATAGGACACTATACAACTCTTACAGTATACTATAGTAATACTATAGTTCATTTATAGTTCATTTCGTAAGAGGCGCATACAGCAGACAGTAGCTAGCAGTTTTCGACAGGTACAGCCCACTCAAAAATATATTGTTTTATATCAAATGTATTAATATATATATATATATATATATATATTAACTGTACACTTTACGAATATAATGTTTTTTTATGGACATCTTTACCATTCAATCTCGTCCAACTGATATTGCCGCTGTCACTCCTCGGCTCTTGGTAGTGCTGGGAGTCCCAGCAGCTTCTACTGAAGCCAGTCCCCAACTCCGGGGACTTCCGGCCGGGGACTTCGGGTGGCAGTATACGGCGTGAAGTTGTTTGCGGCCTGCCAGTAAACCCAAAGCAGAAGAAGAAGAAGTGACGTCAGCGGCTTCATTTGCCTAATCCACCCCCAGGGACTTATTCCGGTGTGAACGCGATCTGTAGTTCATCAGAACTAAAGAGTTCTGATGAACTAAGTTCTCATGAACCTTTGTGGGAAAAGTACTGCGGTGTGAAAGCACCTAATGTTGTGTCTCGTCATATTTGTTAGTTATGTTCATGTATTTTGTCTGTCATTTCCTGTTTTATTTTGTACTTACCTTTTGTCTTTCATTTCAGGCCCTGTATCTTCCTCCCCCTGTGTGTTTTTCCCGCCATCATCAGTGTCTGCAGGCCCGGACTGGCCATCGGGAGGACCGGGCGGTTTCCCGATGGCCTGGCCTGTTAAGTGGCCTTCTGGCCTGAGGAAAACAATTTGTTATGTATGTATTTTGAACGCAGCGCTGCACAAAAGTGGGTCTGACTCTGCCTCACAGAGTGTGACTGTCTGTCTACATGATGTGGCCTGCCGACATGGCCACTTTCATACAGATCATACACTAATGCCCTCGATTGGTCTCTGTGTGTCATTCAAGCTCGGGAGGGTTTGTATGTGTGGCGCGAACGAGCGCGAGAGAAAGCGCGCGCACCGGTTACGTGTATTGTTGTTGTTAGCATCTGGTGCTAGCTGGCTGCGCTAACGGATATAATGAGCTGTCAACAAGGTGGAGGAGAGTGCTCTCCTGTCAGATTGAGAGACTGATAACTACAGCTCAGTTGAGGTAAAGGACTCTGAGTGTTTGGTCTAAGTTCTCTGTGGGTCTCAAACGGTTTGGTCACCATTATGTAAACACATATTTCCATTTGAAGTGGGAGTGATTAGTAAAATATGCATGAATAATAATAAAAAAAAATTGATTTGGTGAAAAAAGGTAAGAGACACTTTAAAAACTTGCTGAGAGCTAAAACTAGTCTTTGCTGCTGCCTCAAAGAGGAGCAGGGGGAGAGGAGGGATACAGGTGAGGCTGGTTCAGGAGCCCAGACACACTATAAAACTATAAATGAACCAAAAACAAATAAATAAACAAGTTTCAAAGTTTTTTCATATTGGATATGGAATGTTATTGGTTATGGACATGTTCTTATGATTTTATGATTATTTAAATGTATACAGTTCTGTTTCATATGGGTGTAGTCTCTTTATTTCCCCCTCAAAGGGCACCAGATTGATGCATTTAAGTCCAACATTTAAAAAATATATATTACCGGAGAGCATGCCCCCGGACCCCCCTAGAGGATTTGAGGTCCACCTCCACTTAAAATATGTTCACATGGATAGGTTCCTAAATAGATTTGCACTTTTTTTTAAAATAGTAACCCATGTCCATATGTTTATTCTGGGGTAGTAGATTAACAGTTTAGGGCTATCACTATGGGCAGCAACACTGTAAATATTGACAAATAAATCCAGGAAAATGGCAGAAAAGAAAACTGGTAGCGGCCTGGCTGGGTGTATAATTCCCGGCCTGACTTATTGTCCCAGTCTGCCCCTGATTGTTTCCACCTGTTCCCACTCACCTCATGTTTAAATAGTCCTGTCTCTCCCCTGTCCGTGTCAGTTCATCTTGTTTGTTTCCCCGAATGGTTGTGCCAAGCCTCAGCTCAGAAAGGATCGCTTTCACTCATGTCAGGTTTTGTTTTGTCGTGAGTTTTGTAGGCTTACGTTTTTCTTAAGTTCTCTTTTTGTTATGCTAGCTTTTCCTCCTTGTGAGCACTTTTTGTTTATGCCATAACTACTCTGTTAAGAGGGATTACCTCATCTTTGGAATTAAAAATACATTTAGTTACATTCAAGACTTTGTCTCTGGGTCGTGCATTTGGGTCCATCAGTTTGTGTCAAGGTCCTGACACTGAAGTCTCCATGGGGAGACTAACTTCTCTTCTAAAGCACGCCACCACATATTTGGGGTCAAGCAAATAAATCAAAGGTCTTAATGAAAAGGACCAGAAATACAATTTAAAATGTGGTACTGCCAGCCCCCCATCAAGCCTCCTCCGTTGAGTAGTGGACATTTTGAGTCTAGGCCGCTTGTTCCAAATACGTTTTGAAATTGCCGACTGTACTTTCTGCCAATGACCATTGGGAGGCAATAGAGGAAGCATTGAACTGATAAAATTAACTCGAGGCAGTATATTCATATTAATTATTGAAGCTCTGGCTTGTAGTGAGTTGGGCTGGCTCGACCACCTATTGAGGTCCTGGAGAACCTTGTTGTACAAGTCTGTATAATTATTCTTTACAGTCTTGTTAAGGTTTGGGAATATTTCAACACCAAGATATTTGAAATGTTCTACCACAGGAATGTTTGTAGACATTGTTTGATAGATATGTTTGTGTAAATGATGTCTGGATAGCTGATTTGGCAGCGTCGTTGAGAGGCGAAAAGGCAGACTTGGGCCAATCAATCTTAAAACCTGATAGGTTGCCAAATTCCTCTAGTACACTAAGCAGACGAGTCACAGACGTTGAGGGGTTCCGCCTAAAAATCAGTACATCATCTCCTGAGAAAGTTTGGAAATACAAAAGCTCCTGTTTGAATAAAAAAAATTTCTCATAAAGTTTCTCATTCAAGCCCTTGCCTAGAGACAGGAATTTATGAAAACAGGAACTTTAAAAGGAACGTTTAAAAGGTAAAATGTTAAATATATACTTGTCTTACAATTCAGGAATTGCGTCCTTAAAAAGTATTGAATCAGTTTATGTATACAATCTACATACTGATTTTTTTTTATTGACTGAATTGACACTAAGTGTTTTATTTGAAACGCACTATCCCTCCAACTTTCTTTAAGGTAAACCAGCTGTCTGAGATTTTACGTTTGAATTGAAAGTGTTTTAATCAACTTTAGAACTGTTAATTATTTAAGAGGCACTTTGTGTCAGCTTTAGGTTTGGCGATTGTACTTGAAAGATTGTATATTGTAAGATGTTTGTCTGTTATTCCTTATCTATACTTTTTGTGTGTTTTACTGTAAAGCAGCTTGAACTTTCATCGACTTTTCAGCTTCCCAGAAAAGATTTCGATCTTTTTTTCTGACTGTTTTTCCTGAGTGATAACACTGGATTACTCTCTGTTAATTGAATCTTTCTCTGGTAAATATATTCCCTATTCACTCCTTCGATTGAATTATCTGATTTCCAGTGAATAAAAAGGCGGTGAGTTCATGGAGAGCTGGAGTATTAAACTTGTGTTTGTTTTATGTGTGAAATAAATTACATATTTTTTATTTGCTTAAGATTAAACACTAATCTCACACAGCTGTTTTGTTTTTTCAAAGCAATGTTGCCAGAAAACATCTTGACTGTTTTATATGGAAGTGCTTTAAAGTTTGTATTGTAAAATGTTCACTGACAGTGTTTTGGCTTGTATTTCAAACTAGTTACAAAGGTTTGGGAGTTTGAAAAGTAACCTCCATTGACGCCAGCATTGTCGTGTTGATTCATTAATTCCTGTGAATCCAATACAGTAGTAATATTTGTTTATTTGTCCCAGAGGGGAAAATGGTTTGCAGCACATCACAAAGGCATTAAAAAAGATAAAACATTCGTCACTGACATCAACATAGACACAGATTAAAAAAGAACAGACATAAAAAAAACAGATATCGGGACGACGACAATGCCAGACCAGCTGGGTAAACTGTGCGTCCTAGCCATCATTGGTTAAGGAGTTTGATGGCTTGTGGGACGAAAGACAGCCTAGATCTGTTCTTTTTAAACAGAGGGGCACGATATCTCATCTATTCAAAATAAGAGGCAAGTGGGTGCCTCAGGTCACTCACAATATTGTGTGCCATTTTTAAAACTCAGTCCTTGTACTGTATAAGCTTTCTAGACTAGAAAATGAGATTCCTGTCAATTTACTGGACAATGTTACGGCCCTCCTGACTGACTTGTTCTGTGCCTCAGTGGCGTTGCCGAACCAGCATATGATGCCGAAGGAGAGCACACTTTCAATAAAAGCATGATAAAACATCTTAACCATTCTGTTGCCGACATTAAAAGACAATCATTTACGTAAAAAGAACATTCTTTGTTGAGACTTGGCATTTACTTTCTCTGACCATACATCCCATCTGAGCTTGTGGTCAAGCACGACACCAAGATACTTGTACTCAGTGACACATTGTATAGGCTCCCTATTGAAAAGAGTAGGGTTGGGGGATTGTGCTATTCTAAAATCAATTTCCATCTCCTTTGTTTTTGAGGTGTTTAGAAACAGGTTTGACTTCTCTCACCAGTTAATAAACAAATCAAGGATTCAATTCTCTAAGAGCTCCTAACATTTTTATGTAAACATTTAAAACCCCCTTAATCACTCTTTGGAGACCCGTCTGTTTTACTGACAAACTACGGCTGCTGTTAGAACGTTGGACATCAGGGATCCTATAAATATGGGTTTTCTCTTTTTTGCACGTGCTCAATTTTTCTTTTTTAAGTTTTAATCATTGATATAGAAAGGCACAAGTCTCTGCACACTCACACAATTACTTTTAGGTTTCCAAGGTATAGACTGACGTCACTTATTTCATTACATCCCCTCCCCCGTTTTGCATGGTTGCGTCTAATGAATGACAGAAGGGGAAAAGTGGGATAAGGTTGATTATAAATGTCCATCAGGTTTCCTGAGGGCCCTGAAGGTATCAACCCCTGGTCCTTTTTAAAGCAGAGTGTTTCAGGAGTATGAGAAGTTTACTGGAATAAACGTCTCTTTTAAAGCAAACACCATAAGGCCTGAGAACATAAGTGCAAAATAAGTGCTTAATGATGCATTAAGGTGCTCAGTTACACATTGTACTTTTCAGACTTTAAACCTTCATTAACATTGCAAAAGCTGTTCAAACAACACAGGGAAATCAACCAAGCAGTTTTATATCTGAGACTGTTTAGTGTTTCTTTTGAAATGAGTGCAAAAGTTCAACAGTGTCTTCACAAAATTCACATCTGGAGAAGTGTGTTTCAGATTAAATGCAAGACAAGAAACATTTGACTTTTTATCATTTATTTTGTTTTCTCAAATTGAATATAGACCCTGACGGTGCCAACGTTGGGAAAGGGGTTTAACAAAGCAAGTGATTTTCACAAAATAAAGAAAATGATGTCTTGAATATTACACATGACATGCTACAAAGTGTCTGCATCCGACATACAACCAAACGTTCTATAAAGAGAATAATTAACACTCATTCACACTTGATTTATTTTACAATTTACACGTTACACGCAACAACCCCTGACTTCCTATAATGCTTAGACATACTTCATCCAGTAAAAGTGCTATTTAGACACTTCCTGTTTGGTTAAAAAAAGAGCATTCAAACAGTAACAATATAAATAAGCTGTACAAATTGTGTTAAGTGTGATTTATTAAAGTACAACAGTACAACTCATCGCTGCAGAGAGGAATTCATTGCACATGTTTCACTGTTTGTCTTTTGATACTATGCTTGATTCTTTGGAAGTGACCCCCCCTGATGAAGTTCTTTTGCAAGAACAAACTGGATGAGCTTTTTCACCCAGGACGACCGCGGGTTCAGACAAACTTTCTCCCCGCTCGCCAGTCCAGCTCTGTAAAAAAGAAAAAAAGGATTAAACAGAGCCAAGATTTTAGAGACACAGAGATTAGGTTTCCAAAAACAACTGCCTAGAAAAGGATCTAAGTTAAGTGAAGTTATTTTAAAGAAAATACATAATACAAATGGCATGTGCTGACACCATTACAGTTGTTTTACCTTAGATATATATTCATGTCTCTTCTGGACATTATTATGGCTCTTCAATGATACTAATCCTTATTGTATCAGATACAAATGAGCAGCACATTGGAAATCTCCCCTGCATTAAAGTCAAGAAAAGTATGTGAACCCTTTGGAATTTCTTGTTTTGCATGATTTGGTCAATAAATGTGATCTGATCTTCATCTAAGTGACAATTATAGACAAACACAATCGTATTGTTCTTGGATAGTATAATGTCAGAGTGGCTGTCCGCTGGCAGAAGATCAACGGAAGTTTGGTGGTTTTGTGGCAACAATAAAAAGAAAATCCGCATTTTAGAGAAGTTTAGTCCGAGTCCAGAACTTATTCCTGGATCTGGAGGGTTTGAGAGTTTGTCTGAGGTTATTGCTCCAAAACCGGCACTGTGAATGTTCAAAGGGTGTTCTCCATAAATACATGAAAGAATATAAATGTTGGTTTGCTATTAGCTTAAGCACATTGTGTTTGTCTATAATTGTGACGGATCACATTTAATGACCAATTCATGCATAAAACCAGGAAATTCCACATTAAGCTTTTCTCCGTACGCCAACAGTTTTCAGTGCCAAATCATAGCATGGATTTTTCTAATGTATTCCTCGAGGACTTGGTGTTTTAGTACGGTACCTGTCTTTGGGAGGGATTTTTGACCATTTGTATAAGTCCTGAGGAGTAAAAATGGTTTCTAATTCTAATTTAAACTCTTGCATGTTGATGACTTTTATTGAACACTTACATGACTTCTATGTCGGGGCAGTGGGGCCCTGCAGGGAACAGCTTGATGCTCCTCAGGCTGTCCGGCGGGATGATTCTCGACTCCACTTGAACGCACCGGCAGTGAGTGTTATAGTCTCTGCTGATCGGTGGCATACCTGTCATCAAAAGACATTTATTTAGTCATGTTTTACCGTAAAGTGTGTTCAATCATGTGTCAGAACATGGAGATGACTTCTAGCGTTTCGAGGCTTTTAGTCATTGTAATGTTGACATGTCAGTTTAGCAGTTGTTGAAATCCTGTCAGTCTTGCACAATATTCGAAGGCTTGTGGCGCAGTGGATAGAGCCTTGGTGTTTGGATCAGGGGGTCACAGGTTCAAACCCCACTGCAGTCAGCATGTCGTTGTGTCCCTAGGCAAGACACTTCCCCCCAAATTGCTCCTGTGGGGATTGCCCACAGTATTGAGTATATGTAAGTTGCTTTGGATAAAAGCGTCTAACAGGTAACATGTATTATGCAGTGTTGCATATCCCAAGGAAATAAGAATGAGTCCTTTGTTTGGCTGTTTAAAGATTTGCCAGAGATGAACATTTCGCACTTCTATAATTCACGCAATCAAACTGCATCCTCCCCTTCCTTCTTTTATTTTACAGGGAACTTGGCACTGTGAGATTGTGGTTGCATTCCCTCTGTATTGCTACAACGCTCACTTCCCCATCTTCTCCTTTAGTCATCTTCCTGTTCACTACAGCGTAAATTCTCCAAGTCATGATGAAAAGTTCACTGGGTTACACAAAGGGGAAACACATGAGTCAAAATCTTGAATGCATCTTTTGGTCTGGAGGGGCCTTCAGCGGCGGATTGTAGCTAAAAACCGCAGTACTGTTTGTTTTGTGGTACTTAATACTTCTATTTCACGATATCTCAGAGGCAGATATTGTACTTTTCACTTTATATGGATGGCCAGTGCCCGTCTAACAATGAGCTTTGACCCGCCTGTGGCCCCCCTCCAAAAGAAGAGTTTATAAAGATAATACAATTTTAGGTACGTTGTTCTCTAACTACAACATTAACTTGAATGCATTTTGTTTCTCGTAATGTGATTGAATAACAATTTAACCACTGAAACAAATTATGTTACTTTGCTTCACTTGTGCGCTTTGACTTTATGCAAAACAAAACAAAAAAATAATAATAATAATGTTGAACGCTCATAAAAAAAACTAGCCTGAGCATGGCCCCACAAATAAAATGGGTCTAGAACTGATTTGGAAAGATAACACAGTAAAAAAGTGGAGCTCCCCCTCGACCAACTGCATTTTAATTATTCTTAGAGATAAAATGCTTCAGTATATGATAATAAAACAGCATACTATTACTTTTAATGCTTCAAGAACATTTAGCTGATACATTTAGTTAACTTTTACTCATCTAGTTACGCTTTGGCCTTGCTTAACACAGGCTTTTTAGATAACAGCACATATATTATAATGCAACGATTAGACAAGTTCAATTTTTAAGTCTCTGCAAATTGATAGTCATACTTCAGAGAAATTAAAATACTCCAATAGCTGTCTGAAATGTGGAAAACATGTTAAAAATAATGTTAAATGCTGCAAAAAGTGATCAACAATTAATTTAATTTATTAATCTACAGTTATTTAATATTTTAGTGTATTTCAATAAAATGGACCCAGTGGCGGCCGGCCCATAGGGGCGCTAGGGGCGCCGACCCCCCTCTTCCCACATTAAAAATAAAAATATATATATTTAAAAAATACATATTTTATTTTTAATAAACAAGGTAAATATTATATAATTGGTATCAGTAAAATGTATAATCTACAATAAAATCTTGTTTACTGTAAAATGGTGTTACGATGTCCTTGCCCGTGTATCATTACCCTCTCTCGTCTGGGCGCTATGCACAGCGCCCAGACGAGAGTGCAGCACGTGCAGCAGAAGCCAACTGTTGCTATCTTTAAACTATGCCGCCAAAACCTAATTTCAGCCATTCAGCGTCGTCAAATCTGATGGTCACAGGGCGCCTACGTCAGCGCCCGGTGCAGTCTGTGAGTTCTTTGGACTCGTATCCAAGGAGACAAAACAGGAAGCTGTCAAAGTATATCGATTGATTTATACCTGGGGTGCGTTAGCATTTTTTCGCTCAGTGCTCATTTAGACGCTTCTTGTGAGACTTGTGTTTTGTTTCGGTAAACATGGTTCATATCATCAGTTAGCTGAGTTTCTTCCTGTTAAATGAGTAGGACGCATGAATAGTTTATTATATTTTAAGAAGCCCTGAGACACAGTTTCGTGAGAAAAAAGACGGGGGGAAAAAGCCCCTTAACAGGTTAAATGGGAATTAAATCATTTAAAGTAATTTTCAGTGTTCCCAAAGCCCCGGTGTTCTGCAGTTTGTGTGAGCCTACTGTACTGTTGCACAGTTTATACTGTAGAAACTATGTCCAGGACAAGGTTTGGAAGTTTTGGAAGATTCATAGCTCACCACACTGAAGATTATGGAGGTATCGATCAGTCTTCTCATATTTTTAAGCCTCAATTTGTCCTCCCCCCCCCCCCCCCACTCTAACTTCACCAGAAGAAGAATTTAAGGGGTCTTTTCTCAATTTTTTTTACCGGGGGACCATCCCCCCGGACCCCCCTAGTATTGTTTGGTCACCATTTCCAAAGCCCCACCTAAAATATTTTCCACCAGCCGCCACTGAATGGACCCTTTGCCATGTTTCTCAAGAGAACATTTAGGATACAGGTAACTCCGTTATTGCTTTAACTAAAAGGCTTTTACTAAAGTTTCCAGATTGAGGATTTGTTTCAGTATTGTGCAAGGAACACGTCAGTTTCTGCAGTATTTCTAAAAAACCCTGAGCTTTAGTAAGTTATTTAAACGCAGCAAAAGTCAAACAGAAGCTAAAACACATGTGGTTGCGATCTTACCATAGGCGAGGGCAATCAGGGTCCCGAACAGGAGCACGATGCAGAGCTTCATCTTGTTTTTGCAGCTGTTGGTTGTCACTTCAGACTGATATCATACAGCTGCCTGACATCATGTATATATACCCCCGTCCAACACATCGATCATGTGCTTTTCTTCACTGTGGGAACTTAAGAAAAAACCCATTTTGTATACGTGTGTGTGTGGGAACGTTGGTTTCACTTTCAAGCATTCACATGTGCAGCAGAAGGCAGTCATGGGATGGTGAGTTCAGGGACAGACAAGAGGCCCTGTTGAGGTTAAGAGACGTTGTGTTCGCGGCTGGCGAGAATCGAGTCATTCAGACAGAGGTTGTCTGTCTGAACGGCTTCATTTCTCTCTGTAAAAATAAGGCAACTCTGTGTTTTCCCTCCGACTCAAAGTAATAAACACATAAATATCTGTTCGCATATCACAGTTTGACTCGCAGCTACTGCACGTTGTTTTTTGGTCCTCTGGGCTTGTTCTGACCCTCTATGTACAGCACAATAGAGTCACTCTGTGAAAAAGATTTGCAGTGACTCTTCTCAAACTGTTGTCAATATGTTTACTCAATTCAGTTTGGTGTTATGATGCAGATTAAATGACTATGTGTGATGTTTAAAGGGGTCACTCGGCAAATTCACAGAATTATCACCCAATTTACCCGTCTCCGTCTGCTCTGAGCGTTTTTGCTTCTTTCAGCTTTTTGTTTTGGTATTAAGGCACACAATTCTACAGTTTTAGTTCATTCACGTGGCTCTCGTAAGCATAGTTTTAGCCAAAAAGCTTGGGAAGACCTCTGTATGCAACCGGGCCACAGATAATGGCAGACAAATAGCTGCTGAACAGAGTTGAGCGTTTAGCCGCTAAAGACGCAGGTATTTCCTTTAGATTTGGTCAGGAACAAAAATGTGCAAACAAGCGGGAGAATATCTGACTGACATTCATTAATGCCAGAACTCCAGAGTACATTATAATTGTTCCTTAAGCCGTAGTAGTTTCGAGGAGGTCTTGTTTTTGACATTATTATTGTACTGTTTAAAAATTCCCCAAATGTTGTCATCCTGTGCATAGCGATAAAAATAAACTAACATTTCAGTTGGGTTTCTCTTTCGGGTGCCGTTTCAATTCAATCACCTGGTATTTGTTTCAATGTTTATTAAGTTGAACATCTAGCCTAAATTCACAATTAAAATATAAACATTTTAAAAGATGGAGGGTAAAATGACCGTTGATAACTTCAAGAAGACTTTTTACAAGCTGTGCAGCCTCAAAAACATCGGGGAAATATATATTAATTTGATAATATATAATAAATATAATCATTAACCACCATCTGTATCAATAGAGGAGTTTTCAGGTTAAACTGACTAATGAACATTGAAAATACAAGTTAAAGTTATGTTTGAAGTCTATTTCTCTGAGTTTAGTCCATTTGTCAGAAGATTGAAATTGCTATTATATGATCTTCCTGTTTCTGTTCCTCAAAGTTCAGTAAATATAATAAGTGGCAAGCATAACAGCTGAAATCATATTTTGCTGACAAAGCAGTCACAGACTTGAGAAATATTGTTCCCTCATGATTCAAGGCATGTGTCTTTATCAGACATTGGGGTCAGTGATGTGGGAAAACAGTGGATCATCATGCCAAGCCTCAACAACACATGACTGTCAGAAATACAGCGATGTATTACAATATGACTTGGCAAAAAAACACCTTGTAGTGGGAATAACAACCTGAATAACATAAATACTATTATATTGCTTACTGTATACTTTAGGTAAGGAAATACTTCATTAATTGTGATTTCAACGTGAAGTTCCAGAGAGACAGACAGACCGACACAGAAAAATAAAAATGTAATTCACTGTGTTTGCCAAGATTTCACATTTGTATTATTTATTGAAGATTAAGAGTTCTTCATCACATGACACGGGTCAGTAGTGTACATTATTATTGTATTATACAACATACAGATAAAATCCTTCACATTTCATAAAAAACAATGGCCTTACATGAACCACAAAGAAAAACAATTCACATTTACCATTATTAATAAAACTTCATTACTAAGCTTCACAGTGTGATGTCAAGCCGTCATGATAATCAGCTCTGGTGTGTATACATTGAAAGACTGTATTAAAGGTTTGGAAAAAACAACTAACAGAAAAGTGGCGCCCGGTGATATGCATACAACAAAATGACAAGTATTTGACCATATCTGGATACAATCTGCACGGGTTCAAACCCCACTGCAGCCAGCCTGTCGTTGTGTCCCTGAGACACTTCACCCCAAATTACTCCTGTGGGGTTTCCCACAGTATTGAGTACAAGTGACATGCAGGCGTATTAAACAGATGCCGTGCAGATCTTCTTACACACTGGTTGAATTGCATTGATGAAAAGCACATTTGCATTATGACCATGTTGGCACTACGGATGCTGATGCTGCGGTTGTTTTGGGGCTGGTCGGGGGGTCTTTTTGGGCTGGTGATGCAGTTGTTTTGTTTCCTAACCTCCCGTTTCGCCTTCTGTTTGTAAAGAAAACACATCATGTTCAATTTAAAAATGTAAGCCTTTAAAAACACAGTGGTTTTCCAGACTGTTTGAACAAGAACAAATGTCTACTTCTAAGTTGATTATTCATAATACTTTGACACATTTAATTCAACGCTGTATTAAGCCTGTCATTCCTTAATGAAAAAAAGCTACGACTAAATCAGACCCCCTTATAATCAAATGTAGTTTTTCTTTATTCTATTTTTAGAGTTTTGCAGCAACGAAAAGAGGGAGGTCTGGGGGGGGGGGAAACTTTGCATATCAGAATTAATGTTCCCATTCATTTAACAGTCTCATGGACCCTCATGCTTATCTGCAAAATTAAGTCATCCAAGTTTAATTAGATGCCGCTTCCTCTGTCTTTCATAAACACAGACTGGTCCTGATTCACGGAGCAA
This sequence comes from Notothenia rossii, assembly GCF_949606895.1. Taxonomy (NCBI): domain Eukaryota; kingdom Metazoa; phylum Chordata; class Actinopteri; order Perciformes; family Nototheniidae; genus Notothenia; species Notothenia rossii. The sequence goes on along the minus strand of NC_136901.1, from coordinate 35,747,967 downwards.
TAACAAGTAACTGCTGACCTCTCTGATTTTGGTAAAATGACGAACAAACAACAAAACCTACCTTTGAATTGTTCGCAAGACTGCTTGGGTGAATGCTCCTTCAGGGTCAAGACAGACTGAACGCTTATCTTTCAGGAAAACACTGTAGGAAGTAGAGGAAGATTTAATGTAAAACAGTTTAAAGGAACACTTGAAAGAAATGCAATGTATTCATGTTTAAATAGATACCTACATGACTTCTCTCTTGTTGCAGTAGGGACGAGGCGGGAGGTCCTTGATATTAGTGATGAGGGAATGATTTACAGACGAGCTGGTTTTTATACACCGGCAATTCAAAATATCTGTAAAATCAGGATAAAAGTGAAGATGAATAAATGCAGAAATACAACAAAAAGCTTAAAATGCTATAATAATAATAATAATAATAATTTGACACACTTACGGAGTGAAGTGCAAGTGATAATGCATGCCAGCAAAACGATGCACTGGATTGCATAATTCATCCTTGAATGGTAGTGAAAGGAGATGTTGCAATGATTTCCTCTCCTCTGAGTGAAGACCCGTGTTTTCTGAACACCCTTTTATACCCTTGCAGTTAGATTGGGACGGTTTCCTGAGAAGTGGGATACGTTTTTCTTCAGAATTTCACTTTCAATCCCCATGACTCACTTTCTAATGCAGTGTTACGTTCCCTCCAAATCTAGGGGTACGAAGGGGAGTAACAAAACACAGAATTGACCAGGAACGAGAAAAAAGAGAGGAAACTGATCTCTGAAGCCACGAGCAGGTCTTTTAATGGACAAAAAGAACACAGGCTCACCAGTCAATTTGCGCAGTAAACTAATGTACCAATGTATACAGGAACACAACACCTAATTATTTATAAAACACAGGCCTCACACAGGGACAGAGGCAGTAAAATAAAGCATTAATCCTTTGAACTGTCTTCTGTGTAAGTTGTTCACATCCTGCTCTGGTTTAGTCTGGATTTCTCTGCTACTGTTGCCCTTTTCCTCTCTGAAACCCATGGTAAAATAAAATAAGATAAGACCTTTAATAATCCCTGTGAGGAAATTTCAGGAGTTTAAGCAGCAACAGAGTAAGAGCGAAAGTAGTACAGTAGTAGTACAGTTCACACAAGATTAATACAATATAAGACACAATTAAAATGATATACAGGTAAGTAGCTGTTAAACGATAAATGAATTAAATTAATATATACGGATACATATAAAGTGGGGCAAAAAAGTATTTAGTCAGCCACCAATTGTGCAAGTTCTCCCACTTAAAAAGATGAGAGAGGCCTGTAATTTTCATCCTAGGTATACCTCAACTATGAGAGACAAAATGAGAAAAAAAATTCCAGAAAATCACATTGTCTGATTTTTAAAGAATTTATTTGCAAATTATGGTGGAAAATAAGTATTTGGTCACCTACAAACAAACAATATTTATGGCTCTCACAGACCTGTAACTTCCACTTGTTAACTGTATTAATGGCACCTGTTTGAACTCGTTATCAGTATAAAAGACACCTGTCCACAACCTCAAACAGTCACACTCCAAACTCCACTATGGCCAAGACCAAAGAGCTGTCAAAGGACACCAGAAACAAAATTGTAGACCTGCACCAGGCTGGGAAGACTGAATCTGCAATAGGTAAGCAGCTTGGTGTGAAGAAATCAACTGTGGGAGCAATTATTAGAAAATGGAAGACATACAAGACCACTGATAATTTCCCTCGATCTGGGGCTCCACGCAAGATCTCACCCCGTGGGGTCACAATGATCACAAGAACGGTGAGCAAAAATCCCAGAACCACACGGGGGGACCTAGTCAATGACCTGCAGAGAGCTGGGACCAAAGTAACAAAGGCTACCATCAGTAACACACTACGCCGCCAGGGACTCAAATCCTGCAGTGCCAGACGTGTCCCCCTGCTTAAGCCAGTACATGTCCAGGCCCGTCTGAAGTTTGCTAGAGAGCATTTAGATGATCCAGAAGAGGATTGGGAGAATGTCATATGGCCAGATGAAACAAAAATAGAACTTTTTGGTAAAAACTCAACTAGACGTGTTTGGAGGAGAAAGAATGCTGAGTTGCATCCAAAGAACACCATACCTACTGTGAAACATGGGGGTGGAAACATCATGCTTTGGGGCTGTTTTTCTGCAAAGGGACCAGGACGACAGATCCGTGTAAAGGAAAGAATGAATGGGGCAATGTATCGTGAGATTTTGAGTGACAACCTCCTTCCATCAGCAATGGCATTGAAGATGAAACGTGGCTGGGTCTTTCAGCTTGGCAATGATCCCAAACACACCGCCCGGGCAACAAAGGAGTGGCTTCGTAAGAAGCATTTCAAGGTCCTGGAGTGGCCTAGCCAGTCTCCAGATCTCAACCTCATAGAAAATCTTTGGAGGGAGTTGAAAGTCCGTGTTGCCCAGCGACAGCCCCAAAACATCGCCGCTCTAGAGGAGATCTGCATGGAGGAATGGGCCAAAATACCAGCAACAGTGTGTGAAAACCTTGTGAAGACTTACAGAAAACGTTTGACCTCTGTCATTGCCAACAAAGGGTATATAACAAAGTATTGAGATGAACTTTTGTTATTGACCAAATACTTTTTTTCCACCATAATTTGCAAATAAATTCTTGTGATTTTCTGGATTTTTTTTTTTTTTCATTTGTTTTTCATTTTGTCTTTCATAGTTGAGGTATACCTATAGAAAATTACAGGCCTCTCTAATCTTTTTAAGTGGGGGAACTTGCACAATTGGTGGCTGACTAAATACTTTTTTGCCCCACTGTATATAAATTATTACTTTTTGGTGGCATCTGGAAGCTTTAAGAAGTCCTCCTGGATCCTTAATTTTTTTGACATTATTTCATTGTATTCATTTGGATTGTCTGGGTCGTTTTCGTTTTAAATCTACATTTTTGGGTAATTTCTGGCTGGCTGGACGATCGTTTACGGCCTAAAAAAACAAAGTAAGCTCAGAAATCCGCCCTTTGGCAGAAGTCTTTCTATCAATCCTTTTCACATCACTATGTAACACTCGAACATTGTACACATCGTACTGGATAGGCCAAGAGGCGGGACATCTCTAAGCGGTTGACCAATCACAACAAAGCTGGCCAGCTAACCAATCAGAGCAGACAGAGTCTGGTTACAGACAGAGGGTGAAAAAAGGTCAAATGAAATAAAGAGCTTTTTGAACATTAAAGCATGGAAACATGTCCCAGTAGAGGCACAACATACAAATATAAAACCTGAAAACGAGCATAGCTTAACTTTCAGCTAAGATGTTAAAAACATGAAGCACATTTTTCTGGGATTTTAAACAGAGCAATTAGGTATATATAACATTTATATTATCTTGCACACATTTCACGGGGCTGTTATATAATCACTGCCTGAGGTTGTAAAGGTGTATAGCAAGCCTATTCAACTGGCGGCCCGCGGGCCAGATGCGGCCCAGAACCAACTCCCGAGTGGCCCAGCCTCCCGTAGCCAAATTCCTACACTAGTACAGACCATGAACGCAACACTCCGCGTCGCATAGAAACCCCCAAACCACAACGCAGCACGTTTTTTGAAAGTGCATCTAGTGGTGCTAGTAACGGTGGTCCTATGATAGCAACTCTAAAACATGTCTCTCTCAACTCTGAAGCGTAAACAGAGACAAAACGGTCGTTGATCTTGTGGAGCAGATCCAAGTCAAGCTGGACCTTTTCGCGACCAACTTGAGCACGGGTCGGATGGTGCATTTTCCGACGCTCCCCAAACACATCACATCTCCGGCACAAATCACGGATGTGATGACAGATTTCATTGCGAGGTTGAAAGACAACTTTGCCGGTCGATTGGATGGACTTGCTCTACCCACAGAGGTGATGGGCTTTGCCAGAGACCCCTTCACTGTTGCAATAGAGGGGGACGTATCAACCAGAGCAAAGGAAGTGGTCCCCTGCATCGACAAGGGGAAATATACACTGGAACTTATTGACATGCAGCGCACTAACGGTTCAGCAAAGTTTTGGAGTGATGTCAAAAAACAGCAGTTCCTTAATGTTCAGAAAGTAGCGATCTGTGTGCTCAGTATGTTTGGATCAACACACATGTGAATCAAGGTTTTCACATATGAACTCAATCAAAAGTAGCACTCGCTGCTCCCTGACTGACAGCACTCTTCACCAATGTCTTAGGATTGACATCCTATGAGCCAAAAATCACTGCTCTTGTTCAAAACTAAAAATGTCCCTTCTCCCATTGAGAAAGTCAGCGATGACAAATCACAAATGAGGTGATAGTAAGCACCTAGTTTACTATAGTAGACGTGTAGTGTAGTATTCATTCATATAGTTACCCGTATCCCTTGTTATATGTTTGTGCACTGAAGGGTAACTTGACAGTTCTTTCTGTATTCATTTAAGTGCACTTTGTAATGTGTCTGGGTCAAATGTGACCAAAACGTATGATTTTTGTGTTATTACTTGAAAAGTGAAAAAATATTGCTACAGTACTACCTCTTTGTGTTGCATTGGAGCTCTTTAGCTGTTTTTTTTGTATTTGAGCACATTTATTAACACTGCTATTATTGTATTCAGTAAATGCACTTTGTGATGTGCCTGGTTAAAAAAAAAAAACCTGAATATTTGACTTCTAAAGCAAAAAAATGTAATGCTACAACTGTGCACTTTTTTTTCAGATTCTGTTAAATTAATGCTAATTTGTTGTGTTTTTATGCACTTTTTGACCTACCTTTTGTTAGATGAACAATGAATAAAAATTGCATGTTTTTCATCGCAGTAATATGTGTTGGTTTAAAATGTGTCACTACCCGCTTTTTACAGGCCGCTGAATGTCTGGCCCAGCTGAATTTTGTAGTTATAAAATCTGGCCCAACTGAATGTGTAATTGAATAGCCCTGCTGTATACTTTAGGTAATGAAATACTTCATTAATTGTGATTTCAATGTGAAGTTCCAGAGAGACAGACAGACCGACACAGAAAAATAAAAATGTAATTGACTGTGTTTGCCAAGATTTCACATTTGTATTATTTATTGAAGATTAAGAGCTCTTCATCACATGACACGGGTCAGTAGTGTACATTATTATTGTATTATACAACATACAGATAAAATCCTTCACATTTCATAAAAAACAATGGCCTTACATGAACCACAAAGAAAAACAATTCACATTTACCATTATTAATAAAACTTCATTACTAAGCTTCACAGTGTGATGTCAAGCCGTCATGATAATCAGCTCTGGTGTGTACACATTGAAAGACTGTATTAAAGGTTTGGAAAAAACAACTAACAGAAAAGTGGCACCCGGTGATATGCATACAACAAAATGACAAGTATTTGACCATATCTGGATACAATCTGCACAGGTTCAAACCCCACTGCAGTCAGCATGTCGTTGTGTCCCTGAGACACTTCACCCCAAATTGCTCCTGTGGGGATTTCCCACAGTATTGAGTACAAGTGACATGCAGGCGTATTAAACAGATGCAGCAGCCTGAGAGGACAATCAGAAGGTGTGCCGTGCAGACCTTCTTACACACTGGTTGAATTGCATTGATGAAAAGCATATTTGCATTATGACCATGTTGGCACTACGGATGCTGATGCTGCGGTTGTTTTGGGGCTGGTCGGGGGGTCTTTTTGGGCTGGTGATGCAGTTGTTTTGTTTCTTAACCTCCCGTTTCGCCTTCTGTTTGTAAACAAAACACATCATGTTCAATTTTAAATGTAAGCCTTTAAAAACACAGTGGTTTTCCAGACTGTTTGAACATGAACAAATGTCTACTTCTAAGTTGATTATTCATAATACTTTGACACATTTAATTCAACGCTTTATTAAGCCTGTCATTCCTTAATAAAAAAAGCTACGACTAAATCAGACCCCCTTATAATCAAATGTAGTTTTTCTTTATTCTATTTTTAGAGTTCTGCAGCAACGAAAAGAGGGAAGTCTGGGGGGGGGGGAAACTTTGCATATCAGAATTAATGTTCCCATTCATTTAACAGTCTCATGGACCCTCATGCTTATCTGCAAAATTAAGTCATCCAAGTTTAATTAGATGCCGCTTCCTCTGTCTTTCATATACACAGACTGGTCCTGATTCACGGAGCATTAACAAGTAACTGCTGACCTCCCTGATTTTGGTAAAATGACGAACAAACAACAAAAACCTACCTTTGAATTGTTCGCAAGACTGCTTGGGTGAATGCTCCTTCAGGGTCAAGACAGACTGAACGCTTATCTTTCAGGAAAACACTGTAGGAGGTAGAGGAAGATTTAATGTAAAACAGTTTAAAGGAACACTTGAAAGAAATGCAATGTATTCATGTTTAAATAGATACCTACATGACTTCTCTCTTGTTGCAGTAGGGACGAGGCGGGAGGTCCTTGATATTAGTGATGAGGGAATGATTTACAGACGAGCTGGTTTTTATACACCGGCAATTCAAAATATCTGTAAAATCAGGATAAAAGTGAAGATGAATAAATGCAGAAATACAACAAAAAGCTTAAAATGCTATAATAATAATAATAATAATAATTTGACACACTTACGGAGTGAAGTGCAAGTGATAATGCATGCCAGCAAAACGATGCACTGGATTGCATAATTCATCCTTGAATGGTAGTGAAAGGAGATGTTGCAATGATTTCCTCTCCTCTGAGTGAAGACCCGTGTTTTCTGAACACCCTTTTATACCCTTGCAGTTAGATTGGGACGGTTTCCTGAGAAGTGGGATACGTTTTTCTTCAGAATTTCACTTTCAATCCCCATGACTCACTTTCTAATGCAGTGTTACGTTCCCTCCGAATCTAGCGGTACGAAGGGGAGTAACAAAACACAGAATTGACCAGGAACGAGAAAAAAGAGAGGAAACTGATCTCTGAAGCCACGAGCAGGTCTTTTAATGGACAAAAAGAACACAGGCTCACCAGTCAATTTGCGCAGTAAACTAATGTACCAATGTATACAGGAACACAACACCTAATTATTTATAAAACACAGGCCTCACACAGGGACAGAGGCAGTAAAATAAAGCATTAATCCTTTGAACTGTCTTCTGTGTAAGTTGTTCACATCCTGCTCTGGATTAGTCTGGATTTCTCTGCTACTGTTTCCTCTCTGAAACCCATGGTAAAATAAAATAAGATAAGACCTTTAATAATCCCTGTGAGGAAATTTCAGGAGTTTAAGCAGCAACAGAGTAAGAGAGAAAGTAGTACAGTAGTAGTACAGTTCACACAAGATTAATACAATATAAGACACAATTAAAATGATATACAGGTAAGTAGCTGTTAAACGATAAATGAATTAAATTAATATATACGGATACATATAAAGTGGGGCAAAAAAGTATTTAGTCAGCCACCAATTGTGCAAGTTCTCCCACTTAAAAAGACGAGAGAAGCCTGTAATTTTAATCGTAGGTATACCTCAACTATAAGAGACAAAATGAGAAAAAATAAATCCAGAAAATCACATTGTCTGATTTTTAAAGAATTTATTTGCAAATTATGGTGGAAAATAAGTATTTGGTCACCTACAAACAAACAAGATTTCTGGCTCTCACAGACCTGTAACTTCTTCTTTAAGAGCCTCCTCTGTCCTCCACTTGTTACCTGTATTAATGGCACCTGTTTGAACTCGTTATCAGTATAAAAGACACCTGTCCACAACCTCAAACAGTCACACTCCAAACTCCACTATGGCCAAGACCAAAGAGCTGTCAAAGGACACCAGAAACAAAACTGTAGACCTGCACCAGGCTGGGAAGACTGAATCTGCAATAGGTAAGCAGCTGGGTGTGAAGAAATCAACTGTGGGAGCAATTATTAGAAAATGGAAGACATACAAGACCACTGATAATCTCCCTCGATCTGGGGCTCCACGCAAGATCTCACCCCGTGGGGTCAAAATGATCACAAGAACGGTGAGCAAAAATCCCAGAACCACACGGGGGGACCTATGACCTGCAGAGAGCTGGGACCAAAGTAACAAAGGCTACCATCAGTAACACACTACGCCGCCAGGGACTCAAATCCTGCAGTGCCAGACGTGTCCCCCTGCTTAAGCCAGTACATGTCCAGGCCCGTCTGAAGTTTGCTAGAGAGCATTTAGATGATCCAGAAGAGGATTGGGAGAATGTCATATGGCCAGATGAAACAAAAATAGAACTTTTTGGTAAAAACTCAACTAGACGTGTTTGGAGGAGAAAGAATGCTGAGTTGCATCCAAAGAACACCATACCTACTGTGAAACATGGGGGTGGAAACATCATGCTTTGGGGCTGTTTTTCTGCAAAGGGACCAGGACGACTGATCCGTGTAAAGGAAAGAATGAATGGGGCCATGTATCGTGAGATTTTGAGTGACAACCTCCTTCCATCAGCAAGGGCATTGAAGATGAAACGTGGCTGGGTCTTTCAGCATGACAATGATCCCAATCACCACCCGGGCAACGAAGGAGTGGCTTCGTAAGAAGCATTTCAAGGTCCTGGAGTGGCCTAGCCAGTCTCCAGATCTCAACCCCATAGAAAATCTTTGGAGAGAGTTGAAAGGCCGTGTTGCCCAGCGACAGCCCCAAAACATCACTGCTCTAGAGGAGATCTGCATGGAGGAATGGGCCAAAATACCAGCAACAGTGTGTGAAAACCTTGTGAAGACTTACAGAAAACGTTTGACCTCTGTCATTGCCAACAAAGGGTATATAACAAAGAATTGAGATGAACTTTTGTTATTGACCAAATACTTATTTTCCACCATAATTTGCAAATAAATTCTTTAAAAATCAGACAATGTGATTTTCTGTTATTTTTTTTAATTTTTTTGTCTTTCATAGTTGAGGTATACCTCGGATGAAAATGACAGGCCTCTCTAATCTTTTTAAGTGGGAGAACTAACACAATTGGTGGCTGACTAAATACTTTTTTGCCCCACTGTATATATATTATTACTCTTTGGTGGCATCTGGAAGCTTTATGAAGTCCTCCTGGATCCTTAATTTTTGTGACATTATTTAATTGTATTCATTTGGATTGTCTGGGTCGTTTTCTTTTTAAATCTACATTTTTGGGTAATTTCTGGCTGGCTGGACGATCGTTTACGGCCTAAAAAAACAAAGTAAGCTCAGAAATCTGCCCTTTGGCAGAAGTCTTTCTATCAATCCTTTTTTACCTTTAAATCTGTTATGACAGGGATAATTTTTAAATCCAAGTTTCTCTCAAGAAACAAATAAAATATTAGCAGTGACGCAACAGTCCTTTGGCAAAGCTATACACTCTCACATGAATATTGCATCACTGCCAGATATGGATTTAATGGCACTAAACATGGATCAGACTGAGCTTTGAATTGCTTTATTGGAAGGGAAGTGTGTATAGAGACCTGTCCAACACTATTTTGATGCCAGCTCTCAGGAAAGATTGCAGCAGTAACCTTCGAATAAAGTAGAAATAACCTTAAAGGGGCCGTATTATGCTTTTTCTGAGTGATCCCTTTCCTGAAGTGCAGTTATATAAGTTTATGTGCATGTAAATGGTCTGCGAGGCTAACTGAGTGACATCACTAGGTAACACTCGAACATTGTACACATCGTACTGGATAGGCCAAGAGGCGGGACATCTCTAAGCGGTTGACCAATCACAACAAAGCTGGCCAGCTAACCAATCAGAGCAGACAGAGTCTGGTTACAGACAGAGGGTGAAAAAAGGTCAAATGAAATAAAGAGCTTTTTGAACATTAAAGCATGGAAACATGTCCCAGTAGAGGCACAACATACAAATATAAAACCTGAAAACGAGCATAGCTTAACTTTCAGCTAAGATGTTAAAAACATGAAGCACATTTTTCTGGGATTTTAAACAGAGCAATTAGGTATATATAACATTTATATTATCTTGCACACATTTCACGGGGCTGTTATATAATCACTGCCTGAGGTTGTAAAGGTGTATAGCAGGGCTATTCAACTACACATTCAGTTGGGCCAGATTTTATAACTACATTCAGCGGCCTGTAAAAAGCGGGTAGTGACACATTTTAATCCAACACATATTACTGCGATGAAAAACATGCAATTTGTATTCATTGTTGATCCAACAAAGGTAGGTCAAAAAGTGCATAAAAACACAACAAATTAGCATTAATTTAACAGAATCTGAAAAAAAAGTGCACAGTTGTAGCATTACATTTGTTTGCTTTAGAAGTCAAATATTTAGGTTATTATTTTTTGAACCAGGCACATCACAAAGTGCATTTACTGAATACAATAATAGCAGTGTTAATAAATGTGCTCAAATACAAAAAAAACAGCTAAAGAGCTCCAATGCAACACAAAGAGGTAGTACTGTAGCAATATTTTTTCACTTTTCAAGTAATAACACAAAAATCATACGTTTTGGTCACATTTGACCCAGACACATTACAAAGTGCACTTAAATGAATACAGAAAGAACTGTCAAACACTTCAATGCACAAACCCATAACAAGGGATACGGGTAACTATATGAATGAATACTACACTACACGTCTACTATAGTAAACTAGGTGCTTACTATCACCTCATTTGTGATTTGTTATCGCTGACTTTCTCAATGGGAGAAGGGACATTTTTTGTTTTGAACAAGAGCAGTGATTTTTGGCTCATAGGATGTCAATGCAATCCTAAGACATTGGTGAAGAGTGCTGTCAGTCAGGGAGCAGCGAGTGCTACTTTTGATTGAGTTCATGTGTGAAAAGCTTGATTCACATGTGTATGTTGATCCAAACATACTGAGCACACAGATCTCTACTTTCTGAACGTTAGGGAACTGCTGTTTTTTGACATCACTCCAAAACTTCGCTGGCCCGTTAGTGCCAGCGAAGTTCCAGTGTATATTTCTCCTTGTCAATGCAGGGGACCACTTCCTTTCCTCTGGTTGATACGTCCCCCTCTATTGCAACAGTGAAGGGGTCTCTGGCAAAGCCCATCATCACGTCTGTGGGCAGAGCAAGTTCATCCAATCGACCGGCAAAGTTCTCTTTCAACCTCGCAATGAAATCTGTCATCACATCCGTGATTTGTGCCGGAGATGTGATGTGTTTGGGGAGCGTCGGAAAATGCACCATCCGACCCGTGCTCAAGTCGGTAGCAAAAAGGTCCAGCTTGACTTGGATCTGCTCCACAAGATCAATTACCGTTTTGTCTCTGTTTAAGCTTCAGAGTTGAGAGGGACATGTTTTAGAGTTGCTATCACAGGACCAGCGTTACTAGCACCACTAGATGCACTTTCAAAAAACGTGCTGCGTTGTGGTTTGGGGGTTTCTATGCAACGCGGAGTGTTGCGTTCATGGTCTGTACTAGTGTAGGAATTTGGCTACGGGAGGCTGGGCCACTCGGGAGTTGGTTCTGGGCCGCATCCGGCCCGCGGGCCGCCAGTTGAATAGGCCTGGTGTATACACAAGTTATTGAGCCGTTTCCGCTCTACATCCTGAACTCCTCCCTTCGATGCAATGCACTTCCGTTTTGGCGGACTGGGTTTGTTTTGCTAGCTAGCTCCGTTGTGCCGACAAAGCACTGATATCGCAGAGACAAAGAGGATATAACAATTACAACATGAAGAAAAGTGGTTCGGGAACTACGTGTACGGTAGTTGGTTGCAATCACTCGAGAAAGCACCTGAACGAGTGGTTAGATAGAGAGTGCTACGACCACAAACCAGCACCCAGCACCCAGCCATGTTGTTCATTAAATACAGATAAACACAACAAATACTGCATGCATTGTATTTTTTAATATTATATATGAATATTTTCATAGTGATGTAATTGTGTGGGCTGCTTTTATATTTTAATTTGTAATACCTGTTAGGATTAAACGTGATCTTTCTTGTTGAAGCCATTTCTTTAGTTTCCTCTCAACAATTAATTAATTCAGTGTTATTTATGTACAGTATGAGCTTAATATGAATGATGAACTGTGTTAAAAGAAATTGTAGCACTCTAAGGAACATATGAAATGCAATAATGCAATAACAGTGCAATAATGAAATTAAATTACATCAAACTTTATTTTCACTCAAACAGTACAGGCACATATGATATATTGCACAGCATAAAGAGATCATGTAAATTGTGCATTATGTAAACAACAGACAACTGTTGGCTCCTGTGGGCATGACCTAAATAAGGCAGTTTATTTTGGTTTTATGCTGGGCCACGTCGTCATGTTATCCTCCCAGTTTTGCACTGAATTCGGGTGGGGGAGAGTAACGCCATCTCCAGTCAAAGAAGTAGAATCGTGTTCCCAAGCTAGCATCACTGTTAGCATCGAAATCGCTGTGTTTACACCAGTGCCCGTCTGACTGTTTACATCGGTTTACACCGACAGACGCTGTGCAAAAGACTTCCGGCGGAAATGAAGTGCATTTGTGTAGTGTCATGGCGCTACCCGTGTTTTGGCGCGTAAACTTGTCTATAGAGTGGAGCAGTGACAAGTCCTATAACCCGGAAGTGAGTTAGCATTTTACCACTACCGGTTCCCTCGTCTCAGCCAAATGGGATCTCTCCATAGGATTTTGGAAAATAGCTGGAAATAAGGTCTGTGGTTGAGACAGATTTAAGAGACAGATCACGTTTTGTTCTATGACATTAAATACATCAGCAGTGACCCCACTGGTGATTTTTGAAGAGTTCACGTGGCTTAAAAATGATGGTTGTTACCGAATGGCTGAATAGGACTACAGAAGTTGTCGAGGAAGTTGTACGTCATTACGCCGAACACGTAAACACTCCTCTAAGTTTGTTTTTCCCCGTGTTCTGCTTGAAAGCAAGTACCTGCCTCCTGCAAACTGTTCAAACAAACGCTTCAACTTGTACCATTTTGAATCTGTATTTTTGAATATCGATCTTAAGTTGGCGTGACGTTGAAGCAGCGACCCTGCTGTAGTTCCTTTATAGCATAATGTTAGCATTTTGCTTCTGGTGATTAGATTTATGATTCGACATTTTTAAAAGTAGGGTAGACATGTGGATAGAATAAAACGTGCATTTATCAAACAGGTTTGCTTTCCACAGACTTTATTTCGAGCTATTTTCCAAAATCCTATGGAGATATCCCATTGCTTTTTTGTCATGCGCAGCTTATTTCCGGGTTTGTTTGTTTGTAGCCTTTATTTAACCAGGTGAAAATCCCATTGAGATCAACGATCTCTTTTTCAAGGGAGACCTGCAGCACATTGGTTACATATAAAAACAACAGAAAACAAAAAGGACATCAATACAACATAAAGGGTAAATGTGTCCTCCCTGCACCACTCTATTGCATTTGCAGACTGGGAGCTTGTTCTCAGAATATTTAGTCTGAGTAGGACATCTAGGGGTTTGCGGTGGTAATGCTTCAATGGTAACAGTTTAACTCGTTCTAGTCTTTGGTTGGTTTGATTTATTTTTCTACAGTGTGGAAACGCAACACATCCAAACATAAATAATTGATTTTTGGAGATTACACTCCCACCTATCTCTTCCCTGACTTTCTATCATTTTAATTATCTGCTAAGACATAAAATGCGTTAAAACAAAACAATTTATTGTCACCAACACTATTTCAACATGAGCATGGTTAATTTATAATAAATTATGTTTTTATAGCTGGAATAGTTATAGTTATAAAATGCTTACAGTAATTGAAATCAAAATTAAAACTTGGTCCTCTGAAGGGTTATCTATCTAGAAAGTAGGGCTGTTTTAACATTGTTTTTTTAATTACAAGATCATTAAGCCCTTTCAGTTCAATGTTTTAACGGCTCAATTACCTTTTAACTTCATTCTTTATGATCTCACAAACTAAATAGTCATTCTCAGACGGTAACCTTCAAACAAGCTCTAAAAAACACCTCACCCAAATGTTATTCTTATCAACATCATATAAAACATCCTAAATGCTATCACCATGACTGCATTACGCTAACAGGGATCTGGGTTCATGCAGAACAAAATTAACCACGGAGATCCCACTTTAAAGGTTCTGCCAGCAATCAATCTGTCATTAGGTGTGTCTATTTAAACATAAGCATGGGTGGTGCCAGAGATTTTCTTTTGGGGGTGCTGTGGGGTAGCTTGACGTTTCATAGAGGGTGCTCAAACATGTAGGGTTTCCCATTAATGTACCGGGCGCTACAGCGGAATGTTCTACAGCAACACTCCCCACACACACATACACATGCTACTGTTACAATGAAGGCTCGATAATCGGCTCACGGCATATAGGCAGGGGTAAAGTGCTATTTTGTATAGGTGGGGGGCGGACCAGCCTCCTAGGGGAGTCCGGGGAAATGCTCCCCCGGGAAGATTATTTTTAAATTATTTAAGTTAAAAGCATCAATCTGGTGCACTTTGAGAGCAACATTGAGAGATATGGATACATCTCTCAACACCCATATGAAACAGAACTGTAAGCAGATTTACTTTTTCTTGATGGATGTTTTACTAATTACTCCCCTTTTAAACTGTATTCATATATTCATATAGTATTTCATAACTGTTTTTCATTTTTCTTATTGTTTTATAATTATAATGAACATATGAAGGTGTGCCTCGGAAATACTTGTTTACATAAAGTGATCAAACCGTTTTGAGACCCACTGAGATAACTTACACTAAAGTTAACTATCTAAACACTGGGAGAGTCCTTTACCTCACTGAGCTGACGTTATCTGACAGGAGAGGACTTTCCTTTCACTTAGTTGTAGAAGCAGCTTCTAATATCCGTTAGCGCAGCAACAACAATCTCCGGTAACGGTGCTCTCTCTCCTCGTGCGCTCGTGCCACACACACACAGAGCCGAGCTTGAATGAAAAACCCAGAAGTAGTTGTACTGTACTGTACCATATCATTTTCAAATAAATATTTGTTCTAATTATGAATTTCACACATATATATATATAAATAAATAAAAAACATAGATTTCTTGGGGTTGCTTTGCAGTTGCTAAGCCAATTGTTGGTGTTGCTGTAGCAACTGCAAGCTACTGCCTGGCGCCGCCCCTGAACATAAGGAAGTGAACAGAAAACAATGGGCAAGGGGAAACGAAACTAAACAAACTGAGGAGCTTCAGACTGTTTGCTCTAGAGTCGGACACCTTCCAAGAAGCACCACACTTTTTACAACTTTTGAATTCCAGGTAAAATGGAGGAATTCAAACATCCACTGTTCTTTGAAGCAAAAGATTTGACAGACAAAGAGAAGGACAAAGTCTGGAGGCACTTTCAGAAAAGACGAGATTCTGGTGGAGGTGATTGTGGGATGATGGAAAAGGCTGGAGGGAACACGTATAAAATCTGTTTCAAGGAAATAGAAGGTGAGTAATAATATAAAAACTAATCCTATTTAGTTCAACTAGTAATGTGTCGTACGTACATACTATAGATTAAATGTAGGATGTTGTTGAGACCTTGATATTTGTGTTTCTACAGACCAGGAAAGGGTGTTGCAGAGGAAGTTTCATAATATCTCCCTTCCTTCTGGCGACTTATGTCTAAATGTGAGTCGAAGTTATTGCCCAGAGACCCCGGGTCAGCCATCTACAAGTCAACCGAAGGTATGCAAACATTAGCTGCACCCTTTATGGAAAAAGATACGTCACAGTCAAATGAGCTGGCCAAACCTATTTGAGAGGATTTCTTCTCAGTCCAATTCTATCAATGACAATGTTATGCACAGTACAGCTGTTGTGAAAGAACCTTAAAGTAAAAAACAACATCACATGTTTTACAGATACATTACCATGAATTAATACTTTTTTAATGTTCTTTTTTGCTTCAGACAACCACCAAAGTCAACACAAAAGGCCTTGAGAAGATATTCAAACTAGATATTTTCCTCATGTATTTCCTGAGAGACAATCTTAAAGCATACACATTATTACAGAAACAACTCTCATGTATCGGCTGCCAAGTAGAGTTAGATTTTGAAGAGGAGGAGGCAGTGGTAAGGGGGGATATTGAAAAGGGACCTGGAGGAGCTTTTGGGACCGCAGAGCAGTGGGAGTTACAGGTAGATCGACTCTTGATCAATTTCACTGAGAGATACCTCTGCTATCATGTGATTGAGCCGAAAAAAGCCAAAATCCTACTGCAGGACCTCTCCTTTGTGACAGATGATATTAAAGTGTACAGAGAGGGCGGTTATCCAGTGGTTGTGGGAGAAACTGAGGCTGTGCATGAGAAAATAGCAGTCCTCGAAAAGAGCCTGCCAACCCGGAAGGAGTTACCAATTGTGGAGAAGCTGTTCAAGCTGGTAGAAGAAGAGTTTAGTCGAGAAATGAGTGCAAAATACCCAGAAGTTAAGATCAACATAGGCAGCGCCATGGTGACCTTAGAGGGGCCTGACAAAGAGGTGCAGTCAGGAGCCAACACACTTGAGGAACTGAAGAAAAAAGTAAAGGAAAAGCGAGTTAAACTATCCACAGCCCTGATGACCTTTATAGGATCCAGCGGTGCTGTATCCAAGTACCAGACCCGCTTCCAGCAGAGACTCAGAAATCTTGTTTCCCTGGAGGTTGGGTCCGAGCTGGTCATGTCCAGTTTGTCCTCTGATGTCCTCGATGAGGCCGAAGCCACGCTGCAGAGAGACCTTGATGTGGCCAATGTCGAGCTGCAGGGGGCTGTAGCTGCACCCCCAGATCTAGATGGATTAAAGGAAATCCTCTTCAAAGCCAAGAACGAAGCTAACTCTCGAGAGTTCAGAGTGGACGTCAGCTTCATCCCAGGAACCGGTGGAACCCCAAACACCAAAGTACAACTGGTTGGCTACAGAGAAAATGTGAATAAGCTCAAAGATGTTCTGCATGACCAGATCAACCAAATCGGGACACAAGAAGTTCTAAACCTACCGAATCCTGACATGCTTGAATGTTTTGATAAGATTTTAGGAATGATTGGTATGAAGCAGAACAAAGTGACCTTGAAAGCCTCACTTTTCCCACACCCTTGTGTGCTTGTGTCTGGTCCCTGTCGTCTGGTCAAAGAGGCCAAGCAGGATCTAATCTCAGCTCTAGCTAGCCTGACCTCCGACACTTTGGTTCTGGATGGACCGGGGGCTCTGCAGTACTTCCAAGCAGAAGGTAAAATGGGCAAGGAGTTGGTAGAGAGCTCATTTCAGGTTATCGTCAAGGAACAACAAGGTGTGCATTCGGCAAATGTGCAAAGTAAACCACGAAGCATCAGCAGCCCTGTAACCAGCGGCTTGGCACCCGGAGCCCTCCCCAGATTGCGCTGCAATACTTTTGGAAGTAATGTGGCCATAAAGACGAGCCTGGAGATCAAGCTTGGCAGTCTGATAGATGCTCAGGTTTGAACATTTCCGCTTAACTTTAATTAGAATAAAGAAATCAGCAATACAACCACTCACATTGATATTAATCCACATTGTTTCCACAGGTGAATGTGTTGGTTGTCCCCATGCTCAACAAGAACCTCACTTCTACTAAGATTGGTAAATGTCTGTTTAAAAAAGCCGGGAATGCAATCAACTCAAAGTTTGACTCGGTGGCAGCGAATTGTACCGTTGCCCCTGGTGATGTCCTGCAGGTGGACGCGCCTCCATCTCTGGGCTGCTCAAAGCTCTTCTTCATCGAGTGCTTGCCATGGGATGGAGTCAGAGGGCAGAGTGTGAAGGTAAAGTTAAATACTTGGTGGATTTAATATTGTTGTAGGTGCGGGCAAAGGCTGAGTTCAAACTCAGGTGATGCATTCAAATGCCATGAATTAGAACAAAGAATCTGGCTAATTAATGGAAAATAAAACCTGTACTTCATAAATGTTGCTATTTACAACCGACCATTTAAATATAGAAGCACAGAAAGTGTTGTGCAATGCAGGGGTATCTTTTGACATAAACAACATTTCTGATTTTTGTTTTGCAGGCGCTTGGTAATGGCCTGAAGAGATGCTTGGAGCTTTGCGTACAGCAGGGCTATAGCTCAGTTGCCTTTCCAGTCATTGGACCCGGAGTTGTTTTAAAATACCCAATGAAAGAGGCCATTCAAGTGCTTATGGAGAACATTTGCCAGCTTGGATTATCTGCGTCCTCTGGATCTCTCACCACCATCCAGATCGTCATTAAACCAGGCTACCCTGACTCTGAGGAGGTGACTCTGATCACTTGGTTTTAAGATGCATGATTTCTGAAATGAAGTGTTTAATGCTGCTGTTTTTATTTACAGTGCTACCAAGACGTCTACAGGCATCCTGGCTTGAATGTGAACCAGGGAGGACAAGGTAAACGGTTTAACTAAGTATTTAGCAAGTACATTGTTCACCATTTCCATCCGCAATGGCCAAGATTAAACATCAGACACACATTAAATATATATTGGGCATTGTTTGTTTTAGCAATCTTTAGGTCCCTCACCAGTGACCTTGATGACATCTCGATGACAGTGGGCGGCGGGGTTAAACTACAACTGGTGTTTGGTGACATCACTGATGAGACGACGGATGCTGTCGTGAACACGACCGACTTTGTTTATTTCCAGAATGGTGAGTGAGAACTAATGATGCTTTAAAAAAGGGAGAACAGTTACATCCCTTCACTGATTTTAAAATGTATGGTTATCCTACAGGTGTGTGCAAAGAAATCTTAACTGTAGCTGGAGCGGATGTGGAGGCAGAACTTAAAGCAGGTAAATAAAAAAAGGACCTGCTAGACATTTTTAAGTAACACACACCTACAACATCTTTACTCAGCTTTCCTGTTTATTGTTGTTTGTAGCAAAATACACTTGCGGAGACGTTTTTGTGTCCCAATCGGGAGAGTTCCCCTGTGAAGCCCTTTTCCATGTCTGTGGACAAAACAATGCAGTCGTCATCGAACAAATGGTGATTCGCATCGTTGAACATTGTGAATCTTTTGGGTTCGAGTCTGTGGCCATACCTGCTATCTGTGCTGGTGAGTATTCTGTAACACTTTTTTTTTAGATATAAGGTTAGAAATGTTTCAGGTTTACTCATTAAATTAATGTGCAGGAGCTGGTGGGTTGGACCCTTGTGTTGTGGCAAGAGCCGTCCTCCGAGGGGTCAAGGATGCCACGTCGTCCTTTGGTCTCAATTATCTCACTGATATCCGCCTCGTCCTGCTAAAGATCAACGTCTTCCTGGCCTTTAAAGAAAAAGCAATGCAAATGTTTTCCACTGCTGTGATCAACAAAGGTGATTTACCAGCATAGAAATCTGCCTCTTTGTTCTCCGGGTATTGTCACTAATTGTTAACATCTCACCTTCCTTGCCTTGCAGCTTCTGTACCTCAGTTGCCTCATGTACAACAACAACAACAACAACAACAAAAACCTCTGTCTGTGGAGGCAGATCTAAGCATCATCTGTAAGAGTTCTACAAGCCAGCAGTCCGTCTTCAGGTTCCTCGGTCTCTCCGGAAAGGATGTTGACGGTGCCATGACAAAGCTGACGGATCTGTATCAGGCTCAGTGTTCTTCTCAAACCTTCAGAAAGGAGGAACTGAAAGACCTCACCCAGGACAACGTGAAGGATCTGAAGCAGCTGGTGGAAACCGAGGGTCTGTATGTTGAGTTGAGCCAAGGCACCTTGAAAGTTAGCGGGCTGAATAACGGAGTCATCAAGGTAATGCAGATGATCAACGCCTCTCTACACGGCAACCTCAGAAGAGAGGTGAGAGTCAGGGAGGAGGGGGATCTGTACGCCCGTGTGGCTTGGTGCGTCTTGGGACATAGAGGCAACTGGGAGAGGTTGCCCAAAACAGCCAATCACAGTCTGGAGAATAACGATGTAGGAGGAAGGATAGTGGACGCGCAGGGCAACGAGTGGACCATTGATCTGCCGAGGATGGAGGCCATGAGATATTTAGGTGGTCAAACAGCAAAACTAAAACGACTTGAGCATCTGCCAGGTGAGAAGATGATTCTAAGGTGTTATAAAAAGATCCCTGCTTGATACATTCTGGTTGACAAAGGGTCAAAAGTAATGAGAAGTGGAAAAATTCCCTAGTCAAAAATGTTCTGTCAAAGGATTTTGTATATATTTTTCATTTTCAAGTTAAACCTGAAGAGTTAAGGATTTATCTTATGACATCATAAACAAAGTAAAAGAGGCTAAAACCGTGTAGATATATCTCAATTAAAAACTAAAGTCTGTTTTTTGTCTACATCGAGGGAAAATTACATTTAGTTTTCGAAGTAAAGACCATTTACCTTTTCTCCAATTTGTCCTCCAACATCTCTCAGACTTCACCCTCCCTCTGTACTGGGACAACATGGTTGCCGGTCAAGCTTTGAAGACGGTTGACCTCCTTCCTTCCTATGCAGAGTATCGCACAGTGAAGGAGGCCTTCAAACGAACAGTCGGCAAGACCGTGCTGAAGGTAGGCAATTGCACCGTCCAGAAAACTATGAATTGAACCTGTACATTTTATTTCTCAATAGTATATTGTACACAGTGCATTTGCAAACATATTTACATCTTTTCAAACTAAGTTTTACAGCTTATGTCTTCGTATTTGATTTTTCTTGATAGATCGAGCGCCTGCAGAATGTCCATCTGCGGCGCGCCTATGAAGCTCAGAAGAAGCAAATCTCTGACAAGTACAAACAGCAGGGTGGTGAATGTGAAAAGCTCCTGTACCACGGGACGACCCAGGACAACTGTGATTCCATCGTAAAAACTGGGTTCAACAGGCGCTTTTCTGGGCAGAACGGTAAACATGTTTTAATTTAATCAGATTTTATCACTGCTCTTGCATCTGTTTCTGGAAAGCATAATTTCCTACTCTATGTAGCGTAGGAGCTGTTATTGAGTTTGGACTAGCTGTTATGGTTGTAGCCAAAATCTAGGAAATAATCTAGATTTAACTTGATGAACTCTAGGCACCAAAAGGACTTTCAGGTAGGAACATTTGAAAAATTAATTACTGTCATTCATCGACTGACATTCGAAGACTTTCCTCACCATACAAATTGAAATATCTGCCATTTTTTCAAAGGGTTATAAAGATTTATTGTAAATTCCCACCAGACACTTTTTAACGCTGCTATGGACAATCTTACACCATGTACATTCCCTAAGATATTGAAGTGACTGTTATTTTGTTCTTTTATATATATTGATTCTTGTGTTTTATCTTGATGTGTGCATATGTATAAATGTGTCTGTTGATTGTATATATATTGGATATACATATTTGTATATTTGTATTATTGTATTTTGTATTCAGGATTGTTGGAAACGTTATTTCGATCTCTCTGTCTGTACAAACACACAGAAAAATTGACATTAAAGTTGACTTTAACTTTTCCTTTATTCTCAGCAACTGCCTATGGGGAAGGAACATACTTCGCTGTCAATGCCAACTACTCTGCTCAACCCAACTACTCCAAGCCAGCTGCTGACGGTTCCCAGCTCATGTTCGTGGCCCGCGTCCTGACCGGCATCTACACTCAGGGCCAACAAAACATGAGGGTCCCTCCTCCCGTCAGCAACCAGGAGGGCCACGACCGCTACGACAGCGTGGTCGATAGAGTGGACAACCCCCAAATGTACGTCGTGTTTCATGATAACCAAGCGTACCCCGACTACCTCATCACTTTCAAGTGACCGTGAGGAGATATGATTTACACGAAGTCAAAACAACATTTCAAAAAACACGACAGCATTTCACAAAACACTACAGAATTTCAGAAAACACCACAGCATTTCAGAAAACACCACAGAATTTCAGAAAACACCACAGCATTTCAGAAAACACCACAGCATTTCACATTTTACTGAAAGGGTATTCCTTTAGGGAGAACATTTCTTGTTTGTGATTGGAAAGAGCCAGCCAGAGAAGCACTGCTGTGATTTTTTTTTTTTTGCTGCCAGGCAAGAAATTACGCTTCGTGATTGTTCAGCACCCGGCCGACAGCACCACCTATTTCCTGTTTGGTACCGTTCAGCTGTTTCTTCAAGAATTTTAAACTGAGTTGGAAAGAATGGAAGAAGAGATGGAAATCTTAAGGGAATATTTTAACGAAGGATATACATACAATGTTATCCTCAACATGCTGTCAACCCATCACAACATCAACATGTCCCTTAGAACCAGGGATGTAGTGCTGCTGGGGCCTAAATGACTATGTGTGATGTTAAAGGGGTCACTCATGGCAAATTCACAGAGAATTATCACCCAATTTAGGTCACGTCTCAATGTTTATTAAGTAAAAACATCCAGCCTGTCCCGGGATTTTAAACAGTGCAAATAGGTATATATAATATGTTTATTATCTTATACACACATTTTACTGGGCTGTTTTAAAATCACTGCATGAGGTTGTAAAGGTGTATTGCATTTGCAGACTGGGAGCTTGTGCTCATAATATTTAGTCTAAGTAGGGCATCTAGTGGGTTTGCGGTGGTAATGCTTCATGGTAACAGTTTAACACCAGAACTTGTTCTAGTCTTTGGTTGGTTTGATTTATTTTTCTACAGTGTGGAAACGCCACACATCCCATAAATCATTGATTTCTGGAGATTACTCTCCCACCTTTCTCTTCCCTGACTTTCTATCATTTTAATTATCTGCTAAGACATAAAATGCTTCTTTTAAAAAAAAAAAAAACTATTTCTTGTCATCAACTTTATCACCACAACATGAGTATGGTTAATTCATAATAAATTATCTTTTTATAGCTGGAATAGTTTTAGTTATAAAACGCTTATAGTAATTGAAATCAAAATAAAAAATGTGTCCTCTGAAGGGTTATCTATCTAGAAAGTAGGGCTGTTTTAACTCCGCTTTATAAATTACAAGATCATTAAGCCCTTTCAGTTCAATGTTTTAATGGCTCAATTACTTTTTAACTTCAGTCCTTATGATCTCACAAACTAAATAGTCATTCTCAGCAGGTAACCCTTTTCTTCAAACAAGCTCTAAAAAACACCTCACCCAAATGTTAGTCTTATCAACATCATATAAAACATCCTAATGTTATCATCATGACTGCATTACACTAACAGGTATCAGGGTTCATGCAGAACAAGATTAACCACGGGAATCCCACTTTAAAGGTTCTGCCAGCAATCAATCTGTACATAAGGGAAAGCAAAACTAAATAAACTGAAGAGCTTCAGACTGGCACTCTGGAGAAAGGTATAAGGTTGGATAAGTAGTTATTTAATTTAATCTGGCTTCGTATGATAAAAACTACTCGACGCAGTCCTCTATTGATGTTGTTGTGAGCTGTGTTGTGGAGAAAATCAGCGACGTAAAACGCTGTGTGGGTCATAAGAAGGCACGTCAACGGTTACGTCATGACGCAATAATTCACCTTTGAACCTAATTCACCTTTGAACCTTCATCTGTAACAATGAGTGGACCAAAGAAAAGAAAAGTCGACATTGAGTGCAAAGTCTTTAATGAGGAGTGGACAGCTAGATATTTTTTTCACGATCTGCTACTGGCCCGGCCCGTCTGTCAAATTTTAAAGCTCATAGTGGCCCCCGAGTCAAAAAGTTTGCCCACCCCTGCTCTAGACGGACACCTTCTAAGAAGCATCACACTTTTTACAACTTTTGAAGTTCAGAATTGCAGGTAAAATGGAGGAATTAAAACATCCACTGTTCTTTGAAGCGAAATATTTGACAGACAAAGAGAAGGAAAAAGTCAGGAGGCACTTTCAGAAAAGACGGGATTCTGGTGGAGGTGATTGTGGGATGATCGAAAAAGCTGGAGGCAACACGTATAAAATCTGTTTCAAGGAAATAGAAGGTGAGTAATCCTATTTAGTTCAACTAGTAATGTGTTGTATATACTTTGTAGCAGGGTTTCCGCCAGGATTTTTTCTCGCCGGTCAAATGTCCAGACAGAATTTATTTTACCGGATAAATTTGAAACTTACCGGTCATGTTTCAATAATAAGAATAATAAGAATTGTGTAGCAGAGTTTCCGTTATCAGGTAATTACCGGACTATGACCGGATATGCTGATGTTTAAAACTCAGTTAATGGGAGTCATTTTTATATTGCTTCAGTTTATAATCGTAAAAAATTCAGATTAATTTTTCAATAAATGATTATACAAACGACAGACAACATCATATTACATTCAAACAAAATACTTGTAGTAGATGAAGTACATTATTCAAAAGTTTACATTAACTTTGGATAATAACACGGGAGAAACGGATCTTCTCTTTTCCTCTCTCCCTCCCTCTGGCCCATTCACAAACCGCCCCCTACACCTACACCCACCCCTACACCTACACCCTACCCCTCCGTTTGCGCGTTCACTCGGAGGGTCCGCCATATTGAGGGCTGTTCCAAAGCAACGAGTGTGGAGCGGTGTCCCAGCTAACAATTGCACGTGGCTGCCACGTTACAGCCACGTGATGCTGTTGTTGTGACAACGTGGCAATTTACGTGGAGGCCACGTGATTTTGTATGGTTGAAATAACGTGGTCACCACATTGAAATGTAACGTTGAAATGTAACGTTCACACCACCTTTAGACCACTTTCTATTTGCAATTATATTTTCTTTCGATTAGCTTTAATTATGTCAAAGTAATCAACACAACTCAAATTTTAATAATACACTTCTTAGACAATTTTATTTGCATTTCAATGGTTCAAATGCATAATACATCATGACATGATTCAAATTGACAGATAGATATATATCAATAAGAAATTCCATAAACCCATAATTAATTTTAGGACATGTAGACAGTAGAATGATATTTTTTATCATATTTCTACAATTATGGACATTTAAATATTCTCTGCAAACTTAAGGTGTATAAGTAACCAGTTTAATTTGTATGTTCCTGAACAAAAGAACATAATGAAGCCATGGTCAAATGTAGTAACACAAAGAGGGATATAAATGATATCAATTGCAATCTCTTTATATGAAGGCATAACAGGTTTACCTAAACTACTTTCTAAGTACCTCAAGGAAATAACCTAACAATAGATAAAACATTGTCCAAGGTAATACAATAATAGCTGGCCAGCTGAACATTTGTGGCTTTCGAACCGAGACCTTGTAGACTAAATGAACATTTACGTTGGTGGCGCTATATGTATTTATTCAGTTATTATATATATGAATGGCAGTAACATGTATCTACTACGTAGGTGAATTTAAATGAAATAAAAATATTTATTTATTCAGTTATTATATTTTTTGTACAAGCTGGCCGAAACGTCCGCCCCGACAAATATACCTGGCCAAAACGTCCGTTGGCCGAAACGTCCGTGCACCAATGACCAGGCATAATATGTGAAATGTTAATCTGAATCTGTATCTGTATCGACTGCAGATGCGACGCTCTTCCTTCTCTTTGCAGCAGGTTCCTAAAAAGCAAGAACGCACATTAGGGAATACATGGTATATTAGAAAATAAAATCCTTAATTGTTCCTAATTGATGAGTAGTGATAATGATAACTAACTTTGTGAGAATGCAAAGATTTAAGTACTGATGACACATACTATATGTCAAAGTGGTAAATTTATGTGATATGTAAATGCTTTATTGACAGACATTTGGAGAGATGGACCAAATATTTAAGTAAGTCACTAGAATCCACTATCACCTTGTATTTTGGCCCTCCTTTTTTCTTCGGTGCATATTTGAGATTTTCGGACAGTTGCTCCTCCACCTCGGAAGCCTTGGCTTTAGGATGGTTTTTCAAGCATGCTCCTGTAGGAAAAGTAGCACAAAACTGCTAACCCCAAGCAATACACGGAAGAAAGGAAGAGTAACAAGTATATGTACAGGTGAAAGAATTAACACTAAAACAACTATTCCTCACAAATCTAAACTAAATAATCCTAAGGCAGTTTTATATTTTAATATTTGTAATTAGAATGGTATTCACAGACGAACACAGGATACATCCCCCAAATCTTTACTGGCACCAAATATTCAAGACGGCCAGACAAATGGGTTTCTTGCTGAACCATTTCCCTCATTATCATGATCACCCACTGGGGACCAGTATCTCGCACTTGGGACCAATATCCCCATTAGCGCCGATGTAGGATCAATATCCCCCATTATCACCCACCTGGGACCATTATCGCTAACCGAGATGATTACCCCCCATGAACAGCTGAAAAATGTACGCGGTAGTATGGCCAAACCCCGGAGAAAATTAAGAAAATCCAAGATGGCCACAACAATAAAGATATAAAAATAGAATCAGCACCAAAATCATGAGGGTTCTTGGCCCATGGATGACCAATACTCATACAAATAAGTACATTAGAATGTCACATAGTTTTTGAAAGATCCACTAATGAAGATGCAGACCCAGACACGTACCCACTCATGCACATGAAACATAACATCCCCAAAATGGTCGTTTCGGTTATAATAAATGATAATCAACATGTTATATTGAGTATCTCTGGAGTGCATCAGGCGAGCTTCATAAAATACTGAAGAAGCAATTGCATGCCATTTATGACTTAAACACTTACTGATGAGGACCTTGGTGACCGACAGGTCAATCAACGCGTTCTTGCCCTTCTTTCCCTTGAGGCTATACGTTGACCATAAGGCATTGGTTCCCAACTTGGAGAGCATCCTCCGGATGGTGTCTCCGATGTTGTGGCCACCCAAGGAAGTCATATAGCATGTCTGCAATGTAGATAATTAGTTTTCTTAGTAAAAAACCCTTGAGTACATCCAAGTGAAAATGCTAAATTGTCAGATATATATTACAAAGGCAGCATTGAATATAACTACTACAGTTTTGAAATAATTCAGTGGTCCCAATTATGTCTATCTATCTATCTATCTATCTATCTATCTATCTATCTATCTATCTATCTATCTATCTATCTATGCCTGCCTGCCTGCCTGCTGCCTGCTTAGGTGCCTGTCTGCCTGACTGTCCGTCTGCCTGCCTGTTTAGCTGTCTGTGTGCCTGCCTGTCTGTCTGCCTATCTGTCTGTATACCTGTCTGTATGTGTGCCTGCCTGCCTGCCTGTCTGTCTTGGTGTCTGCCTATCTGTCTCTTTGGAAGATGGAGTTACTTCTTCATAAAATTTAAGCGATTCTTAACAAAATAAGTTTTTCTTTCACAATGGAACATACCAATTGTCTCTTGAAGGCCTTATCTGTAAGCCTCTCACAAAGCCTATCCAGCTCCTCAGTACTGCTGACAGGGTCTGGTAGTACATCGTCCAACTCCTCTCCTGCTGCTCTGCTGGCACTTGTCAAGAAGCGCAGCATTCTAAGGATTTCCCCCTGTGACTCTTCAAGGTTTTGCATATGCATCAGCATCCTGCTCTGGAATCCTGTAGCAAGATAACACAATTCCACATTTTTAAATACTATGCTTAGAATTTGCATCTATTCACCCACATACATGTATAATGCATTAAGGCAATTGCGACAAATGATTCATTACATTTCATGTTGCGTTGAAGTTAAACACATATTTCAAGCAACGGCAAGTGCTAGATCCCAAGCTAAACGTAAATGGAATGAGAAAAAAATGCGAAAAGGATGCCATAATCATCAATCAATTTGTCTCAAAAGAACACAATGTTTAGAATGAAGAAATCAAAATTGAATATTTTCTGGATCACAATTTTGAAAAATATTCTTGAAGTAAAACTGTTACATTAGGCTTTGTTACCTGTTGGCTCACTTTCAGGATTTATTGCAGCAGATGTAGAAGCTCTGGGTGTTGTGGGGGTGCTGAAAACATAACATGAAATTATTACTTCACTGCAGTACATGCCAACAGTAAGCCATAGTTACATGGCATGAGTAGTAACAGAGATTCGCTACAGCTTAATATCAGATTGGTCTAATGTACTACATGTACTAGTCTAAATGCTTTAGCACAGGGTGACTGTACCAATGAATGGCCTAGACCAATCATGGTGAGCAATGAGATATACATGTACGTACTACTCTCAGTAAATACTTGGGTAAAACTACAAAGCCTCAGATTCCTTACCTGGTATGGAAGGGTTGCTTTCCTCCACGATGATCCTCAGACAGTCGTGCACTTGAAGTCATCACTGTATACAGAGATAGTAATGCAATTAATTTATAAATGTCTATATCAGAATACTTAAATTAATATAAAGCGAAAGGCTAAATGGAGCAAAGTGAATACAGTGGTGCCCCTTTTGAATGACCTCATATTTAAGACCACGTCTCTTGGGAGCCCGCAACATCATGCACCAATGGCTACACATCCCATGCTATTGAACCTCTTATGAGAGACCACCCTTTATGACAGATCGGTTTGGCTTGGCAGATGGGGTGGTCTCTCAAGAGGACCAATGTATATCATTACTCGAAACCGTTTTTTTTTTTAAATATGAAGACAAATGCACAATGTCAATAGTCCTAAATACCTGATCTTGTGTCACTGTTAGGACACACAGGAGACTGGATTCTATGCCCAGAAATAGACCTGGAAGGGGTACTGGTACTTGGTGATATCGCTCTCGGTGCAGAACAGCCTTAAACAGAATTTAATGAGTGTGGTTATCGATAAAACATTAGTAATGCATTTTTGATTAGGACATGAAAGCAATACTTTATTTTCACTGCAAGAAGATACTCCCAAAATATCAATTTACCGGTACTGATCTACCTGGTACTGCATAAATGTCTGTACCAAAAAGTAATCATTGTTCTATAGGTCAAAATAGCCCATAGTTAGCCAGTTAGATACTGTGTTTAAGAAAAGGTTGGACCTCCTGGGAATAAAATTAGCATACAAGCAAATGCTGTTTTTTTTCTTTTGTGACTCAAGCTTCATGTTGAAACTAAAATAATTGAAATTAACAGTTGAGGATATAGCTCTACTTGATCCTTGTGCCAACCTCATTTACCATTTGTCCGTTGAGGAGGTGTTGGTAGCTCGGCCAGAACTAGAGCAGGGACACTGTCACTTGCCTCCAGTATCTCCCCTTCTTCGTCTGTATTAACATTATTTAATAAAGATTAACAGGTGAAGTGAAGCACCACATTAAATGACATTTAATAAAGAAAACTGAAAGGGTTAATATTTCTTATTCCGTTGAACTGTTTTTCTATTAATTTGTTCCCATAGAGTACGTTCGTCTATTAACTGGGTAGTCGCTATCTATTGAAAAGTCGGGACATATCTCAACCAGATATAGATCTCCCACGGATTTAATGTAAGCTTTGTTCACACAGCCCAGCGGCCCTGCTGAAAAAAACAACATGGAGGCCGAGTCCGAGATTAGGCCACACATGAGGCCACAAGGCACCTGCTTAATTTCGGCAGAAAAAGTGTAAAATATGCTGAGAGCTGTGCATAGAACACTCCCCCATATGTTCATGAACCGAATTACAAAACTTTAAAAAAGGATGGCTTCCTTACCTGCAAGTATATATTGACAGTTCTTGACTTGAATAAAAAAAATGCGGTTTAGGCCTAACGTTCCAGAGATTGACAGCGTGTCCTCGTTTTCGCAGATCCGTTTAACCGTTTGTAGGTCGCTGAACGGCATTAATTTTAACCAGCGCTAGTGGGGGCATCGAGGGACAGGAAAGGGTGTCGAACTGGGAAAAACGATCGAATAACTGTCTGTTTTGCAAAATACATCCCATCTTCTGGGAGAATAGATGGATATTTGAGGGACTATATAATTTGTATGCGTATGGATCGACCAGGATGTGAAGTGGTAAATCCAGAACACTGAGAAAAGGCGCGAACGAAATTTGCCGTGATTGGTTGAATTCTTAGGCTGGTGAGAGCATATACAGTTATAAACATCAACCAGTAGCGTGGCGTGGGGAAAAAATTAGGGGAAGCCAATAATACGTCCTTTCTTTTGGGTCGGGGGTGTGGTGGTCAATGTAATAACGTAACCAGATGAGTGATTACAGCGCCCGGTATCATTTTACACACATTTGTATCATACAGATGCAGGACTTACACACGCCTGTTATCTGACCGACAGGTCCGCACGCACTCTCCAGCCGAAACTCTAATAAGCATTCATTCACAAACTAAATCAGGAGACCTTTAACGTTTTACGTCCGGTTCGCTCCTTTGTTCCTCGCTGTACACAGCTCCAGTTTGGGCATTGGCCTTTCATCAGATTGTATTTGTTGTTGCTGCTGCAGCGGAAGTTTAGTACAATTATTTTTTATTAAATACTCCGAATCTCCACCCTCCATAATTGCACTTGCTTCAGTTGCTTGCTACTTTCTAATGGCGGTGAGAGTGGTGCAGTGACGCTATCTATCTTCTATCGATTAGATTTATGATTTGAAAATTATAAAAGTAGGCCAGACATGTGGATATTATCCGACTGAACAAAACGTGCATTTACCTAACAGGTTCGTTTTCCACTGACCTTTTTTCGAGCTATTTTCCAAAATCCTATGGAGAAATCCCATTGCTATTTTGTCGAGGGAAACCGAGCGCAGCTTACTTCCGCTTTTTGGGACGCGTCACTGCACCACTAAATTGATGCGATTTGATTGGATTGTGAGGCAAGGGAAGCCAGCTGCCTCTGGCTTCCCTTGGCATGGCCCTGACCAATCGCAGGTTGGCAGGGGCATGACGTGAGCCTCATCTGATTGGTCAATCCCTCCATTTTTTTTCACCAAGGGAAGCAAATTTCGGCTGGCCTCCTCTCGCAACAGAGAGTGCAATCTACGGTTTCACCGTAACATCTAGAGGGGCGCTGTTTCACTCTTTGTAAAATACTCAATGAGAATGGGGGAGAGACGGGCCGGCAGCAACACACAACAAAGAATTTCCGAAACTAAACGAAGTGTTTTTATTTATTTATTAAAATTATAACTACAATCCGAAAAAACAGGGGAAGCCTGGCTTCCCTTGGCCTCCAGGAGAAAACGCCACTGACATCAACAGCAACAAATGGACGAACAATATTCAACTACATAATAGAGTAGACTCCATCTATTTGCATACAAATCATATGTATGTGCACCCACTTGCATGGAAAGGAAAACGTTATATTTCAACGTGGCCACAACGTGGTATTTATACGTTATATTTCAACGTGGCCACAACGTGGTATTTTCTTTGTAAAACCACCCAAGTAATATTTTTTGCACAAATTACTATCCTTCAAACTCATATTCTGACAAAAAGGAAATAAATAAATAAATCTATAACATTAAACAAATCAGTATTTTTAGACGGGTGCTTGTGGTGAACCACAACGTTGGGGCCACGTGGCTACCACGTTGTGCACACTTAGACGGGTGCTTGTGGTGAACCACAACGTTGGGGCCACGTGGCTACCACGTTGTGCACAGTGCCACCAAACTACCACTTTTAGGCCACGTGGTGGCAACGTGGCGTGTTAGCTGGGGTGGAGGCGGAGTGGTCTATCAAGCCCTCTGTCATGTCTCGCAAATTATGTTAGTTAGTTTTTGTCTTGGTCTAGTGATTTTCCCCTTTATTTTTGAATAGTAACCTTCCCTCTCGTTTCAGATACTCTGACCTCCCTTCCTTGTGTGTCTCCCACTCCTGTGATTGTCGACCCCGCCCCTGATTGTTTCCACCTGTTCTCCATTACCTGGTGTATTTATTGTCCTCGTCTCCCTTTGTCCTGTGCCAGTTCGTTTCGTTCCTTGTGACTACCACCAGCATTAGCAATCCAGGATTAACCCCAAGCAGAGCTTTGAGCCACGTCTTGTTTAAGTATTTTTGTTGTTCATGCTCCTAGTGTTTTTCCTCTTTAAGAGTGATTTTGTTTTTGTACCACTATCGTTGAGCTTTGGTTTGAATAAAACCTTTCTTTTGTTAAATTCTGTGAGTTGTGCATTTGAGTTCATACCCGTTTAATCAGTCGTAACAGTACGAACTGGCCTAAACATGAACCCAGCCGACTCTGAACAGCTGAGAGCAGCGCTTCGCTCTCAGGGAGGCCGCCTCGCTAAACAGGAGGATCAGTTAACGGCCATCCAGCAGGGAGTATCACACGTCACAGACAGCCAGAGGGAGTTCGAGTCATCTGTTACAAACCAGATTAACCACCTGGCGGGGCAGATCCACCACCTGCTCGCTCACCTCAAGACTGAGCCCTCACACCCACCTCCGGCCGGACCCGAAGCGAATGCGGACCCGGCGCCCGCTTCCCACACCGTGTCAATCCGCCTGGCTCCGCCTGTGAAGTTTTCCGGGGAATCCCATGACTGCCGTCCATTCCTGGTGAATTGCAGCTTACATTATAGCCAACTACCGACAACCTTTCCCACGGAGAGATCCAAGGTGGCTTTTATGATTTCCCATCTCACCGGACGAGCGGCGGCGTGGGCTACGGCTGAATGGTCACGTGACTCGCCGATATGCGAGTCTTTGGAACAGTTTACGGACTCCCTGACGAACATTTTTGACCACACGTCCCCAGGCAGGGAAGCAGCTCGGGCTCTTTACAAGTTAAGTCAAGGAAGACGCAGTGTGTCAGACTACGCAGTGGAATTTCGCACCATTGCGGCCGATAGTGGCTGGAATTCTTCTGCTTTGTTCGATGCCTTTATTAATGGGCTTTCTGACCCTATTAAGGATCAGCTGGCACCCTTGGATCTGCCAGTGGAACTAGACTCTGTCATTGCCATGTCCATAAGGATTGATAACAGACTTGCTGAGAGGAAACGGGAGAAGGACAGGGCTGCACTACCCTATTTCCACCCTAGAGGGCACTCCTACTCTTCTCACTCTCAGGAGACTGCCATGCCACGTTCCTCTTTCCTTCCATCCCAGAGATCAGCGTCCCCCAACAAGGCCGAGGAGCCAATGCAGCTGGGACGTGCCAAGCTGTCCACGGAGGAGCGGCGGCGCCGCCTGCTGGAGGGAAGATGTTTTTACTGCGGTCAACAAGGTCATCTTCTCTCTGGATGCCCGGTAAAAGACGGGGCTCACCAGTGAAAGGGAGGGCACTGGTGAGCCGTCTTTCCACGGCAGACTTTCCTCCCCGCAAGTTGACCAACATAAAGGTAATCTGCCATGAAAGAAGTAACTCTCAAAAAGTGTTAATTGACTCTGGGGCTGACGAAAGCCTGATGGATTGGGGATTAGCTCATGAACTGAGACTTAATACTGAACTTTTGTCGTCCCCTTTGAAAGCCAGTGCTCTGGATGGCAAACTTCTATTTCATGTCACACACAAGACCGAACCCGTCACTATCATGATTGATGATCATTGTGAACTCATGTCGTTTCACCTGTTTAATTCTGCTCAACATCCTCTCATCCTAGGTTTTCCCTGGCTAACCAAGCATAACCCCTATGTTGATTGGCGGTCAGGTAAAAATTAAGGGGTGGGGGCAGGAGTGTTCACAGGATTGTTTTAAGTGTGTGGGAAACATGGCAGTAGGAGGGGTTTCTGGGGAATGTAGTACCGATCGGGTTACTAATACTCAACATAGCCTGGACCACAAGAATCTCGAGTACATTAGGAAGGCTAAAAGACTAAATTCTCGCCAATCAAGATGGTCTCTGTTTTTTAACCGTTTTAACTTCACTCTGTCTTACAGGCCGGGGTCCCAGAACGCCAAGCCGGATGCCCTGTCCCGTTTGTTTGACCCCGAGCCGGTTGCCAAGAAGCCTGAATCCATCCTGCCACTGAACCGTGTGGTAGGGGCGGTCACTTGGCAAATAGAATCTGTGGTGAAGCAAGCTAATGGTGAGAGCCCAGCACCTAGTGGTTGTCCGCCAAACCGTCTGTTTGTGCCTGTTACTGTACGTCCACAGGTCGTCCATTGGGCTCACTCATCGCTGCTCACCTGCCATCCTGGCGTCAAGAGGACCATATTCTTTATCAAGCAACGTTTTTGGTGGAGATCCATGGAGCGTGAGGTCCGGGAGTATGTGGAGGCCTGTCCTGTCTGCGCCCGCAACAAGACATCCTCCAGGGCACAGATGGGGCTGCTCCAGCCGCTTCCGGTTCCCAGCCGGCCCTGGTCTGAGATTTCCGTGGATTTCGTCACTGGGCTCCCAATGTCAGAAGGTAACACCACCGTACTCACGGTGGTGGACCGTTTTTCTAAGATGGTTCATTATATTGCCTTACCCAAGCTGCCATCTGCCAAAGAGACGGCAGAGATCATGATGACTCATGTGTTCCGTATCCATGGTTTCCCCAAAGATATTGTCTCAGACCGGGGTCCGCAGTTCATCTCACGCTTCTGGAGGGAGTTCTGCAACCTCATCGGGGCGTCGGTGAGCCTGTCATCCGGGTACCATCCGGAGTCCAATGGCCAGACCGAACGCCTTAATCGGGAATTAGAAACTGGGCTCCGCTGCCTCAGCTTCCAGAACCCTTCCTCCTGGAGCAGGCATCTCACATGGGTAGAGTACGCCCACAACACGCTCCCCACGGCCCCTACTGGGTTGACTCCCTTCCAGGCTGCCTATGGGTATCAACCTCCTACCTTCCCGGACCTCGAGAAGGAAGTCACAGTCCCGTCCGCCCATGCCCTGGTTCGGCATTGTCACCGGATCTGGTCCGCCACCCGCAGGGCTCTTCTAAGGAGTGGGGAACGCATGAAGGTGGCGGCAGATCGGAAGCGTCGGCCAGCTCCGGAGTACAGGCCCGGCCAGAGGGTCTGGCTCTCTACCAGGGACCTTCCCCTTCATGTGGTGTCACGAAAATTGGCACCTAGGTTCGTAGGCCCATTCCCAGTGGCCAAAGTAATTAACCCTGTCTCTGTTCGCCTTCGTCTCCCCAGGTCTCTGAGGGTTCATCCCACCTTCCATGTGGGACGACTGAAGCCGGTAAAGGAAAGCCCCATGGTTCCCGCGGCCAAACCCCCTCCACCCCCCCGAATGCTCGACGGCGGCCTGGTCTATACGGTCAAGCGCCTGTTGGCGGTCCGGAACAGAGGCAAAGGGAGACAGTTCCTGGTTGACTGGGAGGGTTATGGACCAGAGGAACGCTCCTGGATCCCATCAAGATTTGTTGAGGATCAAACTCTCATGAATGACTTTTTTCGCCAGCACCCTCAGGTTCCTGGGCCGTCAGGAGTCGTCCCTAGAGGGGGGAGTACTGTCATGTCTCGCAAATTATGTTAGTTAGTTTTTGTCTTGGTCTAGTGATTTTCCCCTTTATTTTTGAATAGTAACCTTCCCTCTCGTTTCAGATACTCTGACCTCCCTTCCTTGTGTGTCTCCCACTCCTGTGATTGTCGACCCCGCCCCTGATTGTTTCCACCTGTTCTCCATTACCTGGTGTATTTATTGTCCTCGTCTCCCTTTGTCCTGTGCCAGTTCGTTTCGTTCCTTGTGACTACCACCAGCATTAGCAATCCAGGATTAACCCCAAGCAGAGCTTTGAGCCACGTCTTGTTTAAGTATTTTTGTTGTTCATGCTCCTAGTGTTTTTCCTCTTTAAGAGTGATTTTGTTTTTGTACCACTATCGTTGAGCTTTGGTTTGAATAAAACCTTTCTTTTGTTAAATTCTGTGAGTTGTGCATTTGAGTTCATACCCGTTTAATCAGTCGTAACACCCTCAAACAGCGAGT
This sequence comes from Notothenia rossii, assembly GCF_949606895.1. Lineage (NCBI taxonomy): Eukaryota > Metazoa > Chordata > Actinopteri > Perciformes > Nototheniidae > Notothenia > Notothenia rossii. Next base: position 35,712,433 of record NC_136901.1, on the reverse strand, counting down.
CTGCAGCGGTGCTGACTTGAGACCGGTCTCTCCCTGACCGGAGTCACGCTGTGTGTGTCCGTCAGGAAACACGCTGTTTACAAGTTGTTCCAGCAAACATCCACTGATAAACGACGATGGTAACAACCTCTTGATAACTTCATATGTTTTTAACTTAGGATCATACCTGTGTTTAGTCTGGAAAAAGGTAAATTTGTGTGCATTTTATTATAAAGTTGTGTATATTTACAGACCGTTGCAAAAACTAAGAAGCTTATAAACATCAGGTTTAAAACTAAAAGAGATTTGAAACACAATGAAAGATGTTTGGAGTTTTATTTGAGTTATTCATTTAAACTTTTTGTCTAAGAGATGCTGATTTGAAATCGTTGTTACATAGAGTTACGGCATGTCCTGTTTCTGCCGGAGAGAGGGGAGGCCGTCCCAAAGCTTGCTGCTGTATTTTCTCCCTCCATCTGACAGGAGGGAGCCTCGTAGAGCTGCGAGTGTGGCTACAGACGGAGTTCACTCCGTCACGGAGGGGTAGGGTCGAGGGAGTGGTTTGGGATTGAGCCTCTCTCTCCTGACAGCCCGTCAGTTTCTCATGCAGCTCGCTAAACAGTGGGCGGAGCTTCAGGTGATTATGCAGCAGCTGATCTGATCTCTCTCTCTCTCGCTCTGGTTACACTTCACTCGCGTTTATGTCCATATCGGTCAGATCCAGCTCTCCTGACCGGCCTTTGTAGAGAGCACAGATCAAACTATTAAGAGTGAATATCAGCCGATAATGATCGGCGGCCAATCGATCGGAGCCTCCCTAATTATTACCGGACAGGTTTTGAATTTACCGGTTTTTATTAAATGTTACCAGCTAAAAAACAGTAATTATCGGCTAGCGGAAACCCTGCTTTCTAGTTGTAGTTTACATGTAGGATGTTGTTGAGACCTTGGTATTTGTGTTTATACAGACCAGGAAAGGGTGTTGCAGAGGAAGTTTCATAATATCTCCCTTCCTTCTGGCGACTTACGTCTAAATGTGAGTCGAAGTTATTGCCCAGAGACCCCGGATCAGCCATCTACAAGTCAACCGAAGGTATGCAAACATTAGCTGCACCCTTTATGGTAAAAGATACGTCACAGTCAAATAAACTTGCTTAACCTGTTTGAGGGGATATCTTCTCAGTCCAATTCCATCAATGACAATGTTATGTACAGTCAGTGGCGAGCCGTGACTTTTCTACCTAGGCCCTCTGACTTGGGCTTAGGAAGCATCCTCTATGTGGGTGGGACAATTTCACAGGGGGTGTGGGCAGGTGGTGGACCTCACCTCCTCTAGGGCAGGGGTCTGCAACGTTTTTGACCAAAAGAGCCATTTTGGTCCCTTTTTCCCCCCAAAAAAATTTCTGGAGCCGCAAAACATATTTCGTAGCTTGAAAGCTTATAAAGTTGTATTTATTGTTATATCATAGACAAAAACTACAGTTTTTTGCATTTATTATGTATTACATGATATAAAGCTCTAAATAAGAAACAAAGAACTCCTATAAGGAGAATTACAAATAATACACAGGCCTACTTTAAAATAAATTAAACACAGCACTTGGGGAGTCCTCAGCACATTTGAAGGAAAAACAATATAATTAAAATGGGCCCACTTTGAAATAAATAAAACATAGCTGAACCCTAAACATAGTTAAATTTTGGGTAGGTAAGAATAGAGAAACCAGCTCGAGTGCGCTAGAATTAGAAAATACGCAACCGGAAATATATCCGGGTGCTAGTGGAGCACGCTCGTGAACTGTTAGCGCCACAGCCTCGCAGCGTGGAAACTGTGGCGTGCATAAAAGAAGACACAGCTACACAAAAAGCACAGCATCTTTACGGCTCATGTGCACGGCTCATGTGTATGGCTTTGAGAATCTGCCTTGGTACAAAGTAGCAGTGAAAACATGGTACGGAATTTCATTGATTTGGGCATTCTCACAATAAGCAAGTGGAATGGATTTGATAATGAAGCACTGACACAGCGCTCTACAAAGGGCGGCGAGTGGATAGAACGATGCACGGACTTTCCACATGGTAAAAGTGGGGGGGTCTAAACTAATAATTTTAAAAGGTGGGGGGGACTTGTCCCACCCTCATATAATGGCTGCGACGCCCATGAATCTATCGATTAGATTTATGATTAGAAAATTATAAAAGTAGGGTAGACATGTGGATATTATCCGGCTGAACAAAACGTGCATTTATCTAACAGGTACGTTTTCCACAGACCTTATTTCGAGCTATTTTTCAATACACTATGGAGAAATCCCATTGCTTTTGTGTCGAGGGAACCCGAGCGCAGCTTACTTCCGGGTTTTAGGACGCGTCACTGCACCACTTTATATACATGCATAAACTTCACAGCGGGCGGAACTTGTCATAAAGTCCGCGAAAATAAAGCCCACCCATTTAGAGGGAAGATATGATTGGTCAATTGTACTGTCATTTGACATTAATCTCTCATTGAGTTACGATAGCTGGGCCCTCCCGTCTTCACAGTAACTCGCAGAGACGGCATTTAACCCTTCACATTCCAACAGAAACTGAACAGGCAGATTCGAAGGATTTATGTCTTGTTATGTTATTTTAAATACAATTAAATCCAGTTATTTTGGTAAAACTAATGAATAATATAACTAAACAAATAAAAAATAAAAAATATTTACAATAAAAATGTTTTTTTTTTTAATGTTATCAAATATGATTTTTTAGAATATCTTAGGTCCTCAGAGAGGGCCTAGAGGGCCCTGACGGCTCGCCACTGTTACAGTACAGCTGTTGTCAAAGCACCTTAAAGTAAACAAAACCCCACATGTTTTACAGATACATTACTACGAATTAATAAAACAATTTATGTTCTTTTTTGCTTCAGACAACCACCAAAGTCAACACAAAGGGCCTTGAGAAGATATTCAAACTAGATATTTTCCTCATGTATTTCCTGAGAGACAATCTTAAAGCATACAAATTATTACAGAAACAACTCTCATGTATCGGCTGCCAAGTAGAGTTAGATTTTGAAGAGGAGGAGGCAGTGGTAAGGGGGGATATTGAAAAGGGACCTGGAGGAGCTTTTGGGGCTGCAGAGCAGTGGGAGTTACAGGTCAATCGAGTCTTGATCAATTTCACTGAGAGCTACCTCTGCTATCATGTGGTTGAGCCGAAAAAAGCCAAAATCCTACTGCAGGACCTCTCCTTTGTGACAGATGATATTAAAGTGTACAGAGAGGGCGGTTATCCAGTGGTTGTGGGAGAAACTGAGGCTGTGCATGAGAAAATAGCAGTCCTCGAAAAGAGCCTGCCAACCCGGAAGGAGTTACCAATTGTGGAGAAGCTGTTCAAGCTGGTAGAAGAAGAGTTTAATCGAGAAATGCGCGCAAAATACCCAGAAGTTAAGATCAACATAGGCAGCGCCATGGTGACCTTAGAGGGGCCTGACAAAGAGGTGCAGTCAGGAGCCAACACACTTGAGGACCTGAAGAAAAAAGTAAAGGAAAAGCGAGTTAAACTATCCACAGCCCTGATGACCTTTATAGGATCCAGCGGTGCTGTATCCAAGTACCAGACCCGCTTCCAGCAGAGACTCAGAAATCCTGTTTCCCTGGAGGTTGGGTCCGAGCTGGTCATGTCCAGTTTATCCTCCGATGCCCTCGATGAGGCCGAAGCCACGCTGCAGAGAGACTTTGATGTGGTCAATGTCGAGCTGCAGGGGGCTCTAACTGCACCTCAAGATCTAGATAGATTAAAGGAAATCCTCTTCAAAGCCAAGAACGAAGCTAACTCTCGAGAGTTCAGAGTGGACGTCAGCTTCATCCCAGGAACCGGTGGAACCCCAAACACCAAAGTACGACTGGTGGGCTACAGAGAAAATGTGAATAAGCTCAAAGAGGTTCTGCATGACTACCAGATCAACCAAATCGGGACACAAGAAGTTCTAAACCTACCGAATCCTGACCTGCTTGACTGTTTTGATAAGATTTTAGGAATTATTGGTATGAAGCAGAACAAAGTGACCTTGAAAGCCTCACTTTCCCCACACCCTTGTGTACTTGTGTCTGGTCCCTGTCGTCTGGTCAAAGAGGCCAAGAAGGATCTAATGTCAGCTCTAGCTAGCCTGACCTCCGACACTTTGGTTCTGGATGGACCGGGGGCTCTGCAGTACTTCCAAGCAGAAGGTAAAGTGGGCAAGGAGTTGGTAGAGAGCTCATTTCAGGTTATCGTCAAGGAACAGGAAGGTGTGCATTCGGCAAATGTGCAAAGTAAACCACGAAGCATCAGCAGCCTTGTAACCAGCGGCTTGGCACCCGGACCCCTCCCCAGATTGCGCTGCAATAATGTTGGAAGCAATGTGGCCATGAAGACGAGCCTGGAGATCAAGCTTGGCAGTCTGATAGATGCTCAGGTTTGAACATTTCCGCTTAACTTTAATTAGAATAAAGAAATCAGCAATACAACCACTCACATTGATATTAATCCACATTGTTTCCACAGGTGAATGTGTTGGTTGTCCCCATGCTCAACAAGAACCTCACTTCTACTAAGATTGGTAACAGTCTGTTTCAAAAAGCCGGGAATGTAATCAAGTCAAAGTTTGACTCGGTGGCAGCGATGTTTTGTACCGTTGCCCCTGGTGATGTCCTGCAAGTTGACGCGCCTCCATCTCTGGGCTGCTCCAAGCTCTTCTTCATCGAGTGCTTGCCATGGGATGGAGTCAGAGGGCAGAGTGTGAAGGTAAAGTGAAATACTTGGTGGATTTAATATTGTTGTAGGTGCGGGCAAAGGCTGAGTTCAAACTCAGGTGATGCATTCAAATGCCATGAATTAGAGCAAAGAATCTGGCTAATTAATGGAAAATAAAACCTGTACTTCATAAATGTTGCTATTTACAACCGACCATTTAAATATAGAAGCACAGAAAGTGTTGTGCAATGCAGGGGTATCTTTTGACACAAACAAAGTTTCAGATTTTTGTTTTGCAGGCGCTTGGTAATGGCCTGAAGAGATGCTTGGACCTTTGTGTACAGCAGGGCTATAGCTCAGTTGCCTTTCCAGTCATTGGACCCGGAGTTGTTTTAAAATACCCAATGAAAGAGGCCATTCAAGTGCTTATGGAGAACATTTGCCAGCTTGGATTATCTGCGTCCTCTGGATCTCTCACCACCATCCAGATCGTCATTAAACCAGGCTACCCTGACTCTGAGGAGGTGACTATGATCACTTGGTTTTAAGATGCATGATTTCTGAAATAAAGTGTTTAATGCTGCTGTTTTTATTTACAGTGCTACCAAGATGTCTACAGGCACCCTAGCTTAAATGTGAACCAGGGAGGACAAGGTAAACGGTTTAACTAAGTATTTAGCAAGTACATTGTTCACCATTTCCATCCGCAATGGCCAAGATTAAAAATCAGATGCACATTAAATATATATTGGAGCGTTGTTTGTTTTAGCAATCTTTAGGTCCCTCACCAGTGACCTTGATGACATCTCGATGACAGTGGGCGGCGGGGTTAAACTACAACTGGTGTTTGGTGACATCACTGATGAGAGGACGGATGCTGTCGTGAACACGACCGACTTTGTTGATTTCCAGATCGGTGAGTGAGAACTAAGGATGCTTTAAAAAAGGGAGAACAGTTACATCCCTTCATTGATTTTAAAATGTATGGTTATCCTACAGGTGTGTGCAAAGACATCTTAACTGTAGCTGGAGCGGATGTGGAGGCAGAACTCAAAGCAGGTAAATAAAAAAAGGACCTGCTAGACATTTTTAAGCAACACACACCTACAACTTCTTTACTCAGCTTTCCTGTTTATTGTTAATTGTAGCCAAATCTACTCGTGGAGACGTTTTTGTATCCAAATCGGGAGAGTTCCCCTGTGAAGCCCTTTTCCATGTCTGTGGACAAAACGATGCAGTCGTCATCGAACAAATGGTGATTCGCATCGTTGAACATTGTGAATCTCTTGGGTTCAAGTCCGTGGCCATACCTGCCATCTGTGCTGGTGAGTATTCTGTACCACTTTCTTTTAGATATAAGCATAAGCAGGATTTTGGGCCCCATGAAAAGATATCACATTGGTTACTTAACATTTTTTTTCTTAATGTTCTAAAATTGTTTGGGCCCTCTTTCAGTCACGGCCCTTAGAATCGTCCTAACTTTTCACCCCCTTACGGTGTCCCTGGATATAAGGATAGAAATGTGTCAGGTTTACTCATTAAATTCATGTGCAGGAGCTGGTGGGTTGGACCCTGGTGTTGTGGCAGGAGCCGTCCTCCGAGGGGTCAAGGATGCCACGTCGTCCTTTGGTCTCAACTCTCTCACTGATATCCGCCTCGTCCTGCTAAAGATCAACGTCTTCCTGGCCTTTAAAGAAAAAGCAATGCAAATGTTTTCCGCTGCTGTGATCAACAAAGGTGATTTACCAGCATAGAAATCTGCCTCTTTGTTCTCCGGGTATTGTCACTAATTGTTAACATCTCACCTACCTTGCCTTGCAGCTTCTGTACCTCAGTTGCCTCCTGTACAACAACAACAACAACAACCTCCATCTGTGGAGGCAGATCTAAGCATTGTCTGTAACAGCTCTACAAGCCAGCAGTCCGTCTTCAGGTTCCTCGGTCTCTCCAGAAAGGATGTTGACGGTGCCATGACAAAGCTGACGGATCTATATCAGGCTCAGTGTTCTTCTCAAACCTTCAGAAAAGAGGAACTGAAAGACCTCACCCAGGACGACGTGAAGGATCTGAAGCAGCTGGTGGAAACCGAGGGTCTGTATGTTGAGTTGAGCCAAGGCACCTTGAAAGTTAGCGGGCTAAATAACGGGGTCAACAAGGTAATGCAGATGATCAACGCCTCCCTACACGGCAACCTCAGAAGAGAGGTGAGAGTCAGGGAGGAGGAGGATCTGTACGCCTGTGTGGCTTGGTGCATCTTGGGACATAGAGGCAACTGGGAGAGGTTTCCCAAAACAGCCAATCACAGTCTGGAGAATAACGATGTAGGAGGAAGGATAGTGGACGCCCAGGGCAACAAGTGGACCATTGATCTGCCGAGGATGGAGGCCACGAGATATTTAGGTGGTCAAACAGCAAAACTAAAACGACTCGAGCATCTGCAAGGTGAGAAGATGATTCTAAGGTGTTACAAAAAGATCCCTGCTTGATACATTCTGGTTAACAAAGGGTCAAAAGTCATGAGAAGTGGAAAAATTCCCTAACCCTTTTCTGTCAAAGGATTTTGTATATATTTTTCATTTTCATCATAAACAAAGTAAAAAGAGGCTAAAACCGTGTAGATATATCTCAATTAAAAACTAAAGTCTGTTTTTTGTCTACATCGAGGGAAAATTACATTTAGTTTTCGAAGTAAAGACCATTTACCTTTTCTCCAATTTGTCCTCCAACATCTCTCAGACTTCACCCTCCCTCTGTACTGGGACAACATGGCTGCCGGTCAAGCTTTGAAGACGGTTGAACTCCTTCCTTCCTATGCAGAGTACCGCACAGTGAAGGAGGCCTTCAAACGAACAGTCGGAAAGACCGTGCTGAAGGTAGGCAATTGCGCCGTCCAGAAAACTATGAATTGAACCTGTACATTTTATTTCTCAATAGTATATTGTACACAGTGCATTTGCAAACATATTTACATCCTTTCAAACAAAATTTTACAGCTTATGTCTTCGTATTTGATTTTTCTTGATAGATCGAGCGCCTGCAGAATGTCCATCTGCGGCGCGCCTATGAAGCTCAGAAGAAGCAAATCTCTGACAAATAAAAACAGCAGGGTGGAGAATGTGAAAAGCTCCTGTACCACGGGACGACCCAGGACAACTGTGATTCCATCGTAAAAACTGGGTTCAACAGGCGCTTTTCTGGGCAGAACGGTAAACATGTTTATATTTAATCTGATCTTATCACTGCTCTTGCATCTGTTTCTGGAAAGCATAATTTCCTACTCTATGTAGCGTAGGAGCTGTTATTGAGTTTGGACTAGCTGTTATGGTTGTAGCCAAAATCTAGGAAATAATCTAGATTTAACTTGATGAACTCTAGGCACCAAAAGGACTTTCAGGTAGGAACATTTGAAAAATTAATTACTGTCATTCATCGACTGACATTCGAAGACTTTCCTCACCATACAAATTGAAATATCTGCCATTTTTTCAAAGGGTTATAAAGATTTATTGTAAATTCCCACCAGACACTTTTTAACGCTGCTATGGACAATCTTACACCATGTACATTCCCTAAGATATTGAAGTGACTGTTATTTTGTTCTTTTATATATATTGATTCTTGTGTTTTATCTTAATGTGTGCATATGTATAAATGTGTCTGTTGATTGTATATATATTGGATATACATATTTGTATATTTGTATCATTGTATTTTGTATTCGGGATTGTTGGAAACGTTATTTCGATCTCTCTGTCTGTACAAACACACAGAAAAATTGACTTTTTTACTTTTCCTTTATTCTCAGCAACTAACTACGGGGAAGGAACATACTTCGCTGTAAATGCCAACTACTCTGCTCAACCCACCTACTCCAAGCCAGCTGCTGACGGTTCCCAGCTCATGTTCGTGGTCCGCGTCCTGACCGGCATCTACACTCAGGGCCAAGAAAACATGAGGGTCCCTCCTCCCGTCAACGACCAGGAGGGCCACGACCGCTACGACAGCGTAGTCGACAGAATTGACAACCCCCAAATGTACGTCGTGTTTCATGATAACCAAGCGTACCCCGACTACCTCATCACTTTCAAGTGAACGTGAGGAGATATGATTTATCATCCCGTGTGGGAATATACAGGTAGAAGAAATTAAAGAAAGTTATAATTTGGGGTATGTTTACGTAAAGTTATGTGGTGTATGAGTTTTATTTTGTCATATAAATGAATAAATATGGATTTGCACATGTGAATGTTCACAATATTCGTACAAAGCCTTAAAAGTTTGGACTATGTCAGATACCTGATTTTTAAACATTATCTGGTCTTTATTCTAATCTACACCATCATTCCTGTTAACCAATCATCTTTTAATATTTTAAATGTAACAATTCAGTTTCCATATTTTTCTACTGCTGTTTAAAACAAGAAAGGAGTTGGTCAGCATTAAATGAAAAGTTAATAAGAGCACTTACAATCAGTGGTGTAGTGGGGATTTTTTTACTGGGTGGACGCTATTTTAAATAGGTCATCCCAAACAATGCCACAATTGTGCACGCGCGCAGTGCACTCACAAAACCGGTATTATAACGATATTCTTTTTGGAAAAGAAGTAACGTTTTTTTGACTGCCATTATAGAGCTGTTTTGTTTGCGTTCTTGAGGGAAGGAGCTGCTGCAAAATCGGCAGGCGGCGAGCTGGTGGTGTCACCCTGGGGTCACGAGCGTGATGACGAATCATAATTTTTTAAGGAAATCGTTTTTATTTTGTATTATAATTACTGTAATGGCAATTTCCTGTTTCTATGTCCTATATATCTTTGCATTACTTCACAGAAGGGTTGAAGAGTGATCCAGACGCAGACACAAACAGATGACATTCCGGTCCTTTGGTGCAGTTTATAATGAGGTTTATTTAGCGTTTAACATACCAGGGTTTAATTGTACAGTTTAGTTGTTGTGGTGAGCATCTGCCGGGCTGGTGGAATCGGTATGCTCTCTTCCTTCTGTGTCCTCGTCCTCCTGTCACCTATGACCTCTTTTATACACCCGGTGCATCTAAACCCCGCCACCAAGTGTTCAAAAATAATATTGCACTATACATATAACTTAAATAAACTGACACACCAACAACACCCATACAATGGCTCCTACAATTACTATGAAATCTATTATGTTTTTGTCATTATTACAACAAATACACACTTGCAACTGATCACACTGGCAATGATTTTATATTTATTAAGACTATTCAAAACAAATCATGCTTCAAAAAAGTGGGGGCTCCAAATAAGTGGGGGTACGGCGATCCCCTGTGTCCAATGACCACTACACCACTGCTTACAATATAAACAATACAAGGTATAGAGGGCTGTAGGTGCCAACATCACTGCAACATAACTTTAGCCACCTGGGAACATGAAGGGTTATTCGTCTTGGTATGAGGACGTTATTCTGTTGCACTTTAGTTACTTGATTACAACATGTACTGTATCTGGTTTTGAATTTGTTTTAGATTAACCACCAATATAAGCAATAATACAATTCAGAATCATTGATGCCGTCTGTATGTTGAGTTACTTTCAGACTGTGCTGTTCAAAAAATAATAATTATCCACAATAACAACCAATTCTCAGCTCACACCCACCCACACCCACCCACCCACCCACACACACACACACACACACACGCACACACGCACACACACACACACACGAATACTTTATTTGGTTCCAAAAATTATATTACATAAGACAGGGAATCAAATATATCGGGGCTAAGCAGCACAGAACACTTAGGGCAGGGGTCCGCAACCTTTTTGACCAAAAGAGCAATTTTGCTCCTTTTTCCCCCAATTTTTTTTGTCTGGAGCCGCAAAACATATTTCATAGCTTGATAGCTAATAAAGTTGTATTTATTGTTATATCAGACAAAAACTACAGTTTTTTTGCATTTATTAGGCTATTTATTACATTATATACAACTGTTAACCTCTAATAAGAAACAAAGAACACCTATAAGGAGAATTACAAATAATACACAGGCCTACTTTAAAATAAATTAAACACAGCACTTGGGGAGTCCTCTGAACATTTGAAGGAAAAAAAAATATTATTAAAATGGGCCCACTTTGAAATAAATAAAACATATAGCTGCACCCTAAAAAGAGTTAAAGGTAGGGTAGGTAAGAATGGAGAAACCAGCTCGAGTGCGCTAGAATTTGAAAATACACAACCGGAAAAAATAGGCCTCTTCCTTCAGACTTTCTTACAGAGTCCCTCAACGCGCATCATCAATGAGGCCACGAGATAAGTTTGTGCACAGATGGAACAGAGATGGAAGGCTGACAGGCAGGTAGGCCATCCAGTTATTTTAGCCGGGTCGGCTAAAATGATTGGTCGTGCTTTTTACAGCGCTACGGCTTCCAGAGATGAATTTTTGTATGTATTTATTGTCAAAGCATTTAATATATTCATTGCTATCGGGACGTTTCCATATTCCATGGAATATAACAAAAAGTGTTTTCGGAAATAAATTACATACCCCATTGAATTATGACTGAAGATCGTCAGCTGTCTTCCTCTCCCGTGTTGTTCCTCGATACGTAAAGGCTGCAGCACCTTTGACAACTTCTCTCTAGATATCAAACATACCGGTTAACCAGCATCGTTTGCTGTGAAAGCATATAACTCTGTCCACACAGAATTAAATCCTGTGTTCCTCCGGTACTTTTCTTTGATTTATCCATAGTTCGCTCATCGAGCCGGGGGTCCCCGCGCGAGTGCCTCCAAGAAAAGGCGCTCGCGCGGGACCGTAGCAGGATGTGACTCATATTTTAGTGGACCTAATTAAAAACGTTTTGTTTTTTATTTATGTGTCACAGTATCACCTCAAAATACAAAATACGAAACATTTTCAACCGTGCAACAAAATATAAATAGTCCTACAAGTACTTTTATTTTATTTCCTTCTTATTTTTGTCTAAGCTCAAGGGAGCCAGAGCAGAGGGCTTAAAAGGCCGCATGCGGCCCGTGGGCTGCCGACCCCTGATTTAGGGGAACACATAGAATCTCCCTCTCCACACGGCTAAGCTGCAGCTTTAAGGGAACACATAGCATCTCCTTCTCCACACGGCTAAGCTGCCAATAATAACTGAAACAGAGCAATATTTGGCAATTTGTTTGGCTTTTCTCTTTGACATTCCAGCAATTCTCAGACCAATCATATTGGATTTATATACATGGCCAAGACTTCCGAATATGAGTATGCTATATCTACACTTGTACCCAAAGCTGGTTATCACATCGAGCAGTGGTTGGTATTGGATACTTGTCCTGGAAAGCCTGGTCCATGTACAGGTCAAAGGCACAGCCTACTTCTAATATTAGCACCTCCCTGTGGTTGGTGTCAACAAAAACAACATCAGGTGTATTTGGGATGTTAGCAAAGACATCATTGGTAAAAACAAACCATTCTGGTAACACTAGCGTGCTTGTACATTTTTGCGCTACATGGTAAGATGTTTTGTACCGCATCAGACACAATGTCCACAATACGGTCATGACGGGCTATGTACAGGCGTTTGTATGCATTACATCCATTTGTTATGTGTGCAATGGATTCTAGGCGTTGTTGTGAATCCTGATGGTTTAAACAGAATGGAGTGTGAATGTGAGGGTACCAGGTGGACAGATTGTACTTAGTGGGTAATACCTGCAGTCTTGCTTTGATGGTAAATGTCAGAACATCCTCACCAACAGCGGCATTCTTAAACACTGAGTGTAAGACTGAGTGGTCAGCAAACCCCAAACAGGCTAGCTTTCCCTGTAGTCTGAGTCCACACCAGTGCTGCCTGATCTCAGACTGCTTCATGCTGAGCAGAACCCTCCTTGCAGAGTCTCTGTGCAGTTCCACAGTCTCTTCCTGAGGTGTTGTGACGTCGGCCTTCACAACCACACTGGGGTCTGTGAACAGTTCATCAGAGACGGGGACCCCGAAGCCCTTGGCCTGAGAGTCCAGTTTCCCAGAGTCTTTCCTCCTGAAGCCGAGGAAGATGTTCTGGTCTGCGCTGGCCAGGGGATCTTCCTTCTGTGTAGATCCAGCAGGAGAGAGGCCCTGGTCATTTCTCTTACGGTGACATGATCATTGTTAAGCATGTGGATGAGGTGGGCTAGCCTGGTGGCTATGTAGCCCCCCCTCTCCACATGGGAGAAAGATGATGCCCTGTGTGGAGTGTGTGTTGAGGCCCACCCACTTTCTGACCAGCTGGACAGTTTTGTTTGTCATTTCTCTCAGTGCCTTGAGAGGGATGTGTACATTGGCAAAGAGATGTTGAATTTTAGCCAAAGCCACCTCTCTCACAGCCTGGAACTTCATGAGGACGGGGAGGGGGGACAAGTCAATCAGGTGGAGACGATGGAGAAACTCTGTAGTGAGCCCCTTGACCTGCTCCCCCCACTCGCCAGCAATGTTAAACCTGTGGCCAAGGTATGGGTAGGTCTCATTACGGGAATACACCTTTATGGGTTGGCCCATTACAAGAAAGGAGGGGGGCTTGTCGTTCTTGGCCTTATACCAGCGGTTGCCTCCACTGCGGCGCTCATGGAGTACGGCACACTTAGCTTGCTTCACCTCCAGCCCTGACCATTGGAGGAACTCATCATTGCGTGCCAGCATGTTAAGGATGACATCCTCTTGTCGTGATGACACCTGCACGTCGTCAGCGTATCCCTGAACAGGATTTGGGGATTTGACATGCAAAGGAGCGCTCTGGTAAATCCACTTCATCCATTGGTTGAGTGCTAGGATGAAGTTCACGGCACTCCAGGGACAGCGAGTTTTTATTCCCACCTTCAGTGCAATCGGCTCTGTGAGCTGCTGCTCACAGATAACCTGGAGAAATTAACCTTGGTACACATTGGATACAATATTCACAAAAGGCTGAGGCAGATGTATTTCCTCTAATGCTTTTAGCATCACCTCATGGGAGAGTGTACCAAACGCGTCTCTAAAGTCCAAAAACACTGTGTCGAATTTAGATGATGAATGTTTGAAATCATCTATTCCGGTTTTTAAGCAAAACACATGTTCGTTCATTCCCTGTCTGTTGATATATGCTTTCTGATGGGGGGAGAGAATCCCTGTGACCACCAGCCAGGGTAAGATGCGGGTGAGTAGGCACTTCATAAAGACTTTGTATACAGTGGGCAATCGTGAAATGTCACGCCAAGTGGAAGGATCATCTGGGACATTGTCCTTTTTTGGTATCCTGTGAATGAGGGCCCCTTTCCATGAAGCAGGCACCTCCTCATTGATCAGGCAGGCATTGAAGATGTGTGTGAGTGTCTGTGTTGACGTGGGCCTGGTAGCTCTCAGCTTCTCATAGATGACCCCATCAGATCCACTAGCCTTATTATTAGGAAGAGAAGCCAGAACAGCATCCACCTCCTCTGTTGTAAAGTCCTGGGTATCTGGGAAATAGCCTGGCTCTATTCTGTCAATGAAATTGTACCAAGGGGGCGTGGCCAGGGGAGTAGCCCTCTGCACAGTTTGACATTTGGCTTTATAATAGTTATACACATTGGCTGTATCACTAACAGTGGGCGGGGTTTCCGGAAAACAGCTGTTATTTAAAATGATATCGATTGCCTTTGATTTTCGGTGTTGCCAGAGATATGCCAGCTTGTTCCTGGAAACTTTCCTTTGCTGCCGTTGTGTCTCTGTCCCGGCGGCCCGCAGCGCTGGTTGTATTCTCTCACGGATGAAGCGAAGCTGCATTTCTATCCAAGGTGTGAGCGAGTCAGCTGTAAGGTCCACCGGGAAGTTGGCAGAAAGAGTGAATTTCTTCAGGATTCTGGCGACATATTTCAGAAGCTGGAATCCGTAGGGACGCGAGTTTCTTTGTGTCGCAGAGAATATTCCATTAATGAAAAAAGCGCTGGTCAGGATGGTCACCAGCCTGCTCCACTTCTCTGCGCCTCCGAGAGTAACGGCAAAGTTAGATCTTACCTGGAGCAGTTTTGTGTCCAGTGTCCCCCTGTACGCTCTTTCATCTCTCTGGAAAGTAGTCCACTCACAATCTGACAATAATCGCGCATATTGCTCGAAGTCTACACGAACATCTCCGGCCGGTGTTGGGCTTGGGTCGCAGACGTTCAGGCGTTGTTTGTAGATTTGCCCGCTGTTCAGGGCTTGTTTAAAGGCCAATCTCAGCATGGTAACGAGACACATTGTGTACCAAAAGCGTCCAGTGCATCTTATATCCCCACTGCAATAACGATGGCAGTTACAACGGGAAAGAGCTGCTGCAAAATCTGCAGGCGTCGAGCTGGTGGTGGTGTCATCCTTGAGTCACGAGCGTGATGACGAATCATATTTTTTTAAGGAAATCGTTTTTATTTTGTATTATAATTACTATGAAATCTATTATGTTTTCGTCATTATTACAACAAATACACACTTGCAACTGATCACACTGGCAATGATTTTATATTTATTAGGACTATTCAAAACAAATAATGTTGTCAAAAAATAATGCAGTTATTAACCTTTTATTTGGTTATTTGCATTTGTTGTTGACAAAAATAAAATGTGAGGAAACAGATGTTATGAATTGATATGAAACAGGTTAAAAGAGCTCTTTATGGTGCTCAAGTAGAAACATTGATATGCAGGTTTAACAGAGGGAGTATCTCTCGAAAATTGAGTTAAAGCTGATTGAATAATTATTATGTTGTATCGAATTAAACAAACATCAAATGGGTAATTTAAACCAAATAACTATCTGCTTGTTTTGGTGTAATTGTGCCCCCTGGTGGCCAAAATTGAGTTATGAATTAAGCTTTAAAAAAACGTTTTCAAATGAATTTACTTTTTGAATGATGAGAAAAAATAGAAGCTTTAGTAGCAATCATAGATTTTCTAAAATGTACTTTCTCCACAAAAAAAATCAGTTGAAAAGAGTTGCCCTTTAATTGTCAGAATGTGTTGATAGGTATTTTTTTTTAAAGATGGGGTAGGTAATTCTGGAGAAACCAGCTCGAGTGCGCTAGAATTTGAAAATACAAAAGAAAGAAATCTGCCTCTTCCTTACAGAGCCCCTCCCCCAACACACATGAACGCGCACATGACCAATAAGGGCACGAGATAAGTTTGTGCACAGATGGAAGCAGGGCCGCCCCTTGCCAACTTGGGGCCCCAAGCGACATTGTGAGATGAGGCCCCCCCCCAACCGACAGGAGTGAACACATTTTTTTGGAAACAAAGTAGGCTACTTTGCAAATATAATTCCTATTTATTATTATTATTATTATCAACAGTTAATTTTTTACACAGTGAGGTAAATGGTAAATGTGCATGTTTGTCATTCAGTATGCATTTACAGGTGAATACGTCTCCATTTCCTGCCAAATACTAGCCTGAAAAAGATTAAAATATAATTAATGCAAATAAACTACTTCTACTAATAATGATAATCATAATCAATTCAATAATAAAAATACAATATTGTTTTATTATAATATAGTTGTAATATAGTCAAGGCCAAACATGCTTATGACATGCTCAAAAACTGATACTTCTTAAATCTGTATTCAAATGTAGTTCCCTCTGTCAGCAATGTATCAACAACTACATACATATTTCTATCAGTATTTCTCTGTGTTGTGGTTGACATGATGATGGCTGTTAGGAGTTAAGGGGAGAGGCTGAGCATCACCATGAAATGTGCAAATTGACATAAAAATGAATAAAAGGGGAAAAAATGCTCCATGTGTTTTAGGCTGTAAACTTTAACTGTTGTGTAAGCCAACTAGACAGACAGTTTATCACTCTTCCTCCTGTACATTAGCAGATAAAAGGCATAACAGACTTAAACAAACAGTAAATAAAGAATGCTGGAAATAACTGCATCTCCATTAGCCATATACTATGCTGAGACTGCCTTCTTCTTGTCGTGAATTGCATCTGATGTATTAATATGGCAATTGGCAATTTGACTTAGAAAACATTCGCAAGTTGTACATTTGACTGATACAATAACCCACCTTCGAGTGATGCTCTAGTTTCTTTATGTTTTGTGTTTTGCGCCGGACTGAAACTGTCTTTTCACCGACATCTCTTCACCTGCACTAGTGGCCGTATCAAAGCCGTGATTGGTCAGATGTCGATTCATTGCAACGTGTCGGATTACAGACGTGCTCCCCTTGGCCCTGTCTCAGGTCGACTATTTTCATTTCGTTGCTCCTCGGTCCTCGGTCTCACCGGAAGTTGATTTGTCTGTGCCATCTTGAGTACCGTCCCATGGCTCTTATTTCTGCCGGAGGACCGAGGATTGAGGAGCGATAATGGAGGAACCACCAGTCCATCCTCCGATGAAATCTTCAGATACTCGCCCCGCTCCTGTACTGTGTATCGCTCACTGATTGGACGATGCAGTGCATGCACTGATCTCATGCTTCTTGTACTTGACATGAGAGAAGTACCCCAGCGGAGTGAAGAAAATAAATGAAACTCACGAGAGTCATTCCTCAGTTTAAACTGTTTTGTTTCAATTCATGTATCATTTAGTTACAAATATGTGATATATCTGAACAACAAAGTGGTCAAAAATCATTTTATTCATTTATTGGAAACATTTTCATGATCGCTTTTTTCGTTTTATATTTTAATTTACTGTCATTTCCATTCAGTCAGTCATTAAGTGCTATTAAAATGTTAATGTTCTACATATCCATACAAACAAACAAAGTGTGCAATCCAATGAATGTTAATCTAACTGGGTTTTGATAGATAATATATATGTTTCTTCTCTCAATTATTTTATTTCTATTGTGCACTCTAATCAATATTAATCAAACTATTGTTCGTTTATATATTTTAAGAATGGCGTTTATCTTTTTTGAGAATGAGTTCTTATTTGATTTTATTTATTGGGGTCTACAACAGATGATACAAATGTTTGTGTCAGTAAATGTGTGGCAGGGTTGTTTGTGAAAATAACGGGGACAGAGCTGCTGTCAGACGAACAGCTGTGCGGCGTCATCACAAACGGACGTCGCTTCACGTGACGCTCCAGAGGAAAGGACGTCCCATTGCTCTTAAAACTCATTTTCCTGCTTCTCGTGGTTTCCTTGCGTCCCTCCATGCTTCCCTGGAGGGAGGGACTAAACACAGGGAAACGACGCAAGTGAGGGAAGCAAGATTTTAATTTAACCGACCTGAGACGGGGCCCTGGTCACCTCTCACTCTCGCGGGGGGTGAGCGGAGAACTGCGCACAGCAGCTGAGGCCCTCTGGGCGGGGCCCCCTGCGCAAGGCGGGGCCCCATGCAGCCTGCCTGATTGGCCTGTAGGGAGGGGCGGCCCTGGATGGAAGGCTGACAGGCAGGTAGGCCATCCAGTTATTCTAGCCGGCCCGGCTAAAATGATTGGTAGTGCTTTTTACAGTACTACGGCTTCCACAGATGACATTTTTGTATGGATTTTTGTTGTGACTCGACAGTTATGTTAGGTTAAGTTATGTTTTTTACTCTAGTCTTGTGTTTTGATCTTGTCACTTCCTGTTTTTATTTTGAAAGTAATCCTTCCCTCTCATTCCAGATCCCACATTTTCTGCCTTTGTGTGTTTCCCGCCCTTGAGATTGCTTGGCCCTGCCCTGATGGTTTTCACCTGTGCCCATCCTCCTCACTTATAAATAGCCCTTGTGTTTCTTTGTTCCCTTGTCAGTTTGTTATGTTTCATGTCGTGAGAACCTGGGCCTTTTCACTCCTGAAACTTTACTTTGAGAATTATACCTTTTGTCAAGTGAGTTTTGTTTTGACGTACGACTTAGTTTTGGTTATTTAACTACTTTCTATTTTTGGAAAGTACGACTTAGTTTTTGTTATTAAACAACATTCTATTTTTGGACAACTGTCTCCGAGTCCTGCTTTTGGGTCCTGTGTCCTGTGTCTCAGTTCATACCATTTTTTTGTCAAAGCACTTCAGATATTCATTGCTATCGGGATGTTAAGAGCATTCCATGGAATATAACAAAAAGTGTATCTCGAGCTGGTTTCTCAAACTTACCTACCCCACCTTTAAACAAATTGCAATTCTAAAAATAAATCTATTTTCTAGATAAAATATATATGCGCTTACTTCTCTTACGCCTACAACTATCCTCATTGTTATCATAAATGCTGAAGCTACACTGAATAAGCTGTTAATCCTACAGATACACAACTACTTTTCGACTTATATTGTGTGAGTGAGTAAATGATAGTGGGGACTGTGGCTCAGTGGGGAGTGTGCTGGACTTCGAATCATGGGGTAGCAAGTTCAAGTCCCACTGCAGTCAGTATGTCGTTGTCTCACTTGGCAAGACACTTCACCCCAAATTGCTCCTGTGGTGATTGTACATAGTATTAAATATATGTAAGTCGCTTTGGATAAAAGTGTTGAACAAATGACATAATGTCTGTCGCAGTGACCCTACAGCAGGGGGGTCCAAACTTTTTTCACAGAGGGCCGCATACAGAAAAATATACCAAGGGCTGGGCCACTCACTACCAGTGTTGGGTGTAACGCGTTACATTAATATATTACTTTTTGCTGTAACAAAGTAATGTAACGCATTATTAATGAAATGTGGGTAATATATTACCCGTTACAATGCTCAGTAACGCAGTTACAACACATTTTAACCCGAAATTAAATGGTGTTTTGTTTTTTAAGAATGTACTAACAAAGCGAGACATTCCGACACCAGACAAATTGTGCGGGTAGATTAGTAAACCTGGTGTGTTTACCCTTCAGGCTTCGCGTCGGGATCTACAGTAAGGGGCAGTTGAATGTTATGCAACCTCTATTCAAAAAAGAGAGCGGAGCGAAAAATACAAACAACAAATTGTGTCAGGTGCGCGTGACCTACTCCGCTGCGCGTACATCATTTCCAAAGTGCTTCCACAGCACAGCAGTGACACACATCTGTGGATAATCCTTTATACTAAAATGGTTAAAGCAAACATTACTAAACGCCAGCCACACTGCATCTACTGCAGACAGAAGCAACAGGTCAGATGGGGACATCACGTTACACTCCGTGGTGGACATTAGCTTACTCCCGCCTGACTCGCCGCCCTCGCCCCTGGAGCAGTAGTCTTCGTCGCCCGAAACTATGCAGCCCCTCTGCGGCTCGCAGGTGCCAGGATACCACGGCAAAACAGAGCCTGCCCAGGTATATCTCAACAAGTACCCGCCTGTACAGTGGGGTTAGGCGGTCATTTTGCAGCTCGTGGTATAAAAATAGACAAGGGCTAGAATATTAATGTAAAAATAGTGCCATATTCTGCCATGCCTGTAGAAATGTTGGGTCAAAAATATTGCATACAATAGCACACCTTCACCACGAATGGCTACAAAACTATCTCATATCCCAAGCTTATCAACAAGCTAATGTTGCAGCCCGCTGAAATGTTCTCCAGGTCACAAAGTCAACCTCACATGATGATGTGATCCAGTTTTCAAGCACAGTAAATATTCTCTTCCCAGAGTATATGATGGGACCAAAGTGATGATTTAGTACATGGTGTTAATAATACTTTTGCTTTTCAATGTTTGCCATTTGAAACCATGAGCTGGTTTAAATAATATTTGCCTTGATTTACAATATGTTCTCATTTGTTTTATCAGTACAGTTTTTAAGCTTTTGTGCTTTTCTTTGCCACAGTCCACTTTGGACTATATGAAATATTTCAGGATTGCACTTTTAACTCACTTGAAATGTTCTCACTTGCTTGGTTTCAAAACATAACAAATGCCTAATCTGTTCATTGGGGACCATCAATGCTATTTTTCATTGCTGTTGCCGGCCACTATTGCTCATGTAAATCTAGTACTGCTGCTGCGCCCCCTGTAATCTCAGATGCACCCTGAGTCATTTTGTTCTGGAACCGGGCCTGTACACGACCATATACTAAACAAACTACAGAGCTCATTCCGTGTCCTGTTATTGTTTACTTCCTCTCTGCCTTCTTCTGGTGATTTATCTGACGTCCAGCGCTCCGTCTTTTAACCTCTTTTCCTTTCTCTTTCTTGATCCTCCTTACAACCTTCATTATAGTCCTTGACAGCGGTCTGTACTGCTGTATTAACAACGTGTCACATGTTAAGAATTTGCAATCAGAATCGAGTATTCAACTAAGCCGTGTAATACAAGTTGTTAGTAGCCTTAAGGGCCTAACCAGTTGTTATGCTATACCACATTGCCCTTCACTGGATGTATAATGAGCTGCACCAAACTACATTTTAGCCTTTAAAATACCTAGCCATTCTTTTGCGGTTATTTTGTTGAAAGTAACTCAAAAGTAACTAAGCATTTATTTGAAAATTGGGCTTATTAAATTCATGAATACTGTGTAATATATTTTAACATTATATATTTGAGAAGTACAATATAAGACAAGCAGAAGTTTATTATACTTAAGTCATTATACTTTTAGAATTGCTGAGGGCCGATTCAAAATGTAGTTTGGACACCCCTGCCCTACAGTGACCCTCAGTGACCCTTCTTGAAGTAGGGCTGTTTTAATTTTGTTATTATTATTACAAGATCATTAAGCCCTTTCCGTTCAATGTTTTAACGGCTCAATTACTTTTTAACTTCAGTCTTTATGATCTCACAAACTAAATAGTAATCATCAGCAGGTAACTTTTTTATTCAAACAAGCTCTAAAAAAAACACCTCACCCAAATATTAGTCTTATCAACATCATATACCCATCCTCATAAATGCTATCATCATGACTGTATTACGGTAAATGGTATCAGGGTTCATGCAGAACAAGATTAACAACAGGAATCCCACTTTAAAGGTTCTGCCATTATTCAATCTGTCAATAGGTGTGTTTATTTATACATAAGGAAGTGAAAAGGAAACAAGGTAAGGGAAAGCGAAACTAAATAAACTGAAGAGCTTAGACTTTTTGCTCTAGACGGACACCTTCCAAGAAGCACCACACTTTTTACAACTTTTGAAGTTCAGAATGGCAGGTAAAATGGAAGAATTCAAACATCCACTGTTCTTTGAAGCTAAATATTTGACAGACAAAGAGAAGGACAAAGTCAGGAGGCACTTTCAGAATAGACGGGATTCTGGTGGAGGTGATTGTGGGATGATCGAAAAGGCTGGAGGCAACACGTATAAAATCTGTTTAAAAGAAATAGAAGGTGAGTAATCCTATTTAGTTCAACTAATGCGTCGTATACTTTGTAGTTGTAGGATGTTGTTGAGACCTTGGTATTTGTGTTTCTACAGACCAGGAAAGGGTGTTGCAGAGGAAGATTCATAATATCTCCCTTCTTTCTGGCGACTTATGTCTAAATGTGAGTCAAAGTTATTGCCCAGAGACCCCGGATCAGCCATCTACAAGTCAACCGAAGGTATGCAAATATTAGCTCCACCCTTTTGGTGTTTATGGGAAAATATACATCACAGTCAAATGAGCTTGCCAAACCTGTTTGAGGGGATTTCTTCTCAGTCCAATTCTATCTATAGCTCCCTCCAGTAATGACACAAGGCTGAGGTCTTGATTTAAATGCGGGGTTTATTCTTGTGGGACCTATTCCAACCCATGAGAACTGGGTTGTGAGACAAAAAATATATAAAAGGTAAACAATAAATAAATATGGAATATATGCATGTCATCACTGTTAATGCCGCTAAATAAAACAAACGACACACATATCCCACACAGCATGTAGCACAAGCTAACAATAGCATGTAGCACAAGCTAGCGCATAGCATACATACAAACATATAACCAGGGGTTAAATTGGGCCGGGGCTGTCCGGGGCTCAGCCCCGGCACATAGGACGATGCTCTGACGTCATCACCCTCGCTCATTTGTCATTTGTTTAAGCCATATGTTAAAACATCTCTCGTTCTTAATATAGACTTTATTTAGGGTCGATATGTGTTGACTTTACTTTAAAATAGCAGATCTCTGTAACAGGATATCGTTTTTCCGCATAGTGAACGTGTGTCTCTGCTCCGATCAGGAGCTGCAGCACCTTCGTGCTGCCTCGTGCTTCGTTCTCCTTCGTGCAGAGAGTCTGGTTCACTTTAAGCACACATTACTAGAGACTAGATCTAGGGGGCACAACTCGAAACACCCATATGAAAAAGAACGGTTTACATTTGAATAACCAAATATGTGAACATAACCAATAACCTACCATAGCCAATAATAAATAAATGTAACTTATTTTATTTTTGTGTTCATTTATATCTTATTTTACCTAGTTAACATTTATTTATGCATATTTTTTTAACTATCAAGTTTTATACGATATTTTTGGTTTACTGTCCTATAGTATACATTGAAATGATTTCAAACCTGTTCATCCTAATAATTATAAAGGGGTGCCTTGGAAATATTTGTTTACATAAATTGCATTTATCTCTCTTGCTCGCTCCCACGCCCACTTTTGCTGTGAGGTGCGGACGCCTGATAAGCCAACACCCTGGTTATGGCTAGAAAGGATCCGTCTTGTGTAAATATGACGTCACGTTCTCGTTGTAACTCTCGTTGGAGCGGCTCGGAAACACACCTACAGCAGTAACATGCAACATACACATTAATGCAGCAGCAATATTAATAGAGAAACATCAGACATAATAGTAAAACACTGAAAGGGAACATTGTATTGCACCAGGAGCTATCTTGGGACTTTTACTGCGACAACGTTGACTTGCCTGTGAATAAAAAATAAACCATAGTGTTGGTGATCTACAGTGTTGTCATTCATTCATTCTTTGAACAGCAATACCGCTAACACCCTATTTCAACAATCACACTCCCTGTCATTGACATAATTAATAGATGGTTTAGCTTCTCACCATCATTTGCTGTGGCCCACTGATGTTAACGATCGTAACTGAAAGGCTGCCTGCCAAACGTAAACATTCAGCCACGTGACTTGCAAACTATCGCGAGAGTTTTACACTAGACGGATCCTTTCTAGCCATAACCCAACACCCTCCACTTTCATCACTTACAGCGCCCATCGTAAAGGGGAAATTAAAAGTGTAACCGGGGTGAAAAGGGTGTTACATTTACTTAATTATGAATGTTGTTACATCAAGGCCGAAAATTAGGATGAGCGCAAACAGTCAAAAATGTTTTTTTTCCCTCCCAGACCTGCCAGCTCCGGTATTTGTTTATGACGGTGTGATGTGAGATGTGAGACTGGGTTGGAGAATTGCACAGGGGAAAATAACGTATCTATGCCACAATTTTAGATGAAGATTTTGTTAAACTAATACGTTTGCGCTGTGGACCAACACTATACATTGACGGGGAAGGGGGTAGCAATAAAGATAACACCATTAAACAGTTACACAACATAACAGAAATAATATCGATAGCAGCGTCCCTAGCAACCACCTTGGTAACAATGAAAACGTTGTATGGACACAATTTCCTGAAGTAATCTTCGGAATAACTAGCAAACTAAAGATCATGTACATCCACTGCACACATAATCTGAAATAAAAACTAATATTTCTCGCATCAAATGACATCAAAACGCATTTTAATGGCCAAACTAACCTTAAAATAGGCATTTTCCACCGAGAATAAAAACGAAGGTCGGCCATGTTTTTTTTTTCTACAATTTCAGAGGCGTTTTTGTAGAAATACTACGTCCTAAATTGTGGGCCAACGTAGTTATTAGACGTTTAGATGTGAGACTGGGTTGGACATTCGCGGACCCGCCAGCAGCGCCAGTTCCCCCTGCTGCTGGCTGTATTACGACGGGGAGATCTTCTCCGCGAAACGAGGCTTTCACTTAGGGACCTACAAATGACTTTTCAATTACACAAGAACAATTTTCTTTTTAATAAATTCACCCGATCGTGTGAATGTGAAACAAATCCACTCTAGAGCAGGGGCGGATCTAGACAAATATTCATGGGGTGGCAGGAGAATTTCAGGGGTGGCATCCCCTGGCAGAAGTATATGCTGATTTAATCGCAGTCATATCAATCAATGTTAACTTGGAAAGCCACAATATTGATATTTTAACTCAATAACATTAGGTGACATTATTGTGGCACATCATTAAAGCCTTAAATATAAATATATAAGATGGCACACGTAATTTAATACATTTTAACTGAATGAGTTGGTTTAACTCTTAGACCAGCAGGGGTACCAAATATCCAGACTGCTGCAATAAGTACATTAATTAACTTTCTCATCAATGTGTGTCTGTATGAATATGATAATATTAACAATCATATTACTCCTATCAGCTGTCAATCACTGTTATGATTCATATATTCAGTGTTATTATTAAATAAACTATATTTTTTGGAGGAGTTAATGATGAACGTTCCTCAAGATGCTTGCTCACCCTCCTTCAAATTTGAAAGACCAGTAATTACTATCATAATTCAAAAGAATCAAAGGAACAGTTCAGCGCCTCACAACTTCATTGCAAACAGTTACAACCTTGACTTTACATCAGAAATAACAAACATTAAAGAAGTGACTAACTGCATCAGTTAGGGTTAAAAAACGTGTATTCAGCTCAAACATATACATTGCTACAGTTATTATCCAGTGGAAAGCCCTTACCTACTGGCCTAGTTAAATCAAAGTGGTTACTTTTTTTTGGCTGGGCAGTGTAGTTTTACACACCGTCTTATTTGACTTTCTCAGGACTTGAAACTGTTTTTTGGGGGCAGACCCCCAGAAAGAAGAAAAATATATTTACACATGTAAGGTCATCTTCTTAAACAGTTTATTATTCTCATCGACTCATCCGTGAGCAGAGCATCAAGTTGGCATGCCTATAACAGCTGAATGTGGCGATCACCATCTTGATCTGCAAAACGCCACACAAACCTATTAAGATTTAAAGCTATGATGCGTTTTGATTCAATGCTGAGTGCAGCCAAACTTGACAGGCTCTTCTCTGTCATAGTAGACCGCAAACAGTTGCGGCGCCAGAGTATTTGTGTTGGGTAATCTATGGTAGGGCTAACCCATACAGTGGTGGGGCTCAAGTCAGTATTTGCAATGTAATTACATACACACTCCCCTTGACAGTGAAACGCCACGCGTGAGGTTTAGATTATTTCCCTGTCTCAATCCAAATTGAACTCTATGAAATAAAAAGGCACATTTGTCTTGTAGTAAATAAAAAGGGCGACCTGGAGCCAATCCTGCAATTTCCCCGCAGGTGAAAGAGTTGACATGCTGAAAACCCAACCCCTGCAGGGGGGTCTGGGGGGATTGTCCCCCAGGAGATTTTTTGAAATACTAACATAAAATACACATTCTGGTACTCTCTTGAGAAGAAAAATAAATAAATCTATTACTCCACGACATATTAAAAAAAATGAATGCCATTTTAGTTTTTTGTTACTTTGTTCTGAAAGCTGAACCTGCTGCTCCTCACAGACAGAAGAGGGAAGAGGCTGTGTGAATTACTTTACATTGTGGATAAGGGTGGATAGCCCCCATTGTTCTGTGTGTCAAAATGAAAGACAGCCCACACACCTATCAATCATCAAACCGTGGGGTCTTATAGTTGTACCGATGTATATAGAGATGTACTACAGCAAAAGTATTCTCCGTCGGGACTTCCTGTAACAACACCACGCCGTTATCGTGATTCTGATTGGCCAGAAGACATTATCAAAGATGTTCTATTGAAAAGACGATCACTACGTGACAAAAGTTTTCAAAACCGTTTCTAGTCTTCGGTATTTACAGACAAGTGGCTACTGAAATCAATCTTACTAACTGATTTCTGTGCAATTTACTCCGCGCGAGTTGGCAGACTTTATTTTGCTTACTGTAACATAATTGTTCATGGTGGGGCTAAGTCATTTATTGTTATGGCTGTAGCCTACCCCAGCCATACCGAGACCGCAAATACCTCATTCCTTCTGTCTACTTGTATCCGAAATGCTTCTCGTTTTGCGCTGTCCTCCCGTTCAAATGAAATCGCCGCCAATCATATTTCCAAGCTCCGCCAGGGGGGGGAGCGGTTACAAGGCTCGCGTCTTGTGCTGCATTCACTTGCACTCGGACATTCGAGATTTTCTCTCATAAATGTCCGATGGGCCACAACTTTTCTTTCAAAACAAAGCTGCCAACTGGGGTGGCAGCTGGGGTGGCAAGGCATTTTTCTGAGGTGGCAGCTGCCACCCCGTGCCACCCCGTAAAACCGCCACTGCTCTAGAGCATAAATGGATTGAACACACCTCTTTTTAATGCATTTTAATACGTTTATTAATATTTTAATGGGAAAATTAGCTTATTTCTTAAATAACTTCCAGGTCATGTGACCTAATCACTCAAAATCAGTGCTGGGTCAAATAACTACACTTGCTGCATAGGATGCACCTCTTTTTATTGCATTTTAATACTTTGAATATTTTATATTAATATTTTGTGTCATGTCTCGAAAGATTATTTTAAAGTTATATTCTTTAAATTAGCTTTTGTCATGTCCCTTTGTCTTGTGCCACCCTGTTTATATTTTTGAAAAGTCATTCTCCCTCTAGTTTCAGGTCGCTGTGCTCCCCGCCCCTATGTTTCTCCAGCGTTTGTGATTGTCTACCCCGCCCTGATTGTTTCCACCTGTGCCCCTTACCTTGTGTGTATATATTGCCATAGTCTCCCCCTGTCCTGTACCAGTTCGTCTTCTCCCATGACTTGACAAGCCAGCGTACCTTCAAGCCTGAACCACGTCCATTGTTTTGCTTCAAGCTCCTTTTCATAGTTATTAGTTTTATAATAATATTAACATAAAAATATTTAGAGAGTGAAAATGCAAAAAAAAGAGGTGTGTCCTATGCAGCCAGTGTAGTTATTTGACCCAGCACTGATTTTGAGGGATTAGGTCACATGACCTGGAAAGTATTGAAGCAATATGCTAATTTCCCCATACCAATATTAATATATAATATGTAAAGTATTAAAATGCAACAAAAAGAGGTGTGTGCTATGCAGCCAGTGTAGTTATTTGATGCATAGCTTATTTTTTGAGTGATTCAGTCACATGAACTGGAAGTTATTGAAGAAATAAGCTAATTTTTCCATCAAAATATTAATATAAAAATATTTAGAGTATTACAATGCAATACAAAGAGGTGTGTCCTATGCAGCAAGTGTAGCTATTTGAGTCAGCATTGATTTTGAGTGATTAGGTCACATGACCTGGAAGTTATTGAAGAAATATGCAAATGTTTCCATCAAAATATCGTTCGCAAAGATCGCGACCACTCTAGTCAATGGGTGCTATTCAACCAGATGCGCCGCGTTACGGCTCAGAAGCGTCCCGGAAGCGTCTCTGCGCTGGGCTCCGCTCAAAATAGGATGCAGGTCTATTTTTCGACACGAGGCGTTGCATAGTGCCGGGCAAGAACGGCCCGTCAACATGGCGTTGTGCGTTGAAGCTTCAACGCTTCTGCCTGTTCACTTTGAATGGGGTGACGTCACGCTTCGCCGAACCGCATTGTGGGAGTGTCGCTACGCGTTGCTCGCTGCAAAAGTTGAGCAATGTTCAACTTTTGAAGCTTCGACGGAAGCTTCAGCCAATCGAATCATATGCCAGTACAAGCTCTAGCCAATCAAACCGCGTGCTTGTGTATCCGGGGCAGGAGATTCATGTGATTGGTTGTTGGTCGAGTTTCAGACACGCCCGCCGGCAAGCTTCAACGCACACCGCCGTGTGGACGCTGCATAGTTGACCGGTCAGAGCATCCAGTCAATCCCCAAATCAATCTTCCGGTGTACAGGCACTGTATAAATTATATATATAGAATAATTATGATGATGAATGCATTTTTTTACCACTAAAATACAGCAACACATCTTTGATTCATGTCGTTTATAACTGGAATATTACAATTATTATTAACTTTGTCTGTACAAAGTAGCCAGGAAATATGCCCAAATCAACAAAAACTGCGAGCCGACACGCAAGACGCTCCGCTTCTGAAATGCTCCTGAAACGCGCCCGGTAGGGTATGACGCCGGAGGAGGGCGGACCAAAACTGCGGTGCAGCCGTGAAGCGACGCAGACGGACCCGGTGGAATCTAGGTGGAATCCAGGGGGTAACCGTTACAGCCGCGTTACGGCCGCGTTACAGGTGCGCCGCAGCGTTCGCAAAGATCGCGGCCACTCTAGTCAATGGGTGCTATAGGATTCAATTCTATTTTTCGACTTGAACAGTCGACAGACGGACCCGGTGGAATCGAGGAGTTACGTAGCGTCTACACGGCGGCGTGCGTTGAAGCTTGCCGGTGGGCGCATGGCCGTATCCACCATTGAGGTCACCGAGGTCCGGACCTCGGTAATATTTTTCGAGCTGTCTTTACAAAACTTGTGAAATAATTGCACTTGCAATTGTTCTTTGTAGTACTTCCATTTACTGCCAATGGGGGCGCTGCATAACTACATAGCCTCGGTTAAAGCAAACAGAAGAAGACGACATGTATCAACAAATCACCGCAGCCCGGACTTGTATCGGAGCAGCGGAGGAGTGATGAGGTATCTAGAGATCGGAGTCCAGCGGGCTGCTTGTGTTTCTGCTCATCAGGACATCATAGGACCAGCAGATCCTGTGTGAACGCTCTACCTTAGTCAGTGGACGTCCGACAACATGCACACTAACTTATATTGCAGCTATAAGCTATACTTTGGTTTAAATTGCGTGAATAAACTAGCTAGAGAGCTAAAGTTAATTACATTCATCCAATGTCAGAAGGATTACCTTTTAACAAACGTTGTAATGCTTTTCTTTCATTTCAATTTGAGTAAAACATTGAAGATATAACATTGTATTGTTTTCTTTTTACACTGACTCAGATGTAATGAAAAGACTACGTCAGTCAAAGCTCAGCTTTGGTAAGGAAGAGACAGGACAGGCAGAGAGAAAGAGAGAGGGAAAGTGATGGATGTCAGGGAGGAACTGCAGGTACAGTACAGTCACACAAAAGAATGTAGGCTTAATAACCCCATCTATTTATCTATCTATCCATCTATCTATCTATATATCTATCTATCTATAACAATAGTCTTCATTTACAATAGGCATAATTGTAAAACAACATACATCTATTGCAGTTATGGTGTCATAATAACATACAATTGTATAAAACACCATTTGCTTACATCTTTGTTCTCTTTTGAGAATCAAACAAAACAGATTTAAATTTAAAAAATAATGCAAACAAACAAGTGAAATGAACTAAATGGCTGAATTGCTTTTGATTCACTGGCAGGAGCGACAAGTGAGGAGGAGCAAAAAGTTAAAAACGAGGGAGAGATTGAACAGAGAGAAAGAGTAGAGGACAGAGAGAGTAATGAACAGGAAGAAGACAGATACCTCATTCACACCAACGGTGTTTCAGGGCCGGTTTGGAGCTGGAGCTTGAAAAGCAACGGGTTTTCCTGTTCACACCGCAGTGGAGCAGCCTCTTAGCTCCGGAATCCTGTTCATTTCGAGCCCCAAAAAATGTCCGGCCAGAGCAAAAGCACCACATACGTCACGCTTACGTCGAGGCGGGGCCAGGGGCGGGATCAACTCCTGAACAACAACAAAAAGCCGGCGTTTTATCCAGTTTGTACACAACGATGGAGAAACTTAACAAGCAACAGTGGTCCACTGAAGAGACCAGCTACCTACTGGGAATCTGGTCTTCCGAAGAGGTACAGAGGAAGCTGGAGCACAATCGGCCATTGTTGTTGTTGTTGTCGGTGTCAGCTTTGAGGGGTTTCCGCGGTTTGACTTTATGAAGCAGGCACGCAAACGGTTACATCATGACGCAAACGATGACGCAATGCACCAGTCGGACTCTGGGCAGTGTGAAAAGAACCGGAGCTAAACCGAAGAACCGGTTCTGAACCTGGAAAGCTCTAGCACGGAGCTTGAACCGGAGTTGCGTTGGTGTGAATGAGGTATGAGAGACTAAAGAAGATGGTGTCACGATCTGTCTGTGTTGTGTTTTGTCTTGTCTAGATCTGTCTTTGGTTTTCTGTCTGCGTGTGTTCCCTCCTACCTGTTCCCTCCTACCTTTTTTCTTGATTGTGTTCACCTGTTGCCCCTGTGTTTTCTCCTCCCTCCTCACCTGTCTCTTTTTTCCTTGATTAGTCCTGTGTGTATTTAAGTTTTTTTTTCTTCTGTCTGTCATTGTTGGTTCGTGGTTTGTCTGTGACAGTGTTCACTGGGGAGTGTTCTGTTTGTCCATGTATCCTTGAAATAAAGGTATTTTCAGTGTTATCTTCATTTGGGTCCTGCTTGCTTCGCTCACCCGTAACAGATGGAAGAGAGGCTGCAGGTTATGGAAAGGAGAGAGACATGGAAAATGAATGTTGACAATGTTTTGTGATCATTTTAGCCTCTTCTGCATGTCCAGAACATTAATAGTAACAATCAACTGATTCTTATGCATTACACTTTCAAAAATAATTTATGCTGACATTGTCAGCCCACTGACATGGTTTGAAATCAATATACTATCCCATTTGTGACCCCCCACAGGACTTAAAAAGCACCTAACTAGATCATGAAAATCCCCAAAATCTCAGGGGGTATCCCCCGAACCCCGCTCACATGTTTGGACCTCGGTATTTAGGAAATCCTGCATACGGCCCTGGGTGGGCGTGTCTGAAACTCGACCATCAACCAATCACATGAATCTTCCGCCCCGGACACACAAGCAGGGCGGTTAGATTGGCTAGATCTTGTACTGGCATATGATTTGATTGGCTGACTATTCCGTCGAAGCTTCAAAAGTTGTACTTTGTCAACTTTTGAAGCGAGCAACGCGAAGCGACAGAACCACAATGCAGTTCGGCAAAGCGTGACGTCACCCCATTCAAAGTGAATGGGAAGAAGCGTTGAAGCTTCAACGCACGCCGCCGTGTGGATGGGCCATTAAGAGTATTCCAGAGCTACAAGAAGGAAGCTACACAGGGAAAATACACACTATAAATACATTTACACACCTTAAAAAAACATTTGCATTCTGCACACCTCCAAGCTAAACACTAATTAAGAAGGATAAAAAAATGTGTTCATGCTTTTGTGGTTATACTTTTCTGAGAAGAAGGTAACTGGTGTTTGGTTGATCAATCAATCAATCAATGTTTATTTATATAGCCCAATATCACAAATGTTACATTTGTCTCAGTGGACTTCACAGTTTGTACAGAATATCAGTATGACAATACGACACCCTCTGTCCTTAGACCCTCACATCGTACAAGGAAAAACTTCCAGAGAAAACCCAGTTTAAAGGGAAAAATGGGAGAAACCTCAGGGAGAGCAACAGAGGAGGGATCCCTCTCCCAGGACGGACAGACGTGCAATAGATGCCGTGTGTAAATTGAAAAGATAATACATTTGCAACATAGGTAGTCCAAATGTTTGGAAATGCATGTGTGTATAATAGGAAGATGAATCCATGAGTATATCCATCCAGGACTTATGATCCAGGACCACAGCCACGACTCAAGATCCAGGACTCGCAATCCATGACACAGGACCGCAGGATCATCCATGACTCCGGATCCCGGCGTATATAGACACCAAAAAGAAAGACATTTGGGGAAGCTGGGTTAATCGGAACATGAGAGTACACAGGTATAGACAGAGAGAAGGAAGAAGTAAGATGTCCCCCGACAAACTAAGCCTATATCAGCAAAACTAGGGGCTGAATCTAATCAGCCCTAACTATAAGCTTTATCAAAAAGGAAGGTCTTAAGCGCACTCTTAAAAACGGATAGGGTGTCTGCCGCCCGAACACAAACTGGAAGCTGATTCCACAAAAGTGGAGCTTGATAAGAAAAGGCTCTGGCTCCCATTGTACTTTTAGAGACTCTAGGAACAACCAACAACCCTGCATTCTTGGAACGCAATGCCCTAGTAGGACAATAGGGTATAATGAGTTCTTTAAGGTAAGATGGCGCCTGCCCATTAAGGGCTTTGTAGGCGAGAAGAAGAATTTTAAATTCTATCCTGTGTTCTATAGGGAGCCAGTGTAAGGCAGCCAGAACAGGAGTAATGTGGTCCCTTTTCCTAACTCTGGTTAGTACACGAGCTGCAGCATTTTGAATCAGCTGAAGCGATTTGACTGACTTCTTGGTACACCCTGATAATAAGGAGTTACAATAATCCAGCCTTGAAGTAACAAATGCATGGACTAGTTTCTCTGCATCGTTTTGAGGCAAGATATGCCTGATTTTTGCAATGTTACGTAGATGGAAGTAGGCGGTCCTTGAAATTGATTTTATGTGGGCGTTAAAGGATAAATCCTGATCAAATATAACACCAAGATTCCTTACAGTCTCACTGGAGGCCAAATTAATGCCATCCATAGTTAATATATCTTTAGATAATTTGTTTCGTAGATTCTTTGGGCCAAGTACAATAACTTCAGTTTTGGTCGTGTTTAACATCAAAAAATTTAAGGTCATCCACGTTTTTAAGTCCTTGAGGCAGTCTTGAATTTTATTTAGATGATTAATTTCATCAGGCTTGATTGATAAATATAGTTGAGTATCATCCGCATAACAATGAAAGTTTACAGAATGATTCCTTATAATATTGCCTAACGGAAGCATATATAGGGTGAACAAAATAGGTCCAAGCACTGAGCCCTGTGGCACTCCATGGCTAACTTTGGTTTGCATGGAAGATTCATCGTTGACACGTACAAACTGAGAGCGTTCAGATAGATAGGACCTAAACCAGCCTAAAGCAGTTCCCTGTATGCCAACTAAGTGCTCTAGTCTTTGCAATAGGATATCATGGTCGATAGTATCAAATGCAGCACTAAGATCGAGCAAGACAAGAATAGAGACAAGTCCCTTGTCAGAGGCTATTAGAATGTCATTTGTGACTTTAACCAGAGCTGTCTCTGTGCTATGTTGTGTTCTAAAGCCAGACTGAAAATCTTCAAATAAATCAGTTTTTTAAGTAATCACACAGCTGTTTTGCGACTGCTTTCTCAAGAATCTTTGAGAGGAACGGAAGATTAGAAATAGGTCTATAGTTGGCTAAAACCTCTGGATCGAGGTTGTGCTTTTTAAGAAGCGGTTTTATCACTGCTACTTTGAATGATTGTGGAACATAGCCTGATAATAAAGACATATTCATAATATTTAATAAAGAAGTGCTAATTAATGGAAAAACTTATTTTAACAGCTTAGTTGGAATCGGGTCTAAGATACACGTTGATGGTTTAGAAGAGAGAATCATTGAATTTAATTGTTCAAGGTTTATGGCTGAAAAGCATTCTAGTTTACTATCTAGTGTAATATTAGAACTTACGTTTCCGGGAGCTGTTGATAACACTATACTGGTTAAAGGCAAGAGGTCATTGATTTTGTTTCTAAGAGTAACAATTTTATCGTTAAAAAAGCACATAAAATCATTACTACTGAGTGCTATGGGAATAGAAGGCTCAGTCGAGCTGTGGCTCTCTGTCAGCCTGGCTACAGTGCTGAAAAGAAATCTTGCATTATTCTTATTCTCATCTATTAATGAAGAGTAGTATGCTGCTCTCGCTTTACGCAGTGCTTTCTTATATTCATTGAGTGTAATTTGCCAAATTAAACGAGATTCTTCAAGTTTAGTGGAACGCCATATCCTTTCAAGTTGTCTCGACTTTTGCTTTATTTTGCGGGTTTCGGCATTATGCCATGGAGCTAATCTATGTTGTTTTATTTTCTTCTTTTTCAAAGGAGCAACAGAGTCTAATTTTATTCGCAGCGCATCTGTAGCACTATCAACAACATGATCAATTTGGGGTGGTGTACATTTTGTATAAGTTTCCTCCCCTACATGCAGACATGCTATCGAGTTAAGTATTGGTGGAATCTCTTCCTTAAATTTGGCTATAGCACTAACAGATAGGTTTCTGCTGCAGGAGCTTTTGGCTAATGCTTTGTAGTCTAGTAACAGTACTTCAAAAGTTACTAAGAAATGGTCGGATAAAGCAGGATTATGCGGTTCGACTAATAGTTGCTCAATTTCAATACCATAAGTCAGAACAAGGTCAAGAGTGTGATTATAGCAGTGGGTTGGTTTATTTACACTCTGACAGAAACCAACAGAATCTAATATAGAGTTAAATGCAACAGTAAGGCTATTTCTATCATCGTCAACATGAATATTAAAGTCACCTACGATAATTACTTTATCTGTTTTAAGTACCAAAGCTGATAAAAACTCAGAGAATTCTGATAAGAATTCTGAATAAGGACCTGGTGCACGGTACACTGTAACAAATAAGATTGGCTGCAAAGTTTTCCAGGTCGGATGCGTAAGACTGAAAATGAGGCTTTCAAAGGAGGTATAATTTAATTTTTGTTTAGTATTGATAAGTAAACTTGAGTCAAAGATTGCTGCAACTCCACCTCCTCGGCCCGTGCCTCGGGCAATATGAGTATTGATATGGCTGAGTGGAGTGGCCTCATTTATGCTGACATATTCTTCATGTCTCAACCAAGTTTCAGTGAGACAGCATATATCAATATTATAATCTGATATTAAATCATTTACCAGTATTGCTTTAGATGCTAGAGATCTTATGTTTAAGAGACCACATTTAATCTTCCTGTTTTGTTGCACTGTAGTAGTTGTTACATTTACTTTTATTAGGTTATTATGTATGACACCTCTATTAGGTTTTACCTTAAATTGTCCTTGGGCAGACACACACACCGTTAATATTGGGTATTTTATTGGGTTCGGGATTCCTATGGATGACCGCCTAGGAGAGAGCGCAGAGAAGCGTGTAAGACTGCGACTCTGCCTCCTGGTCTCAACTCCAGTTTGTCATGGATTAAGTCCACAGAGCCCTGAAATGTTTGCCGAAATGAGATTTGCACCTTCCAAAGTAGGATGAATGCCGTCTCTCTTAATCAGACCAGGTTTTCCCCAGAAGGCTGTCCAATTATTCACGAAGCCCACATTGTTTGCTGGGCACCACCAAGACAACCAGCGCTGAAATGATGACATGCGGCTATACATGTCATCATTGATCAGATTGGGGAGGGGACCAGAGAAGATTACGGTGTCCGACATTGTTTTAGCATAACTACACACCGACGCCACATTAAGTTTGGTGCATTCTGATTGGCGTAAACGAACATCATTACCACCGACGTGAATAACAATCCTACTGTATTTACGTTTATTTTTAGCCAGCAGTCTAAGATGCGCCTCAACGTCGCCCGCTCTGGCCCCCGGAATGCATGTGACTGTGGACGCTTCGGTCTCTAAATTCACGTGTCTCATAATAGAGCTACCAATAACCAGAGTTGGCTTCTCAGCGGGTGTCTCGCTGAGTGGGGAATATCTGTTAGATACGTGAACGGGTTGGTGGGGACCTGCGGGTTTCGCGTTATGCCCCTTCTGAACAGTCACCCATTCTCCCTGCTGCTCGGGAGTTGCCGGGGGACGGCTAAGAGGAGCTACCTTTTGCCGGTCCGCACCGGCTAACATGGGCTTTAATGTAGCTGAGTTATTTTCTAAGATGCGGAGCCGGGCTTCTATGGCTATGATTCCCGCCTCCAACCTAACAACTATACTACATTTAACACATGTATCGGTACCAGTAAAGGAGGTAGGGCAGTAACCAAACATGAGACAGTTAGAGCAGGAAATAGCACCCGAGGGTGGGGAAAGAGCCATGGCTAGCTATCAAGCTAAAGTAGCTACCGTTAGCAAACCCGAAAAGAGTGTAGGCAACTGTGGAGTAACAGTCGCTAAGAGAAGGAGAGTTTGTGAGTGCTTAAGCTGTAGTAACGTGTGATTACAACGTCAGGCAGTTGCCGTGATCAAGAGTTTTCAAGAGTTTTCCAGATACATGAAGTAACTGGAAATATAAGCAGTACACACATCTGTTTCAGCATGAAGGGTGTTCTTTTCCCCAGAATGACCACGTGGCTGCACATTATCCCGCTTATTACAAGGCCACATTCTCAACAAAGTAACGTAACGACTCCCAATATTAATTGAAATGCTTTTATAGATTTCGAAAATGTTTTATTGATTTCAAAAATAATATTATTGATTTCAAAAATACTTTTATTGATTTAAAATGACATGCATCCGCTAAGAAAAATAGTCCATTGATAACGTTTGAACTACGTAGCAACAGCAGGAACGGCTTTGATAGCGCTTTTGAGGAGCTTTTTGATTACAGATTTGAAAACATCCTTGTTTGCTTTAAAAGTAGCACAATTCATTATGTAAAACCTTGGAAAGTATCTAGATATCCCTGCCCTAATGCCAAAGTAACTTGCAACTGAATATGTTTTGCCGTTTGATGTCTGTCCCTGTCCCTGTTGTCTTACTTCTGGATTAACGTGTCACGTGTTCTGAATTGACCAATCATAATCGAGTATTCAACTAAGCCATGTAATAATGTGAATTAATCATTTTTTTAATGTTCTTTTTTGCTTCAGACACCCACCAAAGTCAACACAAAAGGCCTTAAGAAGATATTCAAACTAGATATTTTCCTCATGTTTTTCCTGAGAGACAATCCTAAAGCATACAAATTATTAAAGAAACAACTCTCATGTATCGGCTGCCAAGTAGAGTTAGATTTTGAGGAGGAGGAGGCAGTGGTAAGGGGGGATATTGAAAAGGGACCTGGAGGAGCTTTTGGGGCTGCAGAGCAGTGGGAGTTACAGGTCGATCGAGTCTTGATCAATTTCCCTGAGAGCTACCTCTGCTATCATGTGGTTGAGCCGAAAAAAGCCAAAATCCTACTGCAGGACCTCTCCTTTGTGACAGACGATATTAAAGTGTACAGAGAGGGCGGTTATCCAGTGGTTGTGGGAGAAACTGAGGCTGTGCATGAGAAAATAGCAGTCCTCGAAAAGAGCCTGCCAACCCGGAAGGAGTTACCAATTGTGGAGAAGCTGTTCAAGCTGGTAGAAGAAGAGTTTAGACGAGAAATGAGCGCAAAATACCCAGAAGTTAAGATCAACATAGGCAGCGCCATGGTGACATTAGAGGGGCCTGACAAAGAGGTGCAGTCAGGAGCCAACACACTTGAGGACCTGAAGAAAAAAGTAAAGGAAGAGCGAGTTAAACTATCCACAGCCCTGATGACCTTTATAGGATCCAGCGGTGCCGTATCCAAGTACCAGACTCGATTCCAGAAGAGACTCAGAAATCCTGTTTCCCTGGAGGTTGGGTCCGAGCTGGTCATGTCCAGTTTGTCCTCCGATGCCCTCGATGAGGCTGAGGCCACGCTGGAGAGAGACTTTGATGTGGCCAATGTCGAGCTGAAGGGGGCTCTAGCTGCACCCCCAGATCTAGATGGATTAAAGGAAATCCTCTTCAAAGCCAAGAACGAAGCTAACTCTCGAGAGTTCAGAGTGGACGTCAGCTTCATCCCAGGAACCGGTGGAACCCCAAACACCAAAGTACGACTGGTGGGCTACAGAGAAAATGTGAATAAGCTCAAAGATGTTCTGCATGACCAGATCAATCAAATCGGGACACAAGAAGTTCTAAACCTACCGAATCCTGATCTGCTTGAATGTTTTGATAAGATTTTAGGAATGATTGGTATGAAGCAGAACAAAGTCACCTTGAAAGCCTCACTTTCCCCACACCCTTGTGTGCTTGTGTCTGGTCCCTGTCGTCTGGTCAAAGAGGCCAAGCAGGATCTAATGTCAGCTCTAGCTAGCCTGACCTCCGACACTTTGGTTCTGGATGGACCGGGGGCTCTGCAGTACTTCCAAGCAGAAGGTAAAGTGGGCAAGGAGTTGGTAGAGAGCTCATTTCAGGTTATCGTCAAGGAACAACAAGGTGTGCATTCGGCAAATGTGCAAAGTAAACCACGAAGCATCAGCAGCCCTGTAACCAGCGGCTTGGCACCCGGAGCCCTCCCCAGATTGCGCTGCAATACTTTTGGAAGCAATGTGGCCATAAAGACGAGCCTGGAGATCAAGCTTGGCAGTCTGATAGATGCTCAGGTTTGAACATTTCCGCTTAACTTTAATTAGAATAATGAAATCAGCAATACAACCACTCACATTGATATTAATCCACATTGTTTCCACAGGTGAATGTGTTGGTTGTCCCCATGCTCAACAAGAACCTCCCTTCTACTAAGATTGGTAAATGTCTGTTTAAAAAAGCCGGGAATGCAATCAAGTCAAAGTTTGACTCGGTGGCAGCTAATTGTACCGTTGCCCCTGGTGATGTCCTGCAGGTGGACGCGCTTCCATCTCTGGGCTGCTCCAAGCTCTTCTTCATCGAGTGCTTGCCATGGGATGGAGTCAGAGGGCAGAGTGTGAAGGTAAAGTGAAATACTTGGTGGATTTAATATTGTTGTAGGTGCGGGCAAAGGCTGAGTTCAAACTCATGTGATGCATTCAAATGCCATGAATTAGAACAAAGAATCTGGCTAATTAATGGAAAATAAAACCTGTATTTCATAAATGTTGCTATTTACAACCGACCATTTAAATATAGAAGCACAGAAAGTGTTGTGCAATGCAGGGGTATCTATTGACATGAACAACATTTCTGATTTTTGTTTTGCAGGCGCTTGGTAATGGCCTGAAGAGATGCTTGGACCTTTGCGTACAGCAGGGCTATAGCTCAGTTGCCTTTCCAGTCATTGGACCCGGAGTTGTTTTAAAATACCCAATGAAAGAGGCCATTCAAGTGCTTATGGAGAACATTTGCCAGCCTGGATTATCTGCGTCCTCTGGATCTCTCACCACCATCCAGATCGTCATTAAACAAGGCTACCCTGACTCTGAGGAGGTGACTATGATCACTTGGTTTTAAGATGCATGATTTCTGAAATGAAGTGTTTAATGCTGCTGTTTTTATTTACAGTGCTACCAAGACGTCTACAGGCATCCTGGCTTGAATGTGAACCAGGGAGGACAAGGTAAACGGTTTAACTAAGTATTTAGCAAGTACATTGTTCACCATTTCCATCCGCAATGGCCAAGATTAAACATCAGACACACATTAAATATATATTGGGCATTGTTTGTTTTAGCAATCTTTAGGTCCCTCACCAGTGACCTTGATGACATCTCGATGACAGTGGGCGGCGGGGTTAAACTACAACTGGTGTTTGGTGACATCACTGATGAGAGGACGGATGCTGTGGTGAACACGACCGACTTCGTTGACTTCCAGAACGGTGAGTGAGAACTAATGATGCTTTAAAAAAGGGAGAACAGTTACATCCCTTCACTGATTTTAAAATGTATGGTTATCCTACAGGTGTGTGCAAAGACATCTTAACTGTAGCTGGAGCGGATGTGGAGGCAGAACTCAAAGCAGGTAAATAAAACAAAGGACCTGCTAGAGATTTTTAAGCAACACACACCTACAACTTCTTTACTCAGCTT
>NC_136901.1:35483642-35672128 GCF_949606895.1 Notothenia rossii | reverse complement strand
GGGTGTTTCTCAATGTCGAGGAAGGCTGCTCCAGAGCCACTATTTCAAGCATACTACGTCAT
Source organism: Notothenia rossii (assembly GCF_949606895.1). Lineage (NCBI taxonomy): Eukaryota > Metazoa > Chordata > Actinopteri > Perciformes > Nototheniidae > Notothenia > Notothenia rossii. The sequence goes on along the minus strand of NC_136901.1, from coordinate 35,672,066 downwards.
TGACGAGTGCCGCCGAAGGACTGTTCCAATGTCCAGCATACTTGGATTCTCCGAGCCTGGCGTACTTCGTAGTGAGAAATTTCGAGGCTGCACATGTGTAAACTCCGGTCTTAAAATCCCCACAATGCTTGCGCACGGATCAATTTCACAAAATCTGTGGCGGAAAATGTAAGGGCGGGGCCTCTCATATGACGCACACCTGCACACTTGCTTGCCTGTTCCACTCTTCGTTTTCCGAATGCCAGGAAGGATTCTTGCCAAGCTTCTGAAGGAAGTGACTCGGAAGACATGTGCTACCAAGCAAGCGTCCTCGAGATTGAGAAATACCCCGTGGGCCTGGCTCGCCATCTTGTATCAGAGCTTGTGTGTGTTGTCCTCTCACACGTGCAGCACAACTCCATCGTTCAACTTTATTATCCAGTCCAAAAAACCTGACCTGTACGACAGGTGATGAAAGAATATATAATATAAACTAACAATATAAATTATATAATTACATTTAGAAAACTACTGTAAATGTAGCTCTTTTGTCAATACAGCTTACAATGAGGCTCAAATAGCAGCTTTACTCTCCTCTACATGTTTCATTTATCCTGTTCACACAAAATAACACATATTTCCGTTGCAAAACACACATTAAAGCCACGTAGTTTCAGCCAAACAAAAATAACAAATACATGACATTGCAAGCCATGTTCATGGCTTCCCTTACAGCTCAACAACATGAAATGCTAACAATGAAGCTAACATTAAATCACTCTGACAAAACTTTTCTATTAAAAGGTTTGACTCACCAAAACGACGTTGGTTAATGTTCGATACAGTCTACTGGGTTTCCCGACCGTGTGGATGGTATTTTTATCTTTTAAAAATCAACTTTGAATCACTTTAATTTACTGTGCTCGTCTCATCTGCTTCTCGGTCCGTTTTCCTCTCCTTTAGTCCTTTTTCGGTCTGCTACGGTGCATTGCGCGACGTGCGCGTGCCCGGTGAGCAGAGATCTCAGTAACAGTAATTGTAATTTGTCATACTACTTTTATTTATTATATTTTTAAAGGGATGATATCATTGACCAATTTTAAACGTGTATCTTTTAATGAAATCGCGTTTTAATGACTTCATGCTTACTATGTTTTAATGTGGGTTTACACCTACTTCCTTTTATTCTCAGCAACTAACTACGGGGAAGGAACATACTTCGCTGTCAATGCCAACTACTCTGCTCAACCCACCTACTCCAAGCCAGCTGCTGACGGTTCCCAGCTCATGTTCGTGGCCCGCGTCCTGACCGGCATCTACACTCAGGGCCACTAAACATGAGGTCCTCCTCCCATCAGCGACCAGGAGGCCACGACCGCTACGATAGCGTGGTCGACAGAATGGAGAACCCCCAAATGTACGTCGTGTTTCATGATAACCAAGCGTACCCCGACTACCTCATCACTTCAAGTGACCGTGAGGAGATATGATTTATTATCCCATGTGGGAATATACAGGTAACAGAAATTAAAGAAAGTTACAAATTGAGGTATGTTCACGTAAAGTTATATGTGTAAGAGTTTTAGTCATATCAATTAATCAATATTAATTTGCACACGTGAATGTTCACAATGTTCGTACAAAGCCTTAAAGTGTGGACTATGTCAGATACCTTTATTATACACCATCACTATGTAAACCAATCATCTTTTAATATTTTAAATACAACAATTCAGTTTCCATATTTTTCTAATGCTGTTTAAAACCAGAAAGGAGTTGGTCAGCATGAAAGGAAAAGTTAATAAGAGCACTTACAACATATAGTATAAGGTGTCTAAGTATTCTTTATTTTCAGCAATTGCAATGTATAGATTGCATTTAACTGGATTTGAAGATTTATGATTTGATAGTCTGGAAAAGTATTGTTTAGGTCTTAGATCTTAGAAACATTCCAGAGTCCAGTTTCTAAAGTGTTCTGCACTGCAACATAACTTTAGCTGCCTGGAGCATGAAGGATTATTCGTCTTGGTATGAGGACGTTATTCTGTTGCACTTTAGTTATTCAACTTCAAGATGAACTGGATCTGTTTTTTGTATTTGTTTTAGATTTACTGCCAATATAAGCATTAATAAAATTCAGAATCAGAAATGCTGTGTTGTCTTACTTTTAGACATTAGAAAGACATAGAATGACAGCCAATTCTCAGCTCTTATAGACACACACACACACACACACACACACACACACACACACACACACACACACACACACACACACACACACACACACACACACACACACACACACACACACACACACACACACACACACACACACACACACACACACACACACACACACACACACACACACACACACACACACACACACACACACACACACTTCCAGGTAATATTTTGTCAAAATATAATGCAGTTATTAACCTTTTATTTGGTTATTTGCATTTGTTGTTGAACAAAATAAAATGTAAGGAAACAGATGTTATGAATCGATATGAAACAGGTTAAAAGAGCTATTTATGGTGCTCAAGTAGAAACATTGTTATGCAGGTTTAACAGAGGGAGTATCTCTCGAAAATTGAGTTAAAGCTGATTGAATAATTATTATGTTGTATCGAATTAAACAAACATCAAATGGGTAATTTAAACCAAATAACTATCTGCTTGTTTTGGTGTAATTGTGCCCCCTGGTGGCCAAAATTGAGTTATGAATTAAGCTTTAGAAAAACGTTTTCAAATGAATTTCCTTTTTGAATGATGAGAAAAAATAGAAGCTTTAGTAGCAATCACAGATTTTCAAAAATATACTTTCTCCATAAAAAAAGTCAGTTGAAAAGAGTTGCCCTTCAATTGTCAGAATGTGTTGATAGGTATTTTTCTTTAAAGTTGGGGTAGATAATTCTGGAGAAACCAGCTCGAGTGCGCTAGAATTTGAAAATACACAGCAGGAAAGAATCTGCCACTTCCTTACAGAGCCCCTCCTCCAACACACACGAGTGCGCACATGACCAATGAGGGCACGAGATAAGTTTGTGCACAGATGGAAGGCTGACAGGCAGGTAGGCCATCCAGTTATTTTAGCCGGGCCGGCTCAGATGATTAGTCGTGCTTTTTACAGTGCTACGGCTTCCACAGATTACATTTTTGTATGGATTTTTTGTCAAAGCACTTAAAATATTCATCGCTATCGGGATGTTAAGAACATTTCATGGAATATAACAAAAAATGTATCTTGAGCCGGTTTCTAAAACGTACCTACCCCACCTTTAAACAAATTGCATTTCTAAAAATAACTGTAGTTTCTAGATAAAAGATATACAGTATGCGCTTGCTTTTCTTACTCCTACAACTATCCTCATTGTTATCATAAATGCTGAAGCTACACTGAATAAGCTGTTAAACCTCCAGATACACAACTACTTTTCGGCTTATATTGTGTGAGTGAGTGAATGATAGTGGCGACTGTGGCTCAGTGGGAAGTGTGCTGAACTTCGCATCATGGGGTAGCAAGTTCGAGTCCCACTGCAGTCAGTATGTCGTTGTGTCCCTTGGCAAGACACTTCACCCCAAATTGCTCCTGTGGGGATTATCCATGGTATTAAATATATGTAAGTCACTTTGGATAAAAGCGTCTAACAAATGACATGTAATGTAATGATATCTGTCGCAGTGACCCTACAGCAGGGGGGTCCAAACTTTTTTCACAGAGGGCCGCATACAGAAAAATATACCAAGGGCTGGGCCACTCACTAGAGGTATATTGCCTTATACGTTCAGCTGTAAATTAGCAAACTCAATCCAATGTAGGTAAATTATTCTTGATACTTGAAAAATGCTGTAAGAAAAAACAGCCCCTTTACTTTATTGTGTTAGCAGCTCATTCCTTAAAACAGAAGCTTCAGATTGATTATAATAAGAGGAAATATGAAGGGTAGATTTCAAGGTTCTTATGTGAATTTGTTATTGGGCTTTTTTCTTATAAACGTATTTGTTAGAATATGTTTTAAACTTTAATTGACTGAAAGTGGGCTTATTAACACATGAACACTACTGTGTAATTTATGTTTACATATATATTTAAGAAGAACAATACAATACAAGCTCAAGTTTCATTTGTGGACCATATTCCATATGTTTTCAACTTTAATTTACTGAATTTATTTGAAAATTGGGCTTATTAACGCATGAATAGTGTGTAATATATTTTAACATTATATATTTGAGAAGTACTTATAAGACAAGCAAAAGTTTATTATACTTAAGTCATTATACTTTTAGAAATGCTGAGGGCCGATTCAAAATGTAGTTTGGACACCCCTTGCCCTACAGTGACCCTCAGTGATCAGTTAAAACAGCCCTACTTCTAGAAGTAGGGCTGTTTTAACTTTTTTTTTTTTAATTACAAGATCATTAAGCCCTTTCAGTTCAATGTTTTAACGACTCAATTACTTTTTTACTTCAGTCTTTATGATCTCATAAACTAAATAGTAATCATCAACAGGTAACTTTTTTCTTCAAACAAGCTCTAAAAAAAACCCTCGCCCAAATGTTAGTCTTATCAACATCATATACCCATCCTCATAAATGCTATCACCATGACTGCATTACGCTAACAGGGATCTGGGTTCATGCAGAACAAGATTAACCACAGGAATCCCACTTTAAAGGCTCTGCCAGCATTCAATCTGTCAATAGGTGTGTCTATTTATTCAAGGGAGAGCGAAACTAAATAAACTGAAGAGCTTGAGACTTTTTGCTCTAGACCACTGGTTCTCAACGGGGGCGGTACCGCCCCCCAGGGGGCGTTCAGAGAACATCGGGGGGCGCTGGAAGCAATATTTTTGAAAGGGGGGCGTTGAGGTGTTCTTGGGGGGCGTTCACGCATAATGTCTTTTTGTCATGAAAAACGCTGGCCACAGCGTCTTTTCCCGTACAAAAAGCAGCTGTCAGCATCTTTTGTTGCTATAGGAAACCACAACTCTGCTTGCGATTGGTCAGCTGTCCGCAGTGTTATTACGGGTACGTTCGTAAATGCACGAATGGTCAGTCCGCTCGGAAAACCCGTCTGTTCCGCCAGAGCACCCAGCTGTGAGCGCTCAGAGCGCAGCCCTCTGGACTGTGGAACGGGGACGCTCGGAGCGCTCAGAGCGCTCAGAGCGCATTTACGAACGTACCCTACAAAAAGCAGCCGGGAGCGGACCGGAAGTCGTTGTAATTTTGGGATCGCGACTGTTAATAATCTGTGTCACTTTGTTAAATTTTGATATGTTTTGATATGACAAATTCCACTAACAGATTCGAACTAAGTGGTCAGTTTATGAAAATAATACCCGTTTCTATGTCTGCTACGACATGGAAGAGCTGGCTAGCTAGGCTGCTCCACACAGAGCTCTGTTTGTTCAAAATTACAACGACTTCTGGTCCGCTCCCGGCACGATGTCTTGTCATGTCACCAGCTAGCCCTCTAGCCTTTGCCGCCATATCGTGACACTACCCCCCCCCCCTAAATATTAGCATCATAAAAGAACAAAAATCATATCACATCAGCAAAATGGCCGCGAAAAAGATCAAATGCAGACAGTACTCTATTGAATATCTTAGCTATGGCTTCATACCGTCTCCTACTAATGCACAACTCCCAATGTGTTTACTTTGCGAACATGTATTTTCCAATGAGGGAATGAAACCCTCACGTTTAAAGGAGCACCTTACCAAGATCCACCCGGATAAGGCAGATAAGGAGCGTCCGTTCTTCCAGGCCCTCAAAGAGAAACATGGTAGGAGCACCATCAGTAGTCTCTTCGCTAGGAAGACCACCCAGACTGATAGCGGGCTAATAGCGTCATATAACATCTCCTTGCTGATAGCCAAATGTGGGCAGCCGTTCACAATCGGAGAGAAGTTGGTACTCCCTGCCATCAAAGAGGTCATATCTACTGTGATGGAGCGTGATCCCACACAGGTGCTGAAATCCATCCCACTCAGTAATGACACCGTAGCACGCAGGATTGATGAAATGGGCGCTGATACAGAGGAGCAGCTGTGTGCCATCCTGCGGGAAACTCCATTCAGCATTCAGCTGGATGAGACAACCACTTCTGACAACAATGTTCTGTTGATGGCCTATGTCCGCTATAGCACCTCCAACAGTCAGGAGATGGCTGAGGAATTTTTATTTTCCAAATATCTGGTCACAGACACCAAGGGCCAGACCATTTTTAATGCACTGGATGCTTATCTACAGGAGAAGTCAATCCCGATCAACAATCAATGTGCTACTGACGGTGCCCCTTCCATGGTTGGCAGGTACCGTGGCTTCACAACTCTGCTGAAGGAGCAGGTCCCGCATGTCCTCACAGTCCACTGTGTTTTGCACCGCCACAACCTTGTGGCCAAATCTAAAAGTCCACCTCTCCACGAGTCTCTCAATGTTGCAGTAAAGGCAATAAACAAAATAAAAGCCCACGCCCTGAATAACAGATTGTTCCGACAGCTGTGTCAGGAAAATGATGAGACCTTTGAGCGTCTTCTTCTCCACACTGATGTCCGCTGGCTCTCAAAAGGAAACGGCCTTGCTCGTTTTTGTGAGCTGTTTGACAGCATCGTGGAGTTCCTGGAGGAGGTGGATGCAGCACTCTGGGAACAGGTGTCATCCAGCCGCTGCGACATCATGTACCTCGCAGACTTCTTTGGCAAAATGAATGAAGTCACGCTGAAGCTCCAAGGAAAAGGAGTTACTCTGATCCAGAGCAAGGCGGTCATCCACAGTCTCACCTCCAGGCTGGATCTATACTGGCAGAGCATAGGCAGGAGGCAGTTTGCTCATTTCCCGCTGTTGACCAAGGTGATCTAGCCTAGGCTACTAAATAATGATAATAATAAATAATACATGTAATAAATGTAGGCTACTCTATGCAACACTATATTTGTGTTCCTGGTTAGTATAAATAACTTATGTTCTGAATGTATTATGAGAATAAAGAAACATCAATTAGTAAACTAATTAGCAATAAAATAACCAGTTTAAAATCGGATGGTAACATTCTGCACCGATAACAATTTCCTGGTTATACTCATTGCAGGTGTCTGAGGCTCTTACCGATGAGCGCCTCCTCATTTACACAGACCACCTGAGGATGGTGAATGCCGACTTGAAGATCCGCTTCAGAGATCTTTTGGACCTCGATGTTCCCACCTGGGTGGTGCAGCCCTTTCAGGCGGACGTGGTGGAATGCGAGCCAGCAATACAGGAGCATCTCATCGACATCCAGAGTGACGATGAGAACCAGGCTATTTTCCGCACCTCTGGCTGGGGCAACATGTGGGTCAAATACTCTCAGCGTTACCCGGCTCTCTGGGAGAAAGCGAGGCTGCTTCTTCTGGCTTTCCCAACCACATACCTCGTGGAGCAGGGATTCAGCCAGGTCCTCCACATGCAGTCCAAGTACCGCAATCGCTTGAACTTGACGGCCTCAGGTGCACTGCGACTGAAACTAAGTTCTCTGCAACCCGCGGTGAAGAAACTGGCAGAGAACCACCAAGCGCAGGGCTCACACTAACCTTCCCCCCCCCCGCAATTTGGCGAAATGCAACACCTTTCCGACCTGTTAGTTCTGTAGGCCTAATGTACAGTTTTGTAGCCTACTGTTTGTTCTGCACTGGACATGTGTGAAATTGCTGCTGTTCCGTAGCAGTCTGTTTGTATTCTCTGCTCTTGTCTGAGTTTGTTTAACACTCATAAATATCATTTTTATTCACATTCACATGCATTTTCTGCTCTCTGGTAAACTAATGATAATGATATTCCAACTGCCCAGTTAAATCAAATCTATTATTTGGCATTCAGTGACATGCTTTTTAAATGATATAACACAGAATATTAGTTATAAAAACATTAATATTCAGGGAAGAAAATAAGTCTACTTTTTTTGATGGGGGGCTGTAAGAGACCTGGATAATGGACAGGGGGGCGCTGGCCCAAAAAAGGTTGAGAACCCCTGCTCTAGACGGACACCTTCCAAGAAGCACCAGACTTTTTACAACTTTCGAAGTTCAGAATGGCAGGTAAAATGGAAGAATTCAAACATCCACTGTTCTTTGAAGCGAAAGATTTGACAGACATAGAGAAGGACAAAGTCAGGAGGCACTTTCAGAAAAGACGGGATTCTGGAGGAGGTGATTGTGGGATGATCAAAAAGGCTGGAGGCAACACGTATAAAATCTGTTTCATGGAAATAGAAGGTGAGTAATCCTATTTAGTTCAACTAGTGATGTGTCGTATACTTCGTAGTAGTAGTTTAAATGTAGGATGTTGTTGAGACCTTGGTATTTGTGTTTCTACAGACCAGGAAAGGGTGTTGCAGAGGAAGATTCATAATATCTCCCTTCCTTCTGGCGACTTATGTCTAAATGTGAGTCGAAGTTATTGCCCAGAGACCCCGGGTCAGCCATCTACAAGTCAACCGAAGGTATGAAAATATTAGCTCCACCCTTTTGGTGTTTATGGGAAAAGATACGTCACAGTCAAATGAGCTTGAAAAACCTGTTTCAGGGGATTCCTTATCAGTCCAATTCTATCAATGACAATATTATGCACAGTACAGCTGTTGTCAAAGCACCTTAAAGTAAAAAACAACAACACATGTTTTACAGAACATTACCATGAATTAATTATTTTTTTAAATGTTCTTTTTTGCTTCAGACAACCACCAAAGTCAACACAAAAGGCCTTGAGAAGATATTCAAACTAGATATTTTCCTCATGTATTTCCTGAGAGACAATCCTAAAGCAAACACATTATTACAGAAACAACTCTCATGTATCGGCTGCCAAGTAGAGTTAGATTTTGAGGAAGAGGAGGCAGTGGTAAGGGGGGATATTGAAAAGGGACCTGGAGGAGCTTTTGGGGCTGCAGAGCAGTGGGAGTTACAGGTCAATCAAGTCTTGATCAATTTCACTGAGAGCTACCTCTGCTATCATGTGGTTGAGCCGAAAAAAGCCAAAATCCTACTGCAGGACCTCTCCTTTGTGACAGATGATATTAAAGTGTACAGAGAGGGCGGTTATCCAGTGGTTGTGGGAGAAACTGAGGCTGTGCATGAGAAAATAGCAGTCCTCGAAAAGAGCCTGCCAACCCGGAAGGAGTTACCAATTGTGGAGAAGCTGTTCAAGCTGGTAGAAGAAGAGTTTAGTCGAGAAATGAGCGCAAAATACCCAGAAGTTAAGATCAACATAGGCAGCGCCATGGTGACCTTAGAGGGGCCTGACAAAGAGGTGCAGTCAGGAGCCAACACACTTGAGGAACTGAAGAAAAAAGTAAAGGTAAAGCGAGTTAAACTATCCACAGCCCTGATGACCTTTATAGGATCCAGCGGTGCTGTATCCAAGTACCAGACCCGATTCCAGAAGAGACTCAGAAATCCTGTTTCCCTGGAGGTTGGGTCCGAGCTGGTCATGTCCAGTTTGTCCTCCGATGCCTCGATGAGGCCGAAGCCACGCTGCAGAGAGACTTTGATATGGCCAATGTCGAGCTGCAGGGGGCTCTAGCTGCACCCCCAGATCTAGATGGATTAAAGGAAATCCTCTTCAAAGCCAAGAACGAAGCTAACTCTCGAGAGTTCAGAGTGGACGTCAGCTTCATCCCAGGAACCGGTGGAACCCCAAACACCAAAGTACGACTGGTGGGCTATAGAGAAAATGTGAATAAGCTCAAAGAGCTTCTGCATGACTACCAGATCAACCAAATCGGGACACAAGAAGTTCTAAACCTACCGAATCCTGACCTGCTTGACTGTTTTGATAAGATTTTAGGAATGATTGGTATGAAGCAGAACAAAGTGACCTTGAAAGCCTCACTTTCCCCACACCCTTGTGTGCTTGTGTCTGGTCCCTGTCGTCTGGTCAAAGAGGCCAAGAAGGATCTAATGTCAGCTCTAGCTAGTCTGACCTCCGACACTTTGGTTCTGGATGGACCGGGGGCTCTGCAGTACTTCCAAGCAGAAGGTAAAGTGGGCAAGGAGTTGGTAGAGAGCTCATTTCAGGTTATCGTCAAGGAACAGCAAGGTGTGCATTTGGTAAATGTGCAAAGTAAACCACGAAGCATCAGCAGCCCTGTAACCAGCGGCTTGGCACCCGGACCCCTCCCCAGATTGCTCTGCAATACTGTTGGAAGCAATTTGGCCATAAAGACGAGCCTGGAGATCAAGCTTGGCAGTCTGATAGATGCTCAGGTTTGAACATTTCCGCTTAACTTTAATTAGAATAATGAAATCAGCAATACAACCACTCACATTGATATTAATCCACATTGTTTCCACAGGCGAATGTGTTGGTTGTCCCCATGCTCAACAAGAACCTCACTTCTACTAAGATTGGTAACAGTCTGTTTCAAAAAGCAGGGAATGCAATCAAGTCAAAGTTTGACTCGGTGGCATCGAATTGTACCGTTGCCCCTGGTGATGTCCTGCAGGTGGACGCGCCTCCATGTCTGGGCTGCTCCAAGCTCTTCTTCATCGAGTGCTTGCCATGGGATGGAGTCAGAGGGCAGAGTTTGAAGGTAAAGTTAAATACTTGGTGGATTTGGTATAGTTTGAGCACACTTTGGGCGAGGGCAAAAGCTGAGTTCAAATTCAAGTTTCACATTCTGCATTCAAACGCTAAGAATAAGAGCAAAGCATCTGTACTTCATAAATGATGCTATTTACAACCGACCATTTAAATATAGAAGCACAGAAAGTGTTGTGCAATGCAGTGGTAACTTTTGACATAAACAACATTTCTGATTTTTGTTTTGCAGGCGCTTGGTAATGGCCTGAAGAGATGCTTGGACCTTTGCGTACAGCAGGGCTATAGCTCAGTTGCCTTTCCAGTCATTGGACCCGGAGATGTTTTAAAATACCCAATGAAAGAGGCCATTCAAGTGCTTATGGAGAACATTTGCCAGCTTGGATTATCTGCGTCCTCTGGATCTCTCACCACCATCCAGATCGTCATTAAACCAGGCTACCCTGACTCTGAGGAGGTGACTATGATCACTTGGTTTTAAGATGCATGATTTCTGAAATGAAGTGTTTAATGCTGCTGTTTTTATTTACAGTGCTACCAAGACGTCTACAGGCATCCTGGCTTAGATGTGAACCAGGGAGGACAAGGTAAACTGTTTAACTAAGTATTTAGCAAGTACATTGTTCACCATTTCCATCCGCATTCTCAATGGCCAAGATTAAAAATCAGACACACATTAAATATATATTGGAGCGTTGTTTGTTTTAGCAATCTTTAGGTCCATCACCAGTGACCTTGATGAAATCACAATGACAGTGGGCGGCGGGGTTAAACTACAACTGGTGTTTGGTGACATCACTGATGAGACGACGGATGCTGTGGTGAACACGACCGACTTCGTTGATTTCCAGATCGGTGAGTGAGAACTAATGATGCTTTAAAAAACGCAGAAAGGTTACATCCCTTCACTGATTTTAAAATGTATGGTTATCCTACAGGTGTGTGCAAAGACATCTTAACTGTAGCTGGAGCGGATGTGGAGGCAGAACTTAAAGCAGGTAAATAAAAAAAGGACCTGCTAGACATTTTTAAGCAACACACACCTACAACTTCTTTACTCAGCTTTCGTGTTTATTGTTGTTTGTAGCCAAATGCATTCGCGGAGACGTTTTTGTGTCCAAATCGGGAGAGTTCCCCTGTGAAGCCCTTTTCCATGTCTGTGGACAAAAGGATGCAGTTGTCATCGAACAACTGGTGATTCGCATCGTTGACCAATGTGTATCTCTTGGGTTCAAGTCTGTGGCCATACCTGCTATCTCTGCTGGTGAGTATTCTGTAACACTTTTTTTTTAGATATAAGGTTAGAAATGTGTCAGGTTTACTCATTAAATTAATTTGCAGGAGCTGGTGGGTTGGACCCTGGTGTTGTGGCAAGAGCCGTCCTCCGAGGGGTCAAGGACGCCACGTCGTCCTTTGGTCTCAACTCTCTCACTGATATCCGCCTCGTCCTGCTAAAGATCAACGTCTTCCTGGCCTTTAAAGAAAAAGCAATGCAAATGTTTTCCACTGCTGTGATCAACAAAGGTGATTTACTAGCATAGAAATCTGCCTCTTTGTTCTCCGGGTATTGTCACTAATTGTTAACATCTCACCTACCTTGCCTTGCAGCTTCTGTACCTCAGTTGCCTCCTGTACAACAACAACAACCTCCGTCTGTGGAAGCAGATCTAAGCATCGTCTGTAACAGCTCTACAAGCCAGCAGTCCGTCTTCAGGTTCCTCGGTCTCTCCAGAAAGGATGTTGACGGTGCCATGACAAAGCTGACGGATCTGTATCAGGCTCAGTGTTCTTCTCAAACCTTCAGAAAAGAGGAACTGAAAGGCCTCACCCAGGACGACGTGAAGGATCTGAAGCAGCTGGTGGAAACCGAGGGTCTGTATGTTGAGTTGAGCCAAGGCACCTTGAAAGTTAGCGGGCTGAATAACGGGGTCAACAAGGTAATGCAGATGATCAACGCCTCTCTACACTGCAACCTCAGGAGAGAGGTGAGAGTCAGGGAGGAGCAGGATCTGTACGCCTGTGTGGCTTGGTGCATCTTGGGACATAGAGGCAACTGGGAGAGGCTGCCCAAAACAGCCAATCACAGTCTGGAGAATAACGATGTAGGAGGAAGGATAGTGGACGCTCAGGGCGACAAGTTGAACGTTGATCTGCCAAGGATGGAGGCCACGAGATATTTAGGTGGTCAAACAGCAAAAATAAAACGACTCGAGCATCTGCCAGGTGAGAAGATGGTTCTAAGGTGTTACAAAAAGATCCCTGCTTGATACATTCTGGTTAACAAAGGGTCAAAAGTCATGAGAAGTGGAAAAATTCCCTAGTCAAAAATGTTCTGTCAAAGGATTTTGTATATCTATGTCAATTTGAAGTTAAAGAGTTAAGGATTTATATCCTGTACCATGACCAGAGTTGGGTGTAACGCGTTACAAAGCAACGGAGTAATGTAACACTTTTATAATTCAGTAATCCCACTACAGTTACTAACATTGCCCGACACGTGTTACTTCATTACTTTTATAAAATCAGTAATCACACACTACAGTTAGCCTACTAACATACAGATTTAATAGATTCTCTCTTTGACAGAAAAAAAGGGATTTCCGCCGCAGGTTTATATTTACGTAACATTTGCGCGACTTGCGCGTCCACATGCAGTGCATAAACATGGCTGAGTCAACAGCGATAACTCGAGGGGTGGAGGTATGCCCATTATTTTGAGTTCGTCCGAAGAAAGGACAGGAATCTGACAGTGAGGTGCAAACTGTGTCCAGACCAGAAGCTTTTATCCACTGCTGCTAACACAACGTCAAACCTCAACAAGCACCTGCAAAGACAACATGCTAAGGTGAAGCTAATAGCTAAGGAGGATGTCGAGTAAAGTAACGCACTGTAGGCGCACCGCATTCACGCATCAGATGCGGCTCCTTCCGCAGTCTGCGTGATCTGCCTGTAGGGAGGGGTGGCCCTGCGAGTAAAGTAACGAGTAAAGTAACGAGTAAATTAACGAGTAAAGCAACGAGTACAGTAACGTGTCGGTTTTTGCCTGCATCAAGGGAAAACTACATTTAGTTTTGGAAGCAAAGACGATTGACCTTTTCTTGAATTTGTTGTCCAACATCTCTCAGACTTCACCCTCCCTCTGTACTGGGACAACATGGCTCCCGGTCAAACGTTGAAGACGGTTGAACTCCTTCCTTCCTATGCAGAGTACCGCACAGTGAAGGAAGTCTTCAAACGATCAGTCGGAAAGACCGTGCTGAAGGTAGGCAATTGCACCGTCCAGAAAACTATTAATTGAACCTCTACATTTTATTTCTCAATAGTATATTGTACACAGTGCATTTCAAACATATTTACATCCTTTCAAACTAAATTGTACAGCTTATGTCTTTGTATTTGATTTTTCTTGATAGATAGAGCGCCTGCAGAATGTCCATCTGCGGCGCGCCTATGAAGCTCAGAAGAAGCAAATCTCTGACAAGTACAAACAGCAGGGTGGTGAATGTGAAAAGCTCCTGTACCACGGGACGACCCAGGACAACTGTGATTCCATCGTAAAAACTGGGTTCAACAGGCGCTTTTCTGGGCAGAACGGTAAACATGTTTATATTTAATCTGATCTAATCACTGCTCTTGCATCTGTTTTTAGAAAGCATCATTTCCTACTCTATGTAGCGTAGGAGCTGTTATTGAGTTTGGACTATAGCTGTTAGTTATTACGGTTGTAGCCAAAATTGAGGAAATAGTCTAGATTACATTGTATGAACTCTAGGCACCAAAAGGACTTTCAGGTAGCAAAAATGGAAAAAATACTTACTGTCATTCAGCGACTGACATTCGAAGACTTTCCTCACCATACAAATTTAAATATCTGCCATTTTTTCAAAGGGTTATAAAGATGTATTGTAAATTCCCTATGTAACACTTCTTATCTTGGGCTATGCTATCTGACTAGAAAGATTCTGGGTTCTAAAATAAAATAATAAAATAGCCTATTTTAGTTTAGACCGGTCTACTAAGTGTTATTTATAGGTTGTTCCTATTTTAATCTCTTCCATATCCTGAGTTAACCCTTTTTCTTTTCCCTTTTCACAGGTATATCTAATTCAATGAAAAAACACAATTGTACCATCAATGGATTTCATTGATGGTACAATTGTGTTTTTTGACAAATGAAAAACTAGAGTACAATATATATATATAGTGTCTCTTTCAATCCAGGTACAACTTAAGTCCAGTTCCAACCTTATTGTCTCTTGAGAAACAAGCAAGTCCTCTCACTGGCGCGAAGATCAAAGCAGTCCGTGGGTCTGGCTCGCCATCTTGTATCAGAGCTTTTGTGTGTTGTCCTCTCACACCAAGCCCCCAGGAAGTGCGTCGGACTCAGATGAAAATATTTGTGCTGGCCAAACGGCGGTACTACACTTCGGTTTGGTTGCCAGGCCCGGAAACACTTTTTCCCATTGACTTACATTGGGAAAGAGTGGTCTGTGACTCGTTGGATAATTTTTTTAAAACTGAATAAACTACCCAGTATGAACACTTGTATAGCCCTTATTAAAAACATTCGTTCCTCAAGTTGTACAAATGTGCTAATAACGTTATTCTGAGAGTTATTTCCCTCTGCATTATCAAAGCGCATCTAACCCACGGGACCGTGCCGCCCGGCACGTTCATGTTACGTGTTCAGCACTGCATGCGTTTATCTTTACCCATGGATGCACAATAAGAACAGACCCATATCGTCTTACTGCCATCCCACGAAGCTGTAATAATGGATATATTGCACATGTTTGCTGTAATTCATCATGAGTAAAATATTATAATACATGGGCTGTATGATTACATCTTATATCGTAAATGTTGTATTAAATAAAGTTAATATTACCGACGTTAGATTAACGTCCCTGTAGCTTCTTATTGCACTAAGAAGCTTATTGCAATGTGTGTGTATATATATATACATATATATATACACAGTGCAATAATTATTTCATGCTAAATGAAGCTCTGTTGCTTGGATATCACTAGATCCTGTTACAATATAAGTACATAACGCTTTATGTGTACATTAGCATAATTACTAGCTAGCCGCTAGCTGCTAACTGCCGCCTCGTTAAATGATCCAAGCTGCTTTCCTGGGTTCTAAAGTGCTGTGAAACAGCCTGTTCTCTGGCTTCAATCTGGGTGGAAGAGCCATCTGCAGCGCAGAGCTCTCTGGGTAAACTCTCCTCCTATTTACAACACTTTTGCCGATGTTTCAAGCACTTTTCAAACACTATTCCTGGCTTAAAAAGCGATGTGCATAATCCATCATAATAACAAGCCATTACCATACTGTCATGAACGCGGGGTGCTGTTACGTGTACGCAAATTGACGTGCTTGATGTGAATGAGCATGTTGGTTAAAGTTGCGCATGCGCTATGAGCGCACATACGGGTACTTCTCAGGCATGCCGGGTAAATACAGCAGCAAGCTTTGGGACGGTTATGGCTAGAAAGGATCCGTCAACGAGAGTTAGAACGACGTCTCTTCTCGATCTTCCCGCGATCTTCCCGCGTCCCGCCCACCCCACCCTTTCCGATTACAGCCGAGCCGCTCCGATTACAACGAGAGTTAGAACGAGAACGTGACGTCATATTTACATTAGACGGATCCTTTCTAGCCATAACCCTTTGGGAAGGCCTCCCCCATAGACATATAAAGACATATAAAGAGTCTCTTTATATGTCTATGGCCTCCCCTCTCTCCGGCAGAAACAGGAAATGCCGTAACTGTATGTAACAACGGTTTCAAATCAGCATCTCTTAGACACATTTTTTTTTATTAATAACTCAAATAAAACTCCAAACATCTTTAATTGTGTTACTTTTTTGTAAAGCTCTTTTAGTTTTAAACCGGTTGTTTATAAGCTTCTTAGTTTTTGCAACAGTCTGTAAATATACACAACTTTATAAAAAAAATTCACACATTTACCTTTTTCTAGACTAAACACAGGTACGATCCTAAGTTAAAAACATATTGAGTTATCATGAAGTTGTTAACATCGGTTTGGGAATGGGCCATCATCATGCGCTAATGAGCAACTCTCATAGGAATGAATGAGGTATACATCCATGTCTCACACACGCAGCACAACTCGATCGATCAACTTTATTGTCCAGTCTAAAAAACCTGACCTGTACGACAGGTCATGAAAGAATATAAATATAATATAAATTAACAATATAAATTATATAATTATATTTTGAAAACTACTGTAAACTTGGCTCTTTTGTCAATACAGCTTACAATGAGGCTCAAAATAGCAGCTTTACTCTCCTCTACAGCAGCGCCATAGCCTATAGGTTTCATTTATCCTGTTCACACAAAATAACACATATTTCCCCTTGTAAAACACACATTAAAGCCACGTAGTTTCAGCCAAACAAAATAACAAATAAATGACATTGCAAGCCATGTTCATAGCTTCCCTTAAAGCTCAACAACATGAAATGCTAACAATGAAGCTAACATTAAATCACTCTGACAAAACTTTTCTATTAAAAGGTTTGACTCACCAAAACGCTGTTGGTTAATGTTTGATACAGTCTACTGGGTTTCCCGACCGTGTGGATGGTATTTTTATCTTTTTTTAAATCAACTTTGAATCACTTTGAATATAATTTACTCCGCTCGTCTCATCTGCTTCTCGCTCCGTTTTCCTCTCCTTTCTCCTACTTCGTTGCGCTGCGCGTGCCCGGTGAGCAGAGATCCTTTAAGGAACAGTAGTAGCCTACCTTGTAATTTGTCATACTACTTTTATTTATTATATTTTTAAAGGGATGATATCATTGACCAATTTTAAACGTGTATCTTTTAATGAAATCACGTTTTAATGACTTCATGCTTACTATGTTTTAATGTGGGTTTACACCTACTTCCTTTTATTCTCAGCAACTAACTTCGGGGAAGGAACATACTTCGCTGTAAATGCCAACTACTCTGCCCAACCCACCTACTCCAAGCCAGCTGCTGACGGTTCCCAGCTCATGTTCGTGGTCCGCGTCCTGACAGGCATCTACATTCAGGGCCAACGAAACATGAGGGTCCCTCCTCCCGTCAGCGACCAGGAGGGCCACGACCGCTACGACAGCGTGGTCGACAGAATGGACAACCCCCAAATGTACGTCGTGTTTCATGATAACCAAGCGTACCCCGACTACCTCATCACTTTCAAGTGAACGTGAGGAGATAGGATTTATCATCCCATGTGGGAATATACAGTAGCCTACAGGTATAAGAAATTAAAGAAAGTTATAATTTGGGGTATGTTCACGTAAAGTTATATGGTGTAACATAATCTGGTCTTTATTCTATCACTATGTAAATCATCTTTTAATATTTTAAATGAAACAATTCAGTTTCCATATTTTTCTACTGCCGTCTCAAACCAGATTGGAGCTTGCTGTGCATGAAAGGAAAAGTTAATAAGAGCACTTACAATATATAGTATTAAACTGCAACATAACTTTAGCTGCCTGGGAACATGAAGGAGTATTCCTCTTGGTATGAGGACGTTATACTGTTGCACTTTAGTCATTTGATTACAACATGTACTGTATCTGGTTTTGAATTTGTTTTAGATTAACCACCAATATAAGCATTAATACAATTCATAATAATTGATGCCGTTGTGTTACTTTCAGACTTTGTTGTTCAAGAAATAATAATTATCCACAATGACAATCAATTCTCAGTTCTTATACACACACACACACACACACACACACACACACACACACACACACACACACACACACACACACACACACACACACACACACACACACACACACACACACACACACACACACACACACACACACACACACACACACACACACACACACACACACACACACACACACACACACACACACACACACACTTCCAGGTAATATGTTGTCACAAAATTATGCAGTTGTTAACCTTTTATTTGGTTATTTGCTCTTGAACAGAAGAAAATGTAAGGAAACAGATGTTATGAATCGATATGAAGACAGTGGGAGTATGTCTCGAAAATTGAGTTAAAGCTGATTTAATCATTATTATGTTGTATCGAATTAAACAAACATCAAATTGGTCATTTTAACCAAATAAATATCTGCTTGTTTTGGTGTAATTGTGCCCCCTGGTGGCCAAAATGGAGTTATGCCTAAGCTTTAGAAAAACGTTTTAAAATGAATTTACTTTTTGAATGATGAGAACAAATAGAAGCTTTAGATTTTTCAAAAATGTACTTTCTCCACAAAAAAAGTCAGTTGAAAAGAGTTGCCCTTTAATTGTCAGAAATAGGTATTTTTCTTGAAACAAATTGCACTTCTAAAAATAACTGTGTTTTCTAGATAAAAGATATACAGTATGCGCTTGCTTTTCTTACTCCTACAACTATCCTCATTGTTATCATAAATGCTGAAGCTACACTGAATAAGCTGTTAAACCTACAGATACACAACTACTTTTCGGCTTATATTGTGTGAGTGAGTGAATGATGTCTGTCGCGGTGACCCTACAGCAGGGGGGTCCAAACTTTTTTCACCGAGGGCCACATACATAAACATATACGAAGAGTTGGGCCACTCACTAGAGGTATATTGCCTCATAAGTTCAGTTACAAGTTGGCAAAATCAATCAAATGTTGGTAAATTATTCTTGATACAGCTTCTATCACAGCTCTCCAGAGGGTTTCATTTATTGTGTTAGCAGCTCATTCCTTAAAACAGAAGCTTCAGATTGATTATAATAAGAGGAAATATGAAGGGTAGATGTCAAGGTTCTTATGTGAATTTGTTATTGGGCTTTTTTCTTATAAACTTATTTGTTAGAACATGTTTTAAACTTCAATTGACTGAAAGTGGGCTTATTAACCCATGAAGACTACTGTGTAACATATATATTTAAGAAGAAGAAGAACACAATACAAGCTCAAGTTTCATTTGTGGGCCATATTCCATATGTTTTCAACTTTAATTGACTGAATTTATTTGAAAATTGGGCTTATTAACGCATGAATAGTGTGTAATATATTTTAACATTATATAGTTGAGAGATACAATATAAGACAAGCAGAAGTTTATTATATTGAAGTCATTATACTTTTAGAATTGGCTGAGGGCCGATTCAAAATGTAGTTTGGACACCCTTGACCTACAGTGACCCTCAGTGACCCTATGGTGATCCTCAGGGCTTCACGCTGATAGACGCCTGGCCGAGGACCTGCCTAAGGGCGGGACAGTCCAGAGAGGCGATCACTCTGCTGCTGCCGGCCCGCTGCGGGGTGAAATACTCTGTCCAGGAGAGGGAAGTACGTCCCTGGATCAGACTGAAACCAGCAGGATTTGGGTTAAATGTCAGAAGGGTTGGGCTGCATTTGATATCAAATCCAGAAAAAACACTTGTTTTAATCAAGATATTCTAAGCTTCAATTAATTTACACATTTTATCCTATCTATAGCTGTGTTTTTAGCATTCCTGAGTAATCGTGTTTAAATTCAGTTGATTTCTTTCAAAATGGTAATTTTTAAATATCTCTGATTATGAGAAGAATTTTCTCAGCAGAGATCTTTTTTTTTTTTATATATATATATATTTTATTGAGCATTAAAAGCCCAAATATAATAATTAAAAATAATAATGAGAAAGGTACAGAAACATAATGCTCACTTTCAGTTTTCATTTTCAACATCCCACCCCCCATCCCCACCCCGCCCTCAGGTAAGAAACAAAATGAAGCACAAACAAAAATAAAAAAAATAATAATTCTAAATAAATAATAATAATAAGGGGAAACCGTAAGCAAAACAATTCTTACAATAAGAATAATATGAATACAATTCCCATTTTTAAAGAAATCCACCAATATAACCAGATGAATAAAAGCTGTCACATAATACAAAATGGTGCTTTAATGTCAACAATCTTCACCTGTAATATTTGGACTTGGGCAGCATGATCCCGGGTCCCTCCATGCGGATGTAGACGCCCTCCAGGCTGAAGGAGAAGGGGTTTGTGAACTCCACGGTCGCCGTCATCTCTTCACTCACTCTGCCGCCCTCCGACACCTGAAGACACAACATAAGAAAACACGACATAAAAGAAAGTTACGGTTCAAGGCTTTTATTCTCATTTGTACATGGCTACAGTGTAGTAATGTCGATGAAGATCTTAGGTCAGAGGCTCTTCCAACAGTGCAACACAATAAAACAGATAAAATAGTGCAAAAGAGTCTATATACAACTGATAAATAATGTGTAAGTTGTAAACAGGTGAATGTGCACAGGTACGGGCTAATGTTGCCCGGGCAACGGCCTGTTTGGCCTTTTTGGCTGACCTGCCCCTCTGGAGAGAGCGAGAGTTTGTTTGTCTTTTTTCTGTTGTGGCCGAATCAACATGATAAGCCCACAATTAGTATTGTAGCGTCTCGCTGCGGGAAACACTCTTTGTCAGCGCTCAGTGTCACATTTTGGAAACTTGATTTTGAGTTGTCTCATGGCAGTAGGGTATAAGGGGCAAACCAGGGGACTTTACTTCCTCTTGATACGGTCGGTTATTTACAAAAAAGCACCTAAATATACATGTTATTGTGCTTCTGTCTTTCTGTGTCTTTTCATCTGTAAACTCCCTCAACGGGCCCACTCGCTCTCTTTTCTTGATCGCCCTCTCACGGGAGAACAGTTCAATGTCCCGCTTCATTGTAGGATTTCTGCAATGTCTCCACTTTAGTTTGACCATCTCTGTTACTAAGTTATGGAATGCTAAATAAATAAGTAATTAGATACCTTACCGTTACTGCGCTCATAAAGAATGATAAGAATAAGAATAATGCGTATTGAACGGGTTTCATTAATTAGTGAGTTTATTTAAGGTAATTAGTTAGAGGCCCTATTTTATCAGTATGTCTGCACAACAGTTACAAAGGTCAAAATTAGAACAGAATTGTCCCCATTTTGTCTTTAATAGTTACTAACATTAGATATTTTTGATGAGATATGGACCGCAAAACCAAAAATGTCCCTGGTTTTCATTTTTAAAATCAAGTCACCGAATGCAAGTACCGTAATTTTCAGACTATAAGCCGCGCCTTTTTCCCAATTTTTTCGACGCTGCGGCTTATATAACGGTGCGGCTAATCTATGAATTTTTACAGCCAACGGCCACTAGGGGACCTCCTAAATCTATGGATTTTACAGGTTACAATCCACCACCTTTAACTCTATGGGCTCTATGGCCGGTCTGCGGACCCCCACCTTTAAGCGGCGGGCTCCAGCAGGAAAAGCTGGAGGCCGGAAAAGAGTGAGACAGGTAGCGCGCAAAAGTAAAAGTGGAACCGAGAGTGGTACGAGAGACAGAACGAGAGCAAGACAGACAGACATTACGAGAGCGAGACAGTTTGTCCCCGTACCACTGGTTGAAAACCACTGCTGTAGATCACTGCCGGTACGTGCGCTGGGAGTGCACCGTATAAGTTTGAAAGTTGAAAAGTTTGTGTGTCTGAAACGCTATGTGATAGAGTACAGTTTACACAGCACAGTACATGTTCTGTAGCTACTATTGCACTAAATGGTAACACTTGAATACGTTATGCAAATATGTAACTTGTTTGTTGAAATGTTAATAAATGGGAGCTTCCTCAAACAGCCATCTCTTTCCCGACAATCCCTTCTGTGCACGAACCCTTACATATGGTAATTAAACATTAAAACACCTGCGGCTTATAGTCCAGTGCGGCTTATATATGTACACATCATTCAATTTAGCTGCTGCGGCTTATATTCAGGTGCGCCTTATAGTCCGAAAATTACGGTAGTCGCCCTTAGCTTATTTTGTGAGATGTGAATTACTGTTCAATTTAGTTGATGTAATAATCGTTTGGTTTCTTTTACATTAAAAACAAGTTACAATTTTCAAAAGGTCTTATGTTTTTTATCGGGGGGAGGCCCTTTTTCCAGTTTAGAGCAATAGCCCCTCGAAATGTCTGTGCACGTCCCTGATATTATGGATGTTCTAGTTCAGGTGTTTAACAGTCTTATGGCCTAAAGTCAATTTGTTGAATTTATTAGCCACTTGGAGTATACAAGAAGTCGTAAAAATTACTTTCTGGACTCAGGATTTGTACCGAAAAGCTAAAGCCAAGTAATAAGATTAGTTTTACGCATAGTCAGAAAGAAAGTAAGCATAGTTTCAGACCGTGATGGTGAGTTTGGGGTTGTGCAGGGTGACGACTTTCATGGCGGTGATGATCTGCCCGGTCTCCTGGACCTTCCCAGTGGCGATGAAGTTGATGTTTGCCTGTTCCACCAGATGCTTCATGTAGGCCTTTGACTCGACTGTCACCGGCTCCTTCACACCTGGAGAACGCAGAAACATAACACTGCATAACAACTTTTTCTATTAGAGACACAATATTTAGATTGCAAACTATTTTTAGTTTGTTTTTATAATAATAATAATGCATTTTATTTATATAGCGCTTTTCACAACTCAAAGACGCTTAAGGACTTTAAGGACGCTTATGTCTTTTAACGGTATCTGTATTCTGTGTGAGATACATTTTCTGTGAACTGTCTGTGTGAAGCACGTTGGTCTGCAGTTGTCGTATGAAAGGTGCTATACAAATAAAGATTATTATTAATATTTATATTCCAAAGCTCAAGCAAATTATCAATGGTTTTGGAGTTTTCTGAGAAACAATAAAAAACAATTATGCTGTTTAAATATTCTTTGTATTGCAGTTGTTGCCATCCGATAAGTAAAAGGAAGTACTTCTTAGTGTGAGTCTATTCTTGTTGGTGTGAAATAAATGAAACCCCTCTCTCACTTTTGTTTGGGCCAATGGTCACGGTGGGATTCCTGAACAGGAACTCGGAGGTGGTGACTCCGGTGTAGAAAACCACGCTGCCGCTGATGTAGATGTCCACGGTGCGGCGCTCGTCGCTGCGGTTCACAAACTCCAGGTTCATCTCGAAGTCGTCGCCCACGCTGACCTCCAGGGTGGGCAGGATCAGGTCCACGTCGGCCGCGGGAAGATCGGACTTATCGCGTTTACAGCCGTACTCCTCCGCCTTCTCCAGGACGGTCCGCTCCTCGGTACTGCCTGGAGAGGAGGAGGATTGAAAGTGTGTTCTTACAAAGGTTCTCCTCACTGATGTAGCTTTCTTCGGAGATATAAGGACTATTTTTGCGTCTGAATTTGGTCCCAAAATTACATATTTTTTGTACATTTCAAATGGTTTTCTCAACATATTTAAATTTTTTTGGAGATATTGGAAGTTCTTTTGCGTGAGAGGAAACAACATTTGGTAACAAAAAGCTAAATTTGACACAAACTACAACTGATTTCCACACGCTTAATCCTTCCCAAATCTGGCAGCCACATAGGGGTACATGGCTGTTCCTCTGGTGCCGTATCAAGGCCCACTGTGCAAACACACAGCCACCATCATCCCAAATTAACCTGGTACCCGTCATTTTTGCCCAGTGTGAAAAACAAATGGGCTTAACACTGACTCAGAGACTGCTTGAGAGAATAACATCACGGTTAACATGAAGCCTCACACTGTGCTTCAGTTTTCATTGTGAGGATTCATGTTGGCGCCTCTTTCAGGGTTTTAGTTGTCATGGAAGTTTAATTTTAGACTGTTCTTAAACTCAAATCATTTTAGATTTAACATTTGTTCGTAAAAACGTTTCCTAATCAGGAGCCGAGGCTTTTAAAAACCCTGCACTTTGTGTCGTATGAAGTCTCTGACCTTCAGGGAACTTGTACTGATCGGTGATTTCGCGGCGGGTCATGTCTCCGAGAGATTTGGTCACCACCATGCGGCCTATGTGGGTCCGGTTCACTCTGACAGGCTCCATGGTGCCATCTTTATTCCGGGAATAAAACACCACATCGCTGTTGACCTGTTGGCAAAAAATAGAGATGTTAAAAAAAAAACACTGGGTTGGACTCACGCAATTTTAGTAAAAATAACATGTTTTTTTTAACGGAAAATGAAATAATGTCCTTTTAAAAGGCTCACCTCAGCAAACACAAAGGCAGCATCAAATGGGAAGCAGATCTGCCCGTGTTTGATGGCCTGGACTGAGGCAGGGCCACATCTGTACATGCCTTTACAAATAAGAGAGGATTATCAATTGACCTGTTCTTATAAAGCAAGATTTTAATTTGTATTATTATTATTATTACTTACCATCACTGGTCTCCTGTGGTGTAGCATCCACCACCTGCCAGCCTCCAAAGCCAGCTGGGAGGTCGGGTCTGGACATGTAGCACTCGTTCCAGCAGTGATAGTTCCTGATAAGAAAAACATTTAAATATAATTACAGTCTTTTTTTGTTAACAAAAACTTGTGTGGGACTAAAAGAAGCCTTATAAAAGAAAAAGTATTGAAAAATCTAAAAGGCTCCTCTAAAGAAGCCTGAATGTTTGCACCTAACTTCATCATTTAATATCTTGTGGCTTTGGTCTGAAAACGGTCGAATATGAAGGTTGTGGAGAAGTCAAAATGAAAAAGGGTTCATCATCTGAGGAGCATTTAAGTGCTTAATTGATTTCATAGCAAACTACTGATTACATTCTTATATTCAGGTGGAAACTTTGAAAAGAAAAAGGTCAGGAAGTCACCCAAGTTATTAGGATTAATCCTCTGCGGACCTTGATTATTCATAACAAATGTCATTGTAACCTCAGCAGTCGTTGAAGCTACTACTACTTTTAAATCTCAGTGTAATGCTGAGTTACATAGAGGGTGATACCAGATAGAGTCTTTGGTGCGACTGCGGTCGATTCTGCCGTTCTCGTCCAGGATGATGTCCATCTTCAGGTTTCCATCGTTGTCGTGAGCGGAGTAGAAGTTGGTGACGACCCTCGATGGGATGCCCAGACAGCGCAGGACTGGAAACAAACATTAAAAGGACAATAAAAAACTGAAATTAAGATTAAAACGGAAGCAAAGACAAGAGTTGAAAGGGGAGAAAGTGTGTAATATGCTTCTTTTCCAATCAATTGAAAACAACTTGTATCAAGGTTTCATTTCTGCACATGGTTTTCTTTTCCTACTTTCTAATGACTTTTTATTTTTCCTTTTAGGACCTTCTCAACTGACGTCAAGAATTTTCTGAAGGGGTTTGGTTTGGTCAACAACAAAAAAAGTGCTAATGTTTTTCTATATTTGGGTTTTACAATCAACATACTGGTTTCAAGGCAGGTCACTCAACAGAAACTGCTCTCCTTGCTGTCTCTGACAAACTGCACACTGCTAAAGCAGCCTCCCTCTCCTCTGTCATCATCCTTCTGGACCTGTCTGCTGCATTCGACACGGTGAACCATCGGATCCTCCTTCGCACTGTCCAAGAACTTGGAGTTTCAGGCACTGCACTTTCCCTCCTCACCTCATACCTCAACGACCGCACCTACAGGGTTACTTGGAGAGGGTCCGAGTCCGACCCTTGTCAATTAACTACAGGGGTCCCTCAGGGCTCGGTTCTTGGTCCCCTCCTCTTCTCCCTGTACACAAACTCGCTCGGGTCTGTCATTAGCCCGCATGGTTTTTCATACCACTGCTACGCTGACGACACCCAACTAATTCTGTCCTTTCCCCGCTCAGAGACCCAGGTCGTCGCACGCATCTCTGCTTGCCTAGCAGACATCTCTCGGTGGATGTCTGCTCATCACCTCAAGCTCAACCTTGACAAGACTGAACTGCTCTTCCTTCCGGGAAAAGATTGTCCCACTCTTGACCTAACAATCAACATCGGCACCTCTGTTGTTTCCCCGACTCAGACTGCAAGGAATCTGGGTGTGGTCCTAGATAACAAACTGTCCTTCACTGCAAACATCGCTGCTACAACCCGCTGCTGCAGATACACGCTTTACAACATCAGGAGGATACGTCCCCAGCTGACCCAGACATCAGCGCAGATTCTGGTCCAGGCTCTCGTCATCTCACGCCTAGACTACTGCAACTCCCTCCTGGCTGGTCTACCTGCATGTGCCATCCGACCTCTGCAGCTCATCCAGAATGCAGCGGCTCGTCTGGTCTTCAACCTTCCCAAATTCTCCCACACCACACCGCTCCTCCGCTCCCTTCACTGGCTTCCAGTAACTGCTAGAATCCACTTCAAGACACTGGTACTTGCGTACCATGCTGCGAATGGATCTGGCCCTTCCTACATCCAGGACATGGTTAAACCGTACACCCCAGCACGTGCACTCCGCTCTGCATCAGCCAAACAGCTCGCTGCACCCGCACTGCGAGGGGGACCCAAGTTCCCGTCAGCAAAAACACGTGGGTTTGCTATCCTGGCTCCAAAATGATGGAATGAGCTCCCCATTGAAATCAGGACAGCAGATAGCTTACACATCTTCCGACGCAAACTGAAAACTCATCTCTTTAGACTCCACTTCGAGCGATAAAATTACTAACAAAGCACTTATATACTAATAAAGGGCTGGCTTTCTAAATGCCAGTTGAGTAGCACTTGAAATGTTTGGCTCTATGAAACCTGATGTACTTATATGATTCTGTTTTCTTAAAGGTTGTATCTTCCTGGTCGAATGCACTTATTGTAAGTCGCTTTGGATAAAAGCGTCAGCTAAATGCAATGTAATGTAATGTAATGTAACATACTTAATTGTGTTACAAAAGTTTTGCCCCAATTCGGTGTAACAAACTATATTAACCCAAACATGGCTTTAACAACTTAAAAGACCAAATTGTGCATTTAATCGGCCATCGGATACTTCCATCATAATGTTGATTTTCCATCTTCAGGTTGATTACTGTGACTAACCGTAACCCTAACTCTACCTACAACACTGGAACAGTTAAATATCATCTAAAATGTGGGTTTTTACCTATTAGTAAAAAAAGGGCCACCACTATTCAAAGGTGCTATCAATAAAATAACTAGTATATCTTTGTAATATTTTCTACTTCTCACAGGTGTTGAAGACTGCGGCGTAGACCCAGCACTGAGCGTAGCAGACGGGCATCTTGCCGCTGGCGTAGGTGAGCAGGATGTCGGTGCTGCCGGTCCAGGAAGTGGGCGCCACGCCGTAGGTGTAGTCGCCGCTCCAGTTCCCCACGAGCACACCCTCGTCATCACGAGAGTTCAGCTGAGTGTGACAAAGAGCAGATTCAAGACATTTGTGGAAAGAGCATCCGACAAGCACTATATATCTGAAGGTTTGCACTTTAAAAAAAAGCCTAATTCTGTATCATTTACTTTTTTCAACAAGAAGAACAAACTCTATTCAATAAATAAAAGATGTGTAAAATTCCTAGATATGAATTTAGGGAGTTGAAGTAAAAATATAATTTAAACAGTAGAAACCCTTGTGTTGGTCCAATTACACTATTTTTGAAAAGTGATGGCTATGTAAAAAGGCTTTCTGCAAAAGTCTCCCAGAAAAAAAATCTACATTTTATGAGTGAAAACCAGAACAATTGATTACAGCTCATTATATTTCAAGCTGGTTCCACAATCTTAATGCAGTCTCAAAACATAGTCCATAAATCCTTTCACTATATCATTGATATTTAATATTTTGCTGCTGTTACGTGCCGTAGTGGGTGCTGGTGTGTGTGTGTGTGTGTGTGTGTGTGTGTGTGTGTGTGTGTGTGTGTGTGTGTGTGTGTGTGTGTGTGTGTGTGTGTGTGTGTGTGTGTGTGTGTGTGGCTATGTGTGTGAGCAACAGAAATGTCAGATACTGTATGTTGCATTTATTGATTTAGTGTGATATGTGTGTCTTCACTTGCAGAGAGAAGCAATCAGCTTCATGGACTGCCTTGCATCACTCCAATAGTGTCCAGAGCTGGCTGCCATTACAAGTAGTGGTTTGGGATTGTAGCAATGCAGTTGCAGTTGTTTTGAAATGTACTTGATATATGTTGCAATGCAGGCATGTGTTCAATTGTTTATAGCCTGCATTTATTTTGTTATTAGACTTTTATAAATCATTTAATTTTAACTAAGAGTGAAACACTTGATGTGTTATCTTTATGTGTGTGTGTGTGTGTGTGTGTGTGTGTGTGTGTGTGTGTGTGTGTGTGTGTGTGTGTGTGTGTGTGTGTGTGTGTGTTGGTGTGTGTGTTGGTGTGTGTGTGTGTGTGTGTGTGTGTGTGTGTGTGTCTCTCTCTCCTTCTCCCCCTGATTGTCTCCCTCCAGGTTAAGTCCCAATCCCCAATCAGGGCCTCCATAAAGGACCTGAGGAAGGCTGCAGTCGCTCTCTCCTTCTCCTCTGGCTGCATGTGTGATATGTGCAGCATTGTGTGGTTTCTTTGTATAAGACCTGTTAGGTTAACTTGTATTTTGCTCATTGTTAGATGTTTCATTTAGTCACTTTCTTTTAGAAGGAAGTTGTTCTCAGTTCTCAGTTACCAAGTTTGTTTTGCAAAATGGCTGGTGAGCCCCTTTACTTCTGTATTAATTAAAACATCACTGTGTGGCTTCAGCAATCGGTTTCCTCTTTTCTTTCTCTCTCCCGGTTATTTTATATTTGTGTTACTTCCCTTTGTACCCCTAGTCCAGGAGGGAACGCAACAACTGCACAATAATATTCTGTTAGTATTGTTGCACCATTTAACTGCATATCTTATGTTTCTGAAAACCATTTTCACGAGTTTTAATGGATGTCTATGAATATTTCCTCACCATAGCAGAGGCCTTCCTGGTCACCCTGATGGGGTCTCCTCTGTTGGTGATGGGCATGTCGGACCGGTCCATGATGTACAGACAGGCGTCCAGGACTCCAAAGTTAAACTATAAGGAAAACAAAACCTTAATAAGTCAAAAGATATTTAAGATAATCAATCCTGAGGCTTTTGTTTTTTTGCTTTTTCTTACCTGTCCATAGTTCCAGTTTCTCTCAGCGACGTCATCAAAGGCGCCGTGGTAGATGATCCCCATTTCATTCATCACACACTCATCCCTCTCCTTCTCATCATCCAGAAACACAGCATCAGCTGAGGAAAATCACAACAAGTCAAGTGGATATTTATGGACAAAACCACCAGAATAAGGGACAGTTTCATCCCACATGCCATAAGACTGTTAAACACCTGAACTTTTGAAACATCATCCATCTGTTTGCAACTTATATATATCAATATTCCAATTAGTTGTATATAGACTATTCTGCACTATTACTACTTGAATCTTGAAAACCTGATAAAAGCAAAAATAAAGTGGTTCAAAAAATAAGTTGTGGACGCCTTAACCCAACCTGAGGCCCAGGGATTGAAGAGGATGTAGAGGTCGCGGCTTTTGTCCTTTCGGGTCCTGCGGATACCGAAGGGTGTCACCACGGCAACGTACATGTGGTACTTCCCCACGG
The DNA here is from genome assembly GCF_949606895.1 of Notothenia rossii. Classification (NCBI taxonomy): domain Eukaryota; kingdom Metazoa; phylum Chordata; class Actinopteri; order Perciformes; family Nototheniidae; genus Notothenia; species Notothenia rossii. Next base: position 35,642,120 of record NC_136901.1, on the reverse strand, counting down.
TGCAGGTGGCAGCAGCCGTGACGCCCATAGTGACCGTGGTGTCAGAGGTGTTGGTGATGCTGCCCTCCCAGGGGCTCGGACGCTCATTGTGGGGAAAGACGGGGATGTAGGTGCCCTTGCTGAACTGAGGGCTGGAGCCTGGAGGAAAAGAGGGAAGTTTGACATTAAAACTAAATCAAGACTTGGTACCTGCAGGATACTGCTCCACCTGTTCAAATCTGCTCAAAGATTGTTGGTCAGAAACTTTATGACTCAGCCTATCATAACAACCTAAAAGGCTGTCCAACAACATCATCTCGGACCCAAACCATGTTCTGAACAGAGAATATGAACTGCTAGCATCTAATGGGAGATACAGGGTCCCGCGCTTCAATAAAGTCAGACTGAAGCATCCTTTGTGTATCAGTCAATCCTCACAGTAAAGAGAGCTGAATCCCAGATCAAATGCACGCTGAAGGGTCTTTGAAAATGTTTTCTCTCAGTATGATGGAAAATATGAGTTTGAAGACGCGCTCACCGATCACAAACTCCACAGCGAACTTGTCTGAGGCAGCTTTGTAGGGACGGTTGAAGGTGATCTTGACCTCGAACTCTTGTCCTCGACGCACCACCAGATAGTCCGAGTTGTACAAGTTGGTGTGGTGCTGCTGCTTGTTGTTCTCCTCCGGCAGTCGCATCATGTCCACGTCCAAGATGTCAAGATAGTCTGAAGGACAAGAGAGGAATAAAGAGCCCCATGTAAGCCTCAGAACAACATTTTTGGTGGTTTTCTGACCTAAGTGTTCACACATAAGGCTACCGTTCTTGTTTTAAAAATGTCAAGTAAATAAATACAAAACTATTGAATTTGTGTGTTTGTATTAAACATCCAGCTAACCTAGATTTTTTAATTATTTAAAAACTGAAATGAATTAGCCCCGATGAACATGAGGGGACAGCTAAACTGCCCGTTTCTTTAAAACCTAATATCAATGAAACATTATCCTTTTAAACAATGGAAGATAGAGCCTCAGCCATCAAATGATGCTGGACATTTGCTTAAAAAAAAAAGAGCGGTGGAGACCAGTGCTCTCTAAGTGTGTCAGCAGTTTATCAGAAAACACAGCGATGGCTTATTATTTGCGTTATCCTTACAGCCGCTCATTTGTTGTTCTGGCTGTCATCTTGTGCGACAGCTGCATGAAGTGATTAGAGTGTATCTTGCTTGGATGTCATTCATGTGTCAGTCATGTGTACAAACTACTGGAAACTGTATCAGTGTCGGGAAAGTCTTCTCAAACCAAGAAGTGACATCTGTCTCCTTCAATTCAATTTTTTATGAATAAATTCTGTATGAACTAGATCTTATTGTTAAGAGTACAATACTTACTATTTAATAATTACAATCCCATAGCTATACATACCTGTATATACGTAAAACACCGTGAATTTGAACTTATACTGTCCCTTTTTCTTTCACATACTTTTATTCTTACATTTCTTCTACTATTATTATATGATGTAAATATAACTATTGTTATTATGCTTGTGTGCAATCATATCTGTCCTATCCTGTGTTTACCCTTATTGCAGTTGCTGCTAAGACACCCACATTTCCATACAGGGGTTTATAAAGGTTGTTCTATGACTTGAACTTAATAAAACTTAAGTTCAATAGCCTCTTTTTTGCAGAATCCTCTCTCACCGGTCAGAGGGGGGAATCCTCTTGGACCCGGCAGACCAAACGGTTCAAACTCAGGGATGTCGGTGGAGTCAGAGTTGGAGGTGGAGATGGGAACTAAAGAGCGACCGCTGCTCGTCATCTTGGGTCGGGGTCCGGTGGGAGGAGGGGGGGCAGGAGAGGAGGTCGCGGTGGCGCCTGAATCAGACATGGCGACGATAACTCGAGAAGGACGATCTGAAAAGACTGATAACACAACATTTGTACTAATTATTAGACTTTTATTTTTGTTGCAACAACTTTTTTACTGAAAACTGTTCATTCCTGCATGAAGACAAGCTGTGTTAAACCCATCTGCTACACATCTGTGGAAAAACAGGCAACATGCCTATATGTGTGTGTGTGGGTGTGTGTGTGTGTGTGTGTGTGTGTGTGTGTGTGTCTGTATGATTATCCCATTGTTCAAAAATGACATCATTTATAGAGATTGGAAAAAAGCAGTGCATACAATAATTAAAGTATGTGAATAATGATCAGTGTGAATATTTGTATGTCCCATGTGGTTTCCATGTGTGTGTGTGTGTGTGTGTGTGTGTGTGTGTGTGTGTGTGTGTGTGTGTGTGTGTGTGTGTGTGTGTGTGCGTGTGTGTGAGTGTGTGTGTGTGCGTGTGTGTGTTGGGTGGGGGAGAGTTTTAGGCCACTCCCCTTCTTGGAAGTTGCTGGTAAACAAAGACACTTTTACTGCTTTATTTTTACTTAACAAATATTGTATTTGTATATTTCCTTGTGGTCAGAAAGAGAAGCATTTATCATGTGTATTAAAATACAGAACGGTCATGGAGGGAAACCACAGTGAAACTGACTGTGGGTTTCTTCTGTGTGAAATCATGTCATTGTGAAAGCTCCTGAATAAACACACAATAGAAATACCGCTGACACTAGAACCGCATATTGCATGCAGTCCAATATAGTTCAACCAATTGCAGGGTTAATCATTTTTAAATAAAATTGTTAAGCATTGAGTTGAGTTTGGACTTTGGTACTAGAAGGAAGTTGTAGAAGTAGCAGTACTATTAGTCGGGAGAGAACTTTTAGGGATTCATTTTGTCTTACTCCTAGGAATCTAACCTTTTCTGTGTGGGGACGTTTTCGACCAACCCTAAATCGTTATCTCCTTTGAGGAATGTGCTGCGGCACTTAGTCTCAGTTTTATGACCGATCAACTCTCGGTCACAGAGCCTAAAAGTCAGGCAAGTGATTGAGTATTTCCAGATGTTGGGGGATATCTCCAGTGTTCCCAGTGTTTACGGACGTAAACTGGTGTGTTACCTTACGTGTTTATTCAAACAGTAAACGTCCCTGGGTGGACTTGAACCACAAACCTATCGGTTAACAGCCGAACGCGCTGACCAATTGCTTCACAGAGACATGCTACCATACTAAAAGGGGCTTGGCATGGATCGCTGGCCCCACCCTCCTTAATTTGCTCTTTTATTCAAGAGGTTTGTTTGCCTAGAATACAGAGAAGTAGAAGTTGCCTCAAATGAAACCTGTGGAAGCTAAATGTGCACTCGTTTTCAAAGCTTTAGTTCATGTCTTCAATGTTGCTGGAAGCAAGGACGTACATCAAATGATGATGTGTAACAGTTATACTTTTGTTACTGGTTTTCTGGAACCTTGCCCTGAACACGTAAACTGGCGTGTTCCCTTAAATGTTTATTCAAAAAGCAAACGTCCCTGGGTGGACTTGAACCACCAACCTTTCGGTTAACAGCCGAACGCGCTAACCAATTGCGCCACAGAGACATGCTATACTAATTTAAGGGACGTGGGATTTATCCCTGCCGCCACCCGCTTTCATTTGCTCTTTGCTCCAAGAAATGTGTTTGCCTGGAATACAGAGAAGTAGAAGTTGCCTCAAATGAAACCTGTGGAAGGCCCCAATATGTGGATTAACTCTCTGTAAACTATTTAAAAGGTCTATTGGAGAGAGAGGGTGGTCAGATTTGATGTGGCAACCCACCCGTGCAGTCAGAATCTCTGGCTGCTCTGTGACTTGTGATGTGAAATTCTCCGGCCGATACTTGTAAATAAACATCAGTGTTTGACATCAAAGCTCCAACTCTCCTCGTGTCTCTCTGAGTCCTGACTCTCCATTGCTGAAGAAGTTTCCCTAACAATAACCAGAAATGTATAATTACATAACCAATACTTTTATTATAATGTCCTGGAATAAAATAGTGTTTTTATTTTTAAAAATAATACATCTCTTAAGATAAAAAGTTGAATATATTTGTTGTTGTTTTTACTTTTAATTGGACAAAACCAGGATTTGAAAATGGTCTTACATTTTATAGACCAAACAATTGATCGATTAGTTGAAAAAAGGAACAGATTAATGACCAATAATTGGTAAAGTGATAATTTAATAACGACTAAAAACACACTGGTCATGCATCTTTAGTACTACTGCAATACAAGGAGTAATGCTAGCAAAAAGAAGATTTTATTAAAGTCTCGTAAAGAGTTTATTTCTATAACAAGGTAAATAAAAGTCGTTAAAAATCCTCATAAAAAGTCTGTGTTTATTATTCTCACCTTCACAAACTGAACATCAGGTTCAAACACATACAACTGGTGTAAACAAAGACCCTTAGTGTACTAAGTACACTACAGTGACTCATGTAATCCTAAAAACATAAAAACAGAACCAGAGTGACATAAACCCACATGGGGTCGACATACCACACCGAGCAGTTACTGCCATGACGATTATGTAACCATGTGGGAAGGCTGATTAAACGTCAGGTACACAAAAGGTGTTTTCATGAGGTGCGAGCGGGGTGTACAGTACGTCAGGTTTATGGGACGAACACCTGCTCACTGTTGCATAACGGGGGCGTGTGCTGGACCAGGAGACGCTTTTGGGACGACTGGACGGCATGAGTCACCGCTAAAGACAGAGAGAGCTCTGTTTCCCCCTCAGAGACGTGCCTACCTTCTGCAGACTGGCACAGGACGAGTGGGCAGACAGACAGGCGGCAGCTCATTGGTGGAAAGGAACTAATTACCTGTACTAGTTAAGCACCATTTTACTATTTAAAAACACCCAATAAAAAGAGTTACTAAAAAAGAAAGAAAAGTTGGGGCTCTTTGGCATTAACACCTGGAACATGTCACAGGGTTCATTTAACTCACTGTTCGAGGCACAAAGAGGTAACACTTTTGAATATTTCACATTAAATAAATGCCACAATATTTATGCTAATTGTGTAGCGAAAAGTAATTGGTCATCTCACCTCTACCACTCTTTATAATTTCAGGGGTTTCCCAGGATCAGAACCAGCCGACTAAACCACCTAACTTCATAAAAACTAATTAAAAACGGTCTCTACCTCAGGACAGCTGCATAAAGATATTACTTGTGAATTGATGCAGTGTATGACCATGCTTCTGGAGCAACAATACCTTTTCTTTCATGCTGTAAGAACATTTTGAGATGGATACTTTTGTACTTTGACTGGAAGAAGAATTTGAATGCAACAGTTTTTATTACATATTTGCATTTCCACTTTCTTATTTGCTGATTTCAAAGTCATATACACATCCTAGATATCCTACAAGATCCATGTGGAATAAAGTCATACATATTCTTCATGGGCATTGCTGGAAGAACTCAATCAAATATCTACTTTAAGTGCTACATTTGGAAAGTAGGGATCTGTTGGTGGTATCAGTTCTGCATAAAGAAACATTTCAAATGATGAAATCTTGAACGGAAGTTTAAGTGGCATAAAAAAGCCTGGCATGGAAATACTGTAGTCCACAGTATTTCCAAACTGTTCTTAATTTAAGAGTTGGACTCAATGCATATAGTTTCTTCGCACTACTGCATATCACTGACACTTGTTACTTTTCTGCGTACAAAGATTTTTAACACAACTTTGGCAAATACTGACTCATTTGCACGTTAACCAGCAGGACTGAGACCTTTAATGCTCAAGGGAGTTTTTTACTTCCCATAAAACTCTCTGCAAAGACCATACTTTACCCGGCAAAGTGAAAAGGTCAAAGTGTTGCACGCATTTCATACAGACAAAACAACATGCACCTCAAAAGTCTTGAAAACTTTGAAATAAAGTAGGATTCAAAGCTTTTTGTCCTATTGTTTCTACTTCTACAGTATTTACTGTATACATCCAGGCAATAACACAGTTACAGTTACTCCTACTTATTTGAATGTACACCAGGCATTAAATCAAACTTAAGTTAACAGAAAAGTGCATTGATTATAATATTAAATCGTAGTGATGCACAAAGGGCATTGTTAGAGCATGTTTGAACGATTGCACAAAAACTCACATCTGGAAGGTATAAACAAAAACAGATACCATGCTGTTGAGGAATGTTGCGGTTAATGTAGCATGACAGCAACTTTTGTAAATATAAAGTAAGTTAAAATGGAGAGTGGACGCACCTCGGATGAAGTTGGAGAGACAAGCTGCTGTTGGATGGAGTGGATCCGCTGCTGCTGCTCCGTCTTGGGAAACTTCTGCTTCTGCTTAAATACCCTACAGGGGAGAGGGCGAGTCATCCATGAGAGTGTGTGTGTGCGTGCGTGTGTGTGTGTGTGTGTGTGTGTGTGTGTGTGTGTGTGTGTGTGTGTGTGTGTGTGTGTGTGTGTGTGTGTGTGTGTGTGTGTGTGTGTGTGTGTGTGTGTGTGTGTGTGTGTGTGTGTGTGTGTGTGTGTGTGTGTGTGTGTGTGTGTGTGTGTGTGTGTGTGTGTGTGTGTGTGTGTGTGTGTGTGTAACTGGACAGCCTATTTTACGAACAGGGTGTGGAATCTACCATCGCTGCACAACCCACAGCTGGATGGAGCTCACACAGATAAGGTCTATGCTGTCTCCTCCTCCTTTTTTTTTTTTTTTTAAATGTTGTCCCCCTTGTTTTCTACTTAAAAAGGCGTGGTCTTGTGCTGAGGAACCCACTCTTTTGATGGTTTGTGGTGGCATATTTACTGTAAGAGTGATGCTTTTATTTCTGGTGTTGGTTTGTGCTCTCTTTACTCCAACTGCTCCACTATTAGTTCCTCTGTTTTTAGCCTCAGCTCTAAATAAAGAGGGCATAGGTTTTTTGTGGACTGTTGTGGCCTCTTTAATGAAGTCTTAGTTCAGTTGGTAATTCCTGATAGGCTCATTTCACTTACAAGTTTCTGTTTACTTGATTTACTTACTTGTGATAAAAGACTGACATAGTTCACTGGTCAGATTTAGGATGACTGAAGTGGCCTAAAGCTGGTCTGTGGCAACCAAAATTGGCACGGGTTAAAAAGTTACCCAGTTATGTTTTTTGGAGCTATTTGTTAGCCGAGTATTAACACCATTAAGACCTTTGTTGGCAAATAGCAAATACCCGCCAAACAAAAGCCTTATTTTAAGAAAACTTGTATATATAGACATTCCCCAAACTAACTAACGGCATTCTCTGTGAAATGTCCCATCAAACTCAAAGCGAAAAAATGACTTAATTGTTTTAAAACGATACCTGTTTTATGCATAATAACCTTTTGTATTGCTTATCATGTGGAATGGTGCAAGAGTTGTATTTTTTTGTTGGAACAATGTTGATTCTACCCTCTTGAAGATACTAGATTTGAATCTCAATGAGTCTTTTACCTGGTTAATAAAGGATATTGAATGCATATATAATGTGCACACACCTGTACATTTCCTCCATCATTATGACTCTTATTGCTACTTCTTAGAGCAGTTTTCTTTTCCATAATGGCATCTCTACTTTGAAGCGCAGTAAAGAGGGAGAACTCAGTCTCCACTTTGTATGTGCACAAGAGGTTCTTTTTCATTCATTCATTTAATGATATGCTGCCACCCTGAGGAAGAATTTCCATAAGTACAACCCAAAACATTAACATTAAATATAGCTTAATTTCCATCTAAAAGCAGGAAGAGGCAAGGTTTTTTTTCTACCACATCTAACTGGCAGAATCATTTTACACTACTGTATAATTTTGTGTTTCCAAAACATATTATTCTGAGTTATTTCATGGGCAAACTGATCAGCCAATGAAAATGTACATTACAAACAGCAACCTTGAGATTAAGTGTTGTTGCAGTGGAATTATTTTGTGGCTGTTTTTTTGCTATAGTATGTTATTTAGATGCAAGCGTCATTTGGAGGGAAGTGGTTTTGCTGCTGTGAGTCCAATGAAACGTAATTCATGTGACATTTACAGAAAGCAGCACTGTTGTGAAAAGGCATCCATCATGGTTGTATTCAGCGAACACTTAACAGACCTCAAAACAAACTCCACTCAAGTTAATAGCGCCAAATCAATATGGCTGACTCAGGCCTTTCCATGAACAGGGTTTGTTTTTATTAACTCTAACTGGTGCTGAAGGAAAGTGTGAATCATAGCGAGTGTGATATAATATGTGTTTTTAAAAGGACTGGGACTGGAGAACACATTGTACCATGTGTGATGCCAAGTTTCAGTGACAGCAGGCAGGCATGATGAGAGGCTCTGCACACAATGAGACGACTGTTCGGAAATATCACTTGGTTATTTTTTGCACCAGTGTAGATTTAGGTGTTATTCCCTTATGCTTAGAGAGGATACAAAGATTTGTGTTGCACTTTTCCAGAGTCGCAAATGTCAGATTTGATCACTGTGAAGAACTCAGACACTTAGGATGTAGGACCCAATTGCACGACCCGGGAGACAGAGGTAAAGTATTGGTAAGATACTTTATTTTCCAAAATACAGCAAGATGAACAAAAAAAAAGGTCACTATCAAATCTCAAGTTGAGATGACAAAAATAGAGAACAAAATGAAAGCACTCACGAGAGCACAGAGAGCATAGACCTGACCATGGCAAGAGACAAGACGAACTGACAAAGAACACTGGGAGATAGGGAAATTTAAACACAGGATAATAAGACACAGGTGGGGACAATCAGGGGCGGGGCTGACGCTGATGAGGGCGGCGAGACACACACCAGGATAGGAAGTGGGAGACAAGACAGAAAATGGTTAAACAAAACATGAAACATGACTAGACTCCACATTTCTGTCGGTGCACAACAATCACGTTGGAAGCTGCACCATGTGGACCAACTCAAATTAGCTTTATTCTATAGAAGTGTTCGCCAAGTAAACATTTCCCAATGCATTTTCTTTGGTGAGTTTCAGACTTTAGTCTTGATGACATAACATAATTGAATTACGAAAATATATGTGCCTTCATAATGGTTTAATAAACATTATAATGTAGTTTTTTTTTAGCAGACGTGAACTTATTTTAAAGTATTTCATTTTTTTATTTGTAAAAAGCATTACCGTTTAAGATTAAGACTGAACTTTTAATGATAGTCATTATAGGGAAGTGATTATTGCATCAGAATTATAACTTCTGATTAAATGGAGGAACATAGAGTATATTTAGATACACTTGATGGAAGATGCTCCTCGCCATGTGATGCTGTTTCTTTCAGCTTGACATTTTGACAAAGAAAGATTTAGCCGATAATAGTAGAGGCACTTTGTATGAGTCTTTTGTCTGCCAACTTTGTACTTTCATTTACTTTTTAAAGACAGGAACTCTTTAACCACAAGGCAGCTCAGTTTTTTGTGAGTAGAGGAAACAGAAGTGACACACGTTCACCACAGGCAGCGTCGGTGTACAAGCTCTGCAGCTTTCGACAAGAACTCTGCATACGTGTGACAGCATGCATGTAAACGCTCTGTATGTTCTTATAAGTGAATCGTTGCAGCTCTGTGCAGCATGCATTTGTGTGTGTGTGTTGCAAACATGTTCACGTTACTGGGTCAAAGACACTCACCTTGCCATTGTTTCACTTCCTGTCGTCCTGAATGACAGCATGTTAGGAAACCAAACGGTGGTCACGTGACACGACAAGTCTTCCACTTTCTGTGTTCAGTTTGTGCGGCACGAATCGTCATTTTGAAATTCACTACAGCGGGTTTTCTTTCACAATCGAAGTGAGTAAGCTCTTCCTGTAAAAGACACAAAGGAACTAAAAAGAGGAAGCGAGCGGACGGAGAGGTGATGGACACGACAGATGAGAGCTTTAGTCCAGTCATCGTCACCAACGCTGGTGAGTTTGTCAGAGCTCTTAGATTCTTTGCTTACCTTTTATTATACCTAGTTGTATTGATTTTGTGTGAGTTGTATAAAAGGCACCTTAATGTGTGATGTAAATAAAACAATAATGCACTTTCTTAAGGTAAATACAGAAGAAAGTCAGTTCAAATGTGGCTTAAAATGTAGTTTTAGAAGTGGAGCGTAGTAGATGACTCATTGTTTCTACTTCTGTGTCATTCAGCTTACCCGGTACGATGCAGTGAGGAAGTCCTTCTGCCTTTCTTCACAGATGAGAGTCTGCAGGACGCCATGGACTCTCAAACCCCCCCTGCCTCCCACAGCACCCCCCCGGCTCTCCAAGAGCTCAGACTGGTCCTACTGGGCAGGAAAGGAGCTGGGAAAAGCGCGGCGGGCAACACCATCCTAGGAGTTGCGGGAGGTTTCGAGAGCGGAAAGCCTACGGAGGAGTGTGTGAAGAGGCGAGCTGATGTGGCGGGGAGGAAAGTCACAGTGGTGGACACCCCAGGGTGGGAGTGGTATTACCCGCTCAACAGCACCCCAAACTGGGTGAGGAGAGAGACTGTACGGAGTGTCTCGCTTTGCCCGTCTGGACCCCACGCTGTGCTCCTGGTGGTGCGATCCTGCGCCTCGGTCACAGAGGACTACATCAGGGAGATCGAGGAGCATCTAGAGCCGCTGGGGAAAGGAGTCTGGGAACACACCATGCTGCTCTTCACCAGGGGAGATGAACTGGGTTTGGTTTCCATGGAGCAGCGGATTTTGACAAGCGGCCCGGCGCTGCAGAAGCTCCTCCAGAAGTGCGGGAACAGGTACCATGTGGTGGATAACCGGAGCAAAGGAGATGGGACGCAGGTGAAAGAGCTCATAAGGAAGCTGGAGGAGATGGTGGCGAGGAAGAAGGGTGGAAGCAGTCATTTAGAGATGGATAATACGGTCCTGGTGGGTCTGGAAGCTGACGGGAAGAGCAGAGCGAGGGAGAGGAGGAAGAAACAGAGGCAGATGGAGGCGCAGATGCAGAGAGGGACCATCAAAGCAGCTCTAATGAGTAAGTTCTTCAGTCGGTCTTCTCAAAAACATAGAATCCTATTACAATCATATTTATGTTCAATATGTAAAAGTGCATTCAGAAAAATGTCATTTTAAGTGTTGAATCCACAAAGACTCTAGTGTGTTTGAACTCAGTTTAGTTTTTTCCTGGCAAGAAAATAACTCTTAGTATGATTTAAAAAAGCAGCAGTCAGCTTGTTACTTTTTAAAAAACTTTTAAAATCCCACTGTACCTTCATTCTCTGCAAAGGATGACATTACAATACTATATTATTACACAGCTAGTTGTTTGGTGCTATATTAAAGGTAGGGTAATTCACTTCCGAAACAATATATACAAAAATGTCATCTGTGGAAGCCGTGGCGCAGTAGAAAGCTAAAATAGCTGGATGGCCTACCTGCCTGTCAGCCTTCCATCTCGTGCACAAACTTCTGCCCTCATTGGTCATGTGGGTGTTCGTGTGTGTTGGAGGAGGGGCTCTGTAAGGAAGTGGCAGATTCTTTCCGGTTGTGTACTTCCAAATTCTAGCGCACTCGAGCTGGTTTCTCCATTCTTACCTACCCTACCTTTAACACTCCGATATAAATGGAGAAACTTAAGGTAGTGGCTGATATCTGTTTCAGTAGCTTTTTAAAAGTGTTATTGTCTTGCAAGTACAATCAATGAAGTGATGCAGCATTTAACATCAACTTTATTTCACAGTGACATTTGTTTACCTTCCTCCTTTGCAGGTGATGGTGTTCAGGGTTCAGAGCTGGACGCCCATCACTCGTTCTCCAAGGCTCCTCGACGTTTACCCGAGGTCAGGCTGGTCCTCCTGGGCGAGCGTGAAACAGGAAAGAGCTCTGCTGGAAACACCATCCTGGGAAACACGTCCTCCTTCCAAGGCGGGGCTGTAACAGAGGAGTGCGCCCGTCAGCAAGCGGAGGTGGCCAAGCGGCTGGTGACGGTGGTGGACACTCCTGGTTGGGAGGGAGGCGTAGCGGGGTCCACACCTGAAAGAGTGAAGAGGGAGATTGTCAGTAGTGTGGCCCTTTGTCCTCCAGGGCCTCACGCTCTCCTGCTGACTCTAAGAGTAGACACACTGGTGAAGGCGGCACATGTGAAGGAACATCTGGAGCTTTTAGGCGAGGGTGTATGGAGACACACAATACTGCTGTTCACACACGGGGATCAGCTTCGGGAGGGGGTGGATATCGAGCAGCACATCCAATCTGGAGGCAGGGACCTCCAGTGGCTCCTGGAGAAGTGCCGGGGCAGGTACCACGTTATCAGCAGCGTTGATGGAGGAGGGAAAGGAAATGGAGACTCCAGTAAAGTGACGGAGCTTCTGCAGAAGGTGGAAAAGATGGCCGCGATGAACAGATGTGAGGCCTTTTCCGGCCTGGTGCAAGACGTCAGGGATCTGAGCCGGCAGAGAAACGAGAAGTCCAACCAGCGCCTGAAGGATGTAGGAGACAAAATGCTTCGTCAGGAGGAGGAGTTGAAAAATATCAGAGAGCGGGAGATGAAAAGCATCCGGTGGTTTTTTGACTGGAAGAAAAAGGTGAAATCGCCCGGAAAGGCCGACGTTCAGAGGGAAGAGGAGGAGGAAGAGGACAGGAGGATGGGCGAAAGGAGGAATGATATCGGGGAGCTAGAGGAGAGGATGCGATGGCTGACGGAGGATAAAGAGAAAGAAATTCAAGATCTGAGCGAAGACAATGAGAGACTCCGGGGGGCACTAAACCAGAGCCAAGGGGAAAGGGACAAGGCCGTGCTCAAAGTGGAGCTAAAAGAAAGCGAGATTGAGGAGCTGACAGAAAGAATGGATGAGCAGCAGCAGAAGATGCTCGACCTTGAACGTGCCATTGGAGAAAAGGAACATGAGAGAAAACAGTGGGAAGACGGCATCAAAGGGAAGAAACAAGAATGGGTGAATGAGGTCAAGATGTTGAAAGAAAACATAGAGCTGCAGAAGAAAGAGAAAGCAGAGTGGATGGAAAAATTGAGTTCTTTAAAAGTGGAAATGGACGAAACTAAAAGACACCATGAGGATATTCTCCAGAGGAAAGAACGAGAGAAAAAGAGGGAGATGGCAGAGATTGAAGAAAGACTTAAACAAGAGATGGAAACAAAAGATAAAGTATTGAGAGAGAAAGCTTCAGAGGAAAAGCAGATAACTCTCAATAATTTAAAACAATGTGAGAAAGAATCAGAACTGAAAGTTGAAGAAATGAAATCTCAACACGAGAAAGAGATGGAGAGAAAAGCACATGAGAAAGAGAGTGAGATACAAGAAATAAAACAGCAGCATCAGGACGAGATGGACAGAAAAATCTGTGAACTGATGGAAGCAATGAAAGTTCAACATCAAGAAGAAATTGATCAGAAGTTGATGGACGATGTAGAACATATAGAGAGGGTCAAACAACAGCATGACGAGGAAATAAAGGAAATGCAGGACGAAAAACGTGGTAAGATTGCCGAGCTGAAAGTGCAGTTCGAAACAGAAACAGAGGAACAGATGGAGGCAAACAAGAGAGAGATAGCAGAGATGGAGCAAGGGTATTTTGTCGAAATTGAAGGACACATGTTGGAAAACGAAAAAGAGAAGGACATGATTCATCTTAATTACAAAAAAGACATGGCGACGATGGTAGAATTGCTCAAACTGCAGCATCAGGGGGAAATGGCAAGAACAATGAATGAAATGGAAAAACGAATGGAGACGACAAGTGCTGAACACAAGGAGGAAATAGAAAGAAAAGTGAGAGAGAAGAAAGAAGAAGTGGAAAGCGTCAAACTAAAATACAGTGATGAAATAAGTGAGATGGAGCGAGAACGACAAAGAGAGATAAGAGAGCTGGAGCAACAGTTTGCGGCCAAAGGAGAACAAATGGCGCTCGAAAATGAAAACGAGAAGAAAGTGATGAATGGAAATCACGAGAAAAACATTTGGCGAAAAATGCAAGAGAAAGACGGACTAGTAGACGAGTTAAAACGTCAGCACATGAATGAAATCCAAGAAAAAATGCAACAAAGTGACCAGGAAAAGAAAGAGATGGAGCAAAGACTAAAGGAGATGGGGGATATCAAACTTAGTGTCAAAGAAATGACAGACAAGCTGCAACAAAAGGAAGAGAACGAGAAAGATTATTTAAGTTACAAGCAAGACATGGAGGAAAAACTGGAAGAAGCAAAAAGGGAAACGGAAGAGATCAAAGAACATTTCAAAGACCTGGAGCGACAATGGGAGCAGAAACAAGAGGAACGAGACAAGGATCATTTAAACCACAGGAAACAGATCCAGCAAAAGCTCCAAGAAAAAGAAAAGACGATAGAAAAGTTGATTCAGCATGTAAAGGACATTGAAGACATCCTGCAGAGGAAAGACGAACAGAGGGGAGAGATCATTCTGAGTCAGAAGAAAGAGGCAGAGCAGCGACTGCAAGACCGAGAGCGAGAGATGGAGGAGATGAAACTCCAGCTTCTTAATGACACGGAGAAACAACTGAAGGAAAAGGAAACTGAGATCGAAAGCGTTAAACAGCAGGTCGAATCTACGGGGACGAGATGGAAGGAAGAGCAGAGGAAGAAGGACGAGGAGACAGAGAACGAAATGAACCGACTGACGGAAATCATCGACGAGAAAACGGCTGAAATAACACGAGCTCAACGTTTTCTCTCAGAGAGGGTCGAAGAAGTTGAAGAGGCGAAAATGACATGTGCCAAGTACTTAAAAGAAATTGAACGGCAAGCCTCAAGCATCCTGGAGATACAGCAGTGCCATGCAGAGCAGGAGCAGACAAGAGATGCCGACATGACGGGGAAACTTCAGGAGAAAGATGAAGAACTGACGCAGAGAGACAGAGCGAACGAGAGAGAGATCCTCAAACTGAAGGCTCTGATCGAGCAGACAAAGTCAGAGCTGAAGGAGCTCACCCGCAAGATGGAGAAGGAGACGACAAGCATGATTCGGGGGTATGAAAGGGAGATAGCGAGAAGGAACGATAGCGTAGAAGCTTTAGCGAAGGAGAGAGATCGCGCTATAAGCCGCTCAGAGGAAGTCGGGGAGAAATATGAGGACAGTCGGAGGAGGGTTGAGGAGCTGCAGGACGAAAACGAGAAGCTGGGAAAAGACACGGACAACCTCAAAATAAAATACGAGGATCTGAAGCGGTGTGAGGAAGAAGTACGGAAACATCTCAAAGGATATGAAGAGCAGGTGAAGAGCACAGAAGACATTCTTAAAAAGAGAGATGTGGAAGCGGAGGGGTTGAAGGAGGCAAACGACAAGCTGCAAGTAGAGATTGAAAGGAGGAGACAGGAGGCAGAAAGGCAAACTAAGGAAATGAGAGACTGTGTTGAGAAAGAAAGAGACATGACAAGGAAAGATGAGGAATTCTTGAAAAGAGAAAACGAATTAGAGGAAAGGGAACAGGCTCTGAGGAGAAGTGAAGAAGAGTTGAGTCGAAGAGGATATGACCTTGATGCGAAAGAAAAAGTGAAAGGGTTGGAAAGTAAGGAAGAGGAAGTGAGTAAAAAGGAAGCAAGTGTAAAGGAAACAGATAAATACGAGCTTGATGTGAGCATGAGGTTGCAACACATCGAGAAAAAGGAAAGGGAGCTGGACGCCTTGCTCAGAGCTCTGGAGGGGAAACAGAAAGAACTGAACTGTCACGGTCACACTCTTCAGGAGAAGGTGAAAGGGCTGAAAGATCAGGGGAAGGAGCTGAAGGACAAGGAGTATTACCTAAGAAACGAAGAACAGGAATTGCTCAACTGGAAGTCGGAGTTGCAGGTGCAAAACCAGAGCGTCATCTCCACCACGCAGCAGCTGGATGAGATGCGGAGGGACCTGGCTCTGCTGAAGGAAGAACTTCACAGCAAAGAGAGAAGTCTGAAGACGTCACTCAGGAAACTGGGCCAATGGGAACAGAATCTCAAAGAACGAGAGGAAGGGTTGCGCAGAGAAGAGAGTGGAGAATATGGTGACGTGGATTGTTTCGATGGGACAGATGCCATTGAGAGCTCAGAAGACGACATGTCCAGAGAGGTCAGCGACAGAAGGGAAAAGGGAACAGGAAGGAAGTCAGATAAAGGGGAGAAGGCAAGGGAGGATCAGAGGATAGCAGAGAGTAGTAATGGTCACCTTGAAATACTGGAAGAGATAGAGACAGGGATGGGAGATAAAGGAGAAGAGACGAAGGAGAATAAAGGAGATCTGAAAAGGGCAAAGGTTGCTCAAGATGTACAGTTTTTATCTCCAAGTCAGGGTCACATAAGCTCAAAAGATCTGAGGGTGGTGGTGTTAGGAGAGTCCTGGTCGTCTCGTTCCCCAGCTGGCATCACCATCCTGTGCGGGGACGAATCCAAGCGTGATGACTTGGAGACATTCAGGTCCTGGAGAGGTCAGATAGCTGGACGCCAATGTGCGGTCGCAGAGCCGCTGGGTCTGAAATGGAGAGACGGACCGGATCCAACGAACACGACGCAAAGGAAAAGCATCCTGGACAGCGTCTCCTGGGTTCAAACCAAACCTCAAATCGTCCTCCTGCTCATCCCGGCCTTCCTCACTTGCACACAGAAGTACAGGAAAGCAGTGGAAGAGCACATGGGTTTGCTCGGGGAAGACATTCGGAAGCGCACGATGCTGTTGTTCACGTGGGGGGAAATGTTAGGCGAGAGCGCAGAGCAGCTGATACTGAGGAACGGGGAGCTGATGAAGCTTGTGGAGAAATGTGAGGGCAGGTATCATGTGCTGAGCAGCAAGAAGAGCAACTCTATGATAGAGGGGTTGCTGGAGAAGATGGAGGATCTGGTGGCTTTGAACAATGGAGAACTGTGATGAGGCTGTATGAAAATACCATTTAGTCTTCCATGTTAAGTGAATTATTTTGAATAAAGTTGTGGAAGAAGAACTGAGGTTGTTTCTTTACTGTAAACCAAAGTGTTTTAGAATATCATAACAAAATATACTGCATTTTAAGTAAAGTTCATAAGGTTTTTGAGTGGATGTGTGATGATTTGGGAAAAAATCTGTTACCGAAATGTGTGGTCTTGTTTTTTAACTTTCTTAAATCTTTCCTTTTTTTATGTAATATTTGATAATTTCCCAATTTTTCCAAATGAAAAAGTCTAAAGAGTAATCACTCTGGCTACATGTGACACATTTTCCCTACAAGACATCGTTTTTTGTAAGGCTATAAAGCTTTTTAACCCTTATGTTGTTCGGGTCTCCCGTGACCCGTTTCAAAATGATATAACTACTACTTAATGCATAATAAGTTAGTTATGATGTAGTTAAAACAATATTGGATGATAGTCATTATCTTGGAGTGTTTTGGACTGAGATAAATCATGGGTCAAAATTGACCCGCGAACACCATGAACGGTAACAGCTTTCGAACACAACACAAGGGTTAAACTAAGCCTTGTCTTTTAAAAGCATGTGTTTTTATGTAAAATCTTAATATGTCGAGTAACCCGGTACAATATCTGACAAATTACAAAATACAATAGTTCCCTCTGGTATGAAGTGGAGTATAAAAGGGGCAGAAAATACAGTAATCAAATGTATACTTAAAAGGTGACCTATCATGCAAAATGCACTTTTGTACGTCTTTTATACATGAATATGTGTCCCCTGTGTTCCAGGGAACTCACCTAGTGTCAGAAAACACAACCCTCTCTATTTTCCTCCATACCCAAATCTCTAAAAAAAGGGGCTGCAACGGATCTGATACAGACTGATCCAGATTTGAACACTTCTGTGACGTCACAGAAGTGGCGCGACGGCTATTGGGCCAACTCCACCAATCAGCAGGAGACAGCCACGGACATTGCCGTTCGAACGCGCTGGAGACGCTGTAGTACATATGCCAGGCCTGTAGATGGTGCTGTTCTCACAGAATCAGCCCATGATGCAAAGACAGTGTTACATTGAGCGAAATGAGGAATGGCTAAAATGCATGACCTGTTTGGTATTTTGAAAAATAAAAAGTATAAATATGCCTTATATAGGTATGGTCCTACACTATATTATTCAAATATATGATAGGTCCACTTTAAGTACAGCACTTGAGAATGACCATCCTCCTTTCTGAAAGATTAATATAAATATTAATTACTTTTAAAAAATCATTTACAATCCTGCATTAGCTGTAATCTCTCAGACGTACCGAAGCTGACCTCTACTCTGTGTGAAGACTTCCTTATTCCCTCCACCAGATGGGGACCTTGTGTCAGTGTAGGGAAGCTCTCTGAGCACCAAAGTAATCAGCAGTGGAAAGTCTCTGATGACAAGGAGTTGATGTTGAAAGTATAGTGAAGGTAGCCAAATATCTTTTTTTAAACCATGTTTTACAATTTTCTGCGTAAATGGCTACTTTTAAAAGGAAAGAGTACACAAAGAGTAGCAGGCCTGTGCTCCATCTTGACTGAAGGCATTTCAGGAGAAGCAAAACCGTCTCGCAATTATAACCCCGGGGAGCCTCCCGCCCGCTGAGAGGACTCCTGCTTTGACAAGTAAATTATGACTCTTGATGAGAGGAGTACGGCTTTCTCAGAATGCAATTTTGACAGCCAGGAAAATGCGGGTGGATACATACAACAACTTCCATCATCGCCAGATGCAACAGCCAAAAACACTCGTGTGCAATCATCAGGCTAATAATTATGGAGTGTGAGTGCTGGCCTGTATCTAACATGGCAGCAATGTTTTTTTAATCTGTCCATTCAATGGGAGCTGCCTTTAGAGGCGTGATGAGAAGGTGTTGTGTCAAGATGGATCCCCTGCTTCTTTGATCATCTCTGCAGGGAGCGACTGTTTTCAAAGCGTCTGAGGAGAAATTACGGGGGGGGGAAAACGTGCCAAATTGCAGTTGATGCAGACATAATTTTCATACATTTTAGCATAATGTTTTAAACATATCAGGTATCCAACACAAAATCGATTCATAATATGTCATAAGCAACGCCTTTTTCATTTCCAAATTCTTAGATTTGCCATCACATAGCTCATTTATAGTATCACAACACTTGATTTATTGATTATAAGCTTGGATTGATTACAGAGTGCATGATGGGTTTTCGGCAAAATGTAACGACAGGGTTGTTAATGGTTTAGTTTAAAATGTTTTAGGTTGTTTGAAGTTTTAACCGCCTCAAAGCTGGAAGACAAAAAACTTTTGAATACATCTTTGGAGAAGCATGTTGCACAGCCAAACATTGATAAGTATACAGTCCTGATTAACAATATTTAGCAAAAAAAACACCAATTGTTGTTTTTACTCTTTGTTTTTTGGTATTGATTAAACAACCAAAACCTAAATGTTGATTATTAAACTTAAGATGTGCTAGTTAACAACATTTGTTAGTTTTGGATGGAACCAGGCTAGCAGTTTCCCCCTATGTACAGTGTTGTGCTAAGCTAAGCTAACTGGATATTGCTTTAAAAAAGGGCATCAATCATTCAGGATGAATTATTTTATGTATGTAGCCTTAAAATACATGGTGTACTGACGTTTCAATAATTTGGTTGTTTGGAGACGTTAAAAAGATATGTAGAGCCTCAAAGGTCCCATGTCATGCTTTTCTGGTTATTACCCGTCCCCTTGTGTGTTACGTAGCTTTCTATGCATGTAAACGGTCTGCAGAATCACAAACCCTCAAAGTACACCCTGTAGCGAGTAAAATTCTAACACAGAAAAGACCTGTCTATGCTGCCCCAGAATGCCTCGTTGGAGATTTTCTCTTTTTCCATTGTTTACTTCTTGGGTATAGTGACGTATTTGGGTATAGTGACGTAACGTAACGTAACGGCTCCGCGGATTGGTCCCCGTTACGTTTGGACCAATCCGCGGAATTCCTCACACACACACACTTGGCGGGACGTCGCGAGGCTCGCTGCTGCGAGGAGCGGACAGTGTGAGCTGGCTCACTGGTGTCGGGTCGGCGAGACAGCGAGACACCGCGGAACTCAGCCTGAGCACACACACAAACTCCCAGCCAGGCTGTGGGTCTGTGTGTATGTTTCGGGCTGGGTTTCGCTGTCTCGCAGACGGCCACTGGGCTCACAGGGGGGGGCAGGAGCTCCAACAAGCCGTTTAGGACAGAGAGTGAATACACATACTATACAGAGATGCTGTATGATAAACCAATGTGAGTTTGGAAAATTGCACAATATAAATGTATTCCAGTAGTATAAATACTATACACCTCAACAATGGAATTATGATCATTCGAAATGGCCATGACATGTGACCTTTAAGAAATAAAACTCGGCATTGTCGTGGCGCTTTTATAAAAACCCTTTTCTTTAGCTTGAAATAACTAATAATGGAAAAGTGTATTAATGCCGAGGTTGGACAGTTTAAGGCTTGAGGATGAAGTATAACCATGTAAAATGTATATTTTAATTTAACTTTGATCCCGACAGCCATCACAGTATTTATGTCTTTCATTCAAGGCCACTGATGAACACACATCACCACTATTACTGTGAGTTCAGAATCCTTGCTTCCAGCAGACAGTGGCTGTTGAAACCACTCTTGGGCACTCATTTTGGTTTTAGCAGGCATTAGTTCAGATTAAGCCAACATGTTTACCTTAATTTATCTTTATTTGGAGCCTTTTAAGGTCCTGAACGAGGCTTTTTGGGAAATATGGATGAGGCCACATTTACATGCTCCACAATAGACAGGAACAGCGCAGTCAATCATGTCTACAAATGATGGAAACAAAATTACTAGGCTGTGTTAAAACAGAAGTTAATGGCTGGGCTGATTTCTATTAAGGTCTGTGCACTCTCATTTGAATAATGGTGCTTCTAACAATGTTTTTTCTTCCCAGTACTTGACCTAGGAGGGAAATAAATGTGATTCCGCTTTAACACCTCCATTAATATTCAAGTGGTTTTAATACTCAAGGTTTATTTTCTGACTCGTCGTAATTAGCATGGCAGTCTGGTGCTAGTTTGCCTTAAATCGTGCTCCGATTGTGTGTGTGTATGTTGGTGCAAACAAGGGTCTCTTTATTAAAAACAAAATGCCTGTTGTGAGGAGAGTATAGAAGTCGGTATTTCACTGCGTTTCAGGATGACTCGTTGTCACACAAAACTGTATTTTCTTGCATGTGGATTGTCCTTCTGAGTGTACTTAAATAAAAAAATATGCTGCTTTGCATAATTGTTGATTTTTTCTCACTGTGTTAATGTAATATGTATTTTTGTATATGTTAAAATGTATAATTTGATATATTATGTGTGTATATAGATATATCGTAAAATTGACGTCATAGACGACCGCAGCTGCTTGTAATTAGAGGTGAGAAGGAGAAAAGAATTACGGAGCAATATCGTTTTTTTGACCTGTGAAAACATGTGTTTGTATCGATATATTTTGTTTACGTAAAGAGTCAACCAAACTTTCCTGAGACGTATTTTTGTTGGAGGCAAGCTTATTGCTACTGGTGGATATCGATGTTTGGATTAGACGGAACTACAGGGGCCTTTAACTATAAAAATGCATTTGTTGTTACTTGTTTTTCTTTTACAGCACAATATAACAGGGGTATATAGTAAGTCACTTCCTAGTGCTTTATAAATCAGTTATAAGAGAACAAATTCATGTTAATAAGATTACATTGAACCAATTTGGGTCTAGAAGAGGTCATTTGAGGTAACTTCCTGTTGATTTTTGACATTACATGTAAAAAAGAACAAATCTGCAGACGTCCTGCTCGTGAAATTGCAGGCCAAAGGGTAGCGTTGGGTGTGGTGGATGCTAGGTATAAGAATGATCGTGGCTGTAAAGGTCATGCTGGTTGCTCGAGGGCGAGGATTTTTATTGAACCTGATGGACCATAAGGAGTTCTGCCCCCCACCTCTTGAGGGTACATTTAGATAACGCTAGCCTTTCAGAGTTGGATAACCAGACTAGTTACGTAAACCACCCATGCAGACCCTTTGGAATCCGTACCAAAAGAACAAAATGTTCCGGCTGGGGTAAAGACAAGGCCAGATGTCTGAGAGAGCAGGCGCCTCAACTTTGGCTGATCTCGGAGTTACTTTGACTGTTCATGTGTGAAATTAGAAAATCATAGTTGGTAAATGACTGAGCGTTAAAAGAAATTGACAAAAAATACTTGGCCATGGCATCTTTTTGCATCACTGATTTTTTTTTACTTCCTCTCCTTCCTCTGCATTTTTGGGAAGACAGAAAAGAGGAAAGAGTGGGTAGGAGGAGACGATGTTTCAGATGATGAATCCCCCTCTGGACTGCATCGTTTCCGGCTGAGTGCGTCCAGTGGGCCAGAGCCAG
Source organism: Notothenia rossii (assembly GCF_949606895.1). Classification (NCBI taxonomy): domain Eukaryota; kingdom Metazoa; phylum Chordata; class Actinopteri; order Perciformes; family Nototheniidae; genus Notothenia; species Notothenia rossii. Next base: position 35,619,964 of record NC_136901.1, on the reverse strand, counting down.
GTCCTGGAATCTAGCTAATGAGACACACCCCCGGGGGCTCCGCGGCGCCTCATTGGCTGAGAGCAGGGCGGAGGCCGAACCCATTGGCTGATGGGAGCCCTGTGCCAGCCGCTGTCAGAGCGTGTTGCAAATCAAAACTCGCATTGCTCTTATCCGCCGTGGCACACAGTAAAGAAGCTAAATGAGCAGAGTGAAATGTATACTCAAGATAACATTTGCAAATTTATACAAAAATGACGAATTCAGTCGGCCATTTTTTTCCCTTCAATGTCTTTTACACATATTTGGTTCATTGTGCAGATGAATTTTTTTTTAACATATTTTTATATTTCAGGGTTAATTCCAGACGCTTGGAGCATCACTTTTTAGTAGAACACAATCATTTTAACTTATTCTGTGTTTAAAGCACTTTCATACAGCACATTAACTCTGTATCAACAGCAGGTTTACTGTATTTTATTTTGTATGTGTTAAGCTTCTCTCCTATGGCTGAATAAGTTATGACTCTTCCACGGTGAATAATATTTCTAGGATGTTATTCATTCTTCTTTCAAGGGCCCATTTAGCCAAAACGCACCAAGACATCCTGCAGATATGATGGCCTCCTTTCACTCGCTAGAAAAAAAATATTTATACATGTTTATTTTATTTATTTAGTTAGATATCGGAGGAGGTCCGTTGACAATGAAAGCGACATGTGTATCTTTGAGCATGAATAAAATATTGTATTTTTTATTACGAGCAAAAGGCAGACCCTCTCTTCTGGAATGTCCTACAAATATTTCTAGTTGGCGGGATAAACCGACCCAAACAATCTTGGGCGAAGACATTTCTAAGCCTTTTAAATTGAAGGTGTGTTCAAAATAGATTGCCAAAGAAAATCTAAAAGGTGTCATCTCCCCTACACTGTTGTTGTGTCCTTGATTGTGTTTTTCTAGGCCTTGACCGATATTATAAATGTATACAAGATAAGGAAATTATATACTTGGTTCTGAGGTGCAAGGAAGGTTCAAGACATTACCGAAATACTACAGTTCAGAGAAGGATGTGAAAAAAAGGCAGAGCTGCTGCTTTCTACATTTTTCTCCTCAGTGCCCTCCTCGGAGCTGTGAGGCGCTTCAGATGAAGGTCAGGGTGCACGAGGAACAGGACGACATTGTTGCTCGTAAGGGAGTGTCCTCTGATCAGCTCATGGTGGCAGATGCCTGAAGGCTGGAGAACAGTGGAGGGAAGAAAAAAAGAGCAGCGGGAGGAGGAAGAGGGTCCCGTGTCCTTGGGCATAGTGAATTAAAAGGCCTTACATCACTCCTATGAGCAACACACTCATGAGTCGCACTCAAGTCATAGCTACAAATGTGTAGCTATGACTGTCTTCGTTCGGTGTCTCTTCCTGTGTATACAGTAGTTGCGGTTTTTTGTACTCTCTTTGGTAATTCTGTATTGCTTGTATCCATTGGTTCTTTTTGTGTGTCTTTGTGGTTGTTTTTGATTCTTTTTATGGTCATTCTCTATCTCTTTGTGGCGATTTTGTCTCTTTGTGGTCATATTGTGTGTCTCTTAATTGTTCTTTTGTATCCTTGTGTAGCCATTTTCTTGTCTATTTTGATGACCATTCAAATTCAAACATTCGATGATTACAAAGTTCAATCATCCATTCCCGTTAGAACGGATAGAAGATTGACGCAGCAGACTGCAGATGTAAGGTTAGCTGTGAGAGACACAGAAAGCTACTGTGTGTCCGACTGCAATGAGCCGAACACACTTGCATCTATGACTGCTCCTGTCAGCTCTTCTCTCCCTTCTTCTTCCACGTTCCCACCTCCGTTTCATAGTTTGTCCTTTTGCATCACTACGCTCTTCTACACTTTGCTTTGCCCCTTTGAAATCGTCCGGAGTCGGCCTTGCCCTCATTTGGACGGTCATTGAGTCAGTATGTACTACCATCATACTCGCCTAATTAATCAAAGTTAGATCACATAATAACAGATGTGAAGCTGTCGGAATGCCCGGCAGCAGGGGTCAAACGTTCAGAGGCGACGAGCGCTCTCTAGTGGAGGAAACGGCTTCCCTTCGGAACAGCATGTACTCTATGCTGCATTTGTTCATTATTTACAGCCAATGGATGTAAACACTGCACAGATGCAGGCAGGCATGAATGCACACCCTTGGGCAACGTTTATTTGTATGTGTTGGCATCATGCTTTGATGTTTTCTCTATGTATGTTCATGTCCATGTTCTTTATGCTGCCATCCTGTGTATCGACACTGAATGATATACATTATACCACACACACACACACACACACACACACACACACACACACACACACACACACACACACACACACACACACACACACACACACACACACACACACACACACACACACACACACACACACACACACACACACACACACACACACACACACACACACACACACACACACACACACACACACACACACACAATTACATGTCGTCTACAAACGTATTACTCAGACACAACCAAACACACACTCTCTCATCAACTGCTGCAACAGAAACGTTTATTTATTTTTTACATCATCTGAACACCTAGCTTTCTTAATCTCTTTTCTAGAACAACATTTTCTAGTTTATGCAGGCTAGAATTAACCTCAACCATCAATATACACACATACGTGGTGCACTGCCCACACGCACACAGAGCAGGAGCTGGTTTCTACACGGACCACTATTGCGGTAAGCATGTTGTAACTTCCGGTTGTTGTTGTCATCTCCGGGTATCCCGTGTGCCTGTTCTGTTGCTGATAGCTTGTTATCTTAACTTAATCGATCGTTTTAAAACTCTTGATCACGGCAACTGCCTGACGTTGTAATCACACGTTACTACAGCTTAAGCACTCACAAACTCTCCTTCTCTTAGCGACTGTAACTCCACAGTTGCCTACACTCTTTTCGGGTTTGCTAACGGTAGCTACTTTAGCTTGATAGCTAGCCATGGCTCTTTCCCCACCCTCGGGTGCTATTTCCTGCTCTAACTGTCTCATGTTTGGTTACTCCCCTACCTCCTTTACTGGTACCGATACATGTGTTAAATGTAGTATAGTTGTTAGGTTGGAGGCGGGAATCATAGCCATAGAAGCCCGGCTCCGCATCTTAGAAAATAACTCAGCTACAGTAAAGCCCATGTTAGCCGGTGTGGACCGGCAAAAGGTAGCTCCTCTTAGCCGTCCCCCGGCAACTCCCGAGCAGCAGGGAGAATGGGTGACTGTTCAGAAGGGGCATAACGCGAAACCCGCAGGTCCCCACCAACCCGTTCACGTATCTAACAGATATTCCCCACTCAGCGAGACACCCGCTGAGAAGCCAACTCTGGTTATTGGTAGCTCTATTATGAGACACGTGAATTTAGAGACCGATGCCTCCACAGTCACATGCATTCCGGGGGCCAGAGCGGGCGACGTTGAGGCGCATCTTAAACTGCTGGCTAAAAATAAACGTAAATACAGTAGGATTGTTATTCACGTCGGTGGTAATGATGTTCGTTTACGCCAATCAGAATGCACCAAACTTAATGTGGCGTCGGTGTGTAGTTATGCTAAAACAATGTCGGACACCGTAATCTTCTCTGGTCCCCTCCCCAATCTGATCAATGATGACATGTATAGCCGCATGTCATCATTTCAGCGCTGGTTGTCTTGGTGGTGCCCAGCAAACAATGTGGGCTTCGTGAATAATTGGACAGCCTTCTGGGGAAAACCTGGTCTGATTAAGAGAGACGGCATTCATCCTACTTTGGAAGGTGCAAATCTCATTTCGGCAAACATTTCAGGGCTCTGTGGACTTAATCCATGACAAACTGGAGTTGACACCAGGAGGCAGAGTCGCAGTCTTACACGCTTCTCTGCGCTCTCTCCTAGGCAGTCATCCATAGGAATCCCGACCCCAATAAAATACCCAATATTAACGGTGTGTGTGTCTGCCCAAGGACAATTTAAGGTAAAACCTAATAGAGGTGTCATACATAATAACCTAATAAAAGTAAATGTAACAACTACTACAGTGCAACAAAACAGGAAGATTAAATGTGGTCTCTTAAACATAAGATCTCTAGCATCTAAAGCAATACTGGTAAATGATTTAATATCAGATTATAATATTGATATATGCTGTCTCACTGAAACTTGGTTGAGACATGAAGAATATGTCAGCATAAATGAGGCCACTCCACCCAGCCATATCAATACTCATATTGCCCGAGGCACGGGCCGAGGAGGTGGAGTTGCAGCAATCTTTGACTCAAGTTTACTTATCAATACTAAACAAAAATTAAATTATACCTCCTTTGAAAGCCTCATTTTCAGTCTTACGCATCCGACCTGGAAAACTTTGCAGCCAATCTTATTTGTTACAGTGTACCGTGCACCAGGTCCTTATTCAGAAATCTTATCAGAATTCTCTGAGTTTTTATCAGCTTTGGTACTTAAAACAGATAAAGTAATTATCGTAGGTGACTTTAATATTCATGTTGACGATGATAAAAATAGCCTTACTGTTGCATTTAACTCTATATTAGATTCTGTTGGTTTCTGTCAGAGTGTAAATAAACCAACCCACTGCTATAATCACACTCTTGACCTTGTTCTGACTTATGGTATTGAAATTGAGCAACTATTAGTCGAACCGCATAATCCTGCTTTATCCGACCATTTCTTAGTAACTTTTGAAGTACTGTTACTAGACTACAAAGCATTAGCCAAAAGCTCCTGCAGCAGAAACCTATCTGTTAGTGCTATAGCCAAATTTAAGGAAGAGATTCCACCAATACTTAACTCGATAGCATGTCTGCATGTAGGGGAGGAAACTTATACAAAATGTACACCACCCCAAATTGATCATGTTGTTGATAGTGCTACAGATGCGCTGCGAATAAAATTAGACTCTGTTGCTCCTTTGAAAAAGAAGAAAATAAAACAACATAGATTAGCTCCATGGCATAATGCCGAAACCCGCAAAATAAAGCAAAAGTCGAGACAACTTGAAAGGATATGGCGTTCCACTAAACTTGAAGAATCTCGTTTAATTTGGCATATTACTCTCAATGAATATAAGAAAGCACTGCGTAAAGCGAGAGCAGCATACTACTCTTCATTAATAGATGAGAATAAGAATAATGCAAGATTTCTTTTCAGCACTGTAGCCAGGCTGACAGAGAGCCACAGCTCGACTGAGCCTTCTATTCCCATAGCACTCAGTAGTAATGATTTTATGTGCTTTTTTAACGATAAAATTGTTACTCTTAGAAACAAAATCAATGACCTCTTGCCTTTGACCAGTATAGTGTTATCAACAGCTCCCGGAAACGTAAATTCTAATAATATTACACTAGATAGTAAACTAGAATGCTTTTCAGCCATAAACCTTGAACAATTAAATTCAATGATTCTCTCTTCTAAACCATCAACGTGTATCTTAGACCCGATTCCAACTAAGCTGTTAAAAGAAGTTTTTCCATTAATTAGCACTTCTTTATTAAATATTATGAATATGTCTTTATTATCAGGCTATGTTCCAAAATCATTCAAAGTAGCAGTGATAAAACCGCTTCTTAAAAAGCACAACCTCGATCCAGAGGTTTTAGCCAACTATAGACCTATTTCTAATCTTCCGTTCCTCTCAAAAATTCTTGAGAAAGCAGTCGCAAAACAGCTGTGTGATTACTTAAGAAACTATGATTTATTTGAAGATTTTCAGTCTGGCTTTAGAACACAACATAGCACAGAGACAGCTCTGGTTAAAGTCACAAATGACATTCTAATAGCCTCTGACAAGGGACTTGTCTCTATTCTTGTCTTACTCGATCTTAGTGCTGCATTTGATACTATCGACCATGATATCCTATTGCAAAGACTAGAGCACTTAGTTGGCATACAGGGAACTGCTTTAGGCTGGTTTAGGTCTTATCTATCTGAACGCTCTCAGTTTGTACGTGTCAACGATGAATCTTCCATGCAAACCAAAGTTAGCCATGGAGTGCCACAGGGCTCAGTGCTTGGACCTATTTTGTTCACCCTATATATGCTTCCGTTAGGCAATATTATAAGGAATCATTCTGTAAACTTTCATTGTTATGCGGATGATACTCAACTATATTTATCAATCAAGCCTGATGAAATTAATCATCTAAATAAAATTCAAGACTGCCTCAAGGACTTAAAAACGTGGATGACCTTAAATTTTTTGATGTTAAACACGACCAAAACTGAAGTTATTGTACTTGGCCCGAAGAATCTACGAAACAAATTATCTAAAGATATATTAACTATGGATGGCATTAATTTGGCCTCCAGTGAGACTGTAAGGAATCTTGGTGTTATATTTGATCAGGATTTATCCTTTAACGCCCACATAAAATCAATTTCAAGGACCGCCTACTTCCATCTACGTAACATTGCAAAAATCAGGCATATCTTGCCTCAAAACGATGCAGAGAAACTAGTCCATGCATTTGTTACTTCAAGGCTGGATTATTGTAACTCCTTATTATCAGGGTGTACCAAGAAGTCAGTCAAGTCGCTTCAGCTGATTCAAAATGCTGCAGCTCGTGTACTAACCAGAGTTAGGAAAAGGGACCACATTACTCCTGTTCTGGCTGCCTTACACTGGCTCCCTATAGAACACAGGATAGAATTTAAAATTCTTCTTCTCGCCTACAAAGCCCTTAATGGGCAGGCGCCATCTTACCTTAAAGAACTCATTATACCCTATTGTCCTACTAGGGCATTGCGTTCCAAGAATGCAGGGTTGTTGGTTGTTCCTAGAGTCTCTAAAAGTACAGTGGGAGCCAGAGCCTTTTCTTATCAAGCTCCACTTTTGTGGAATCAGCTTCCAGTTTGTGTTCGGACGGCAGACACCCTATCCGTTTTTAAGAGTGCGCTTAAGACCTTCCTTTTTGATAAAGCTTATAGTTAGGGCTGATTAGATTCAGCCCCTAGTTTTGCTGATATAGGCTTAGTTTGTCGGGGGACATCTTACTTCTTCCTTCTCTCTGTCTATACCTGTGTACTCTCATGTTCCGATTAACCCAGCTTCCCCAAATTTCTTTCTTTTTGGTGTCTATATACGCCGGGATCCGGAGTCATGGATGATCCTGCGGTCCTGTGTCATGGATTGCGAGTCCTGGATCTTGAGTCGTGGCTGCGGTCCTGGATCATAAGTCCTGGATGGATATCCTCGTGGATTCATCTTCTTATTATACACACATGCATTTCAAAACATTTGGACTACCTATGTTGCAAATGTATTATCTTTTCAATTTACACACGGCATCTATTGCACGTCTGTCCGTCCTGGGAGAGGGATCCCTCCTCTGTTGCTCTCCCTGAGGTTTCTCCCATTTTTCCCTTTAAACTGTGGGGTTTTCTCTGGAAGTTTTTCCTTGTACGATGTGAGGGTCTAAGGACAGAGGGTGTCGTATTGTCATACTGATATTCTGTACAAACTGTGAAGTCCACTGAGACAAATGTAACATTTGTGATATTGGGCTATATAAATAAACATTGATTGATTGATTGATTGATACGCGAACACACCATCAGTAGAATTCGTAAAGCGGTCTCGCACCTTGCATCACCTTAGAAGGTCTCCTTTCACCTTTCCTCCGGGATTATATGGAAGAAGCGGTTGTTCCAGTTCAGGTTTATCTCGATTACCCTCATGAAAGTTTGATGGGCCGACAGAGAGTGTGAGTCACAGCTCCGGATGGAGGTGAGGAGCAGATTAAAGATGAATTGTGTGAGTATAATGAAGTCGACGTTTGAAGGACTACTTTTCTTATGAAATGAAGGCTTAAGCAAGAAAATAAGGAGAGAAAAAGGAAGGAAAGAAGGAACGCCGACACTAAGCACATACGACACAAATGTCGTTGAAGGCGTTGTACATTCTTTGCAAGACAGTCTCTACACAGTGTCCTTTCCTGTTCAGAGTGAATCAGCTGAACTGGTGAAGGTGTTTTTCAGAGCATGACCTGTAAAAACTAACTGCAGGATGCACGATCACAAGTTAATAGACACAGATATGGTCAATGGCCTGTCCTCACAAGACTAACCACAGCGCTAACCTCCAAACCTCCGCTATGTAGCAACACCATCAACCTGTGAGTGCTGAAACGTGAACTGGTTGGTTGTTTGTCCTCATTTTATGCCACATCAACAGATGCCTTCAGGTCAGATTCTTTCTTTATGTAGTCACAACACAGTACAGAGACATTTTGGCCTTTTTTTCTCATATTGCCGCTACAGTCAAAGACTATCAGACCCCGATAGACGCGGCCAGATTAAAGTGAAACGTCTTCTATGGCCTTAGCAGACACAAGAGCTCAGCCAGCAACTGATAATGACGTCAGTTCTTTTTATTACTCAAAGACTGGAGGCTTTTCTCCAAGAAGAAAAGGTCCAATGTTCAACTACATATAGTTCATGACCTGAATTACAAAGTAGGGTTGTGGCTGTTCTGCGGTAAAACAGAAACAACCTAGCCCTAGGACTAGGGTAGACTTAACCTTAGTCAGGGGCTAGGTTGTTTCTATGAGTATTATCCTCTCATTACTTGGTAGAAAACCCACTATGCTTAACTGTGTTTTACAAATCAATGTAAACCTTGGATTGGCTTAATGGGTTTTGGTGCTTTGACCTGAAGTCCGTTTTCTTTCCTACTCAAATGTACTTGACAACGACCTTTTGGTGACTTTCATGAATTTGTGTTACTATGTGTTTTTTTAAATGTTACATTTAGTTTAATTTGATTGGAAGCAGCTTTAGTTCAAATAAACATCTCATTTAAACAACGTTTTTTAATCGCATTTGTGCCCCAAACCGTACAAGGTCACTGTCAGGAGGGCAAGAAAAGTCAAATTCACTAGTAAGGTGACCTCATGATAAAAGGACCAATCCTGTAATGGTGATATCACTGCTTCAATCTGCAGCAGCGATTCTTTTATCAAATCCATTTACCATGTCACTGCTGAAAGAATTTCAAAACAAATCCCTGAACCCCCAAGTTTAAATCTGAAGGTACATGGCCTGTCCAGTCATTTCTGCTTCTGTACACCGGTTAATGGGAGGTTGTTTAAAACACCCATTCCACCTCTACTCACATGAATGCGGCATTTAAAAGCAACGTTCATGCAACTCGTGAGATCAATTAAATTCTGGTCATTTTAATTTTATACCGACAAGTTAACTAATGGGCGCAAAGTTTACAAAATCTCTCCATTAGATGTATTATTAAGTGACCGTGGAAACCCAGTTAAAGTTGGAATGAAAACACATTAGATATGGTTTAATTGATGAGAAATGTGCTTACATGTAACTACAAATGTTACGTCTTGAGTGTTTTACGAAGCTGTCTGTACTTTTCCTTTTGTAACACAATTGAAGGATAAAGTGCTACATGACAGTAAACAATGTTGGTCTTCACAACAACAGTGAGATAAATGCTAAACAGAAAGAGAGGGCCGTGCAACAACAGCTGGTTGAGTAATTCTTGTGTATGTGCGTTAAAGCCTGCAGTCTGCGTAGCCTATGCAGAAGTAAGCCCTTGTGGTTACTTCTGCATAGGCTACGCAGCATTGCTGTGACTGTGTGTAGACTGTGTGTAGCATTGCTGTGACTCACTTTATGCCTGAAGCTATTAATGCATGTGTGCATCTTAGGCTGTCAAATTAGGTATAAAGATGTTGTATCTGTGTGTATGAGTCACATGTAGCATATAAGGCTGTTTTAAATCATATGTGTGCCTTTGATGTGACATATTCTATCCAATATATTTCATTTTCTTTCGTTAATTTTTGTCTGGAGTGAGATTGGTCTTGGTTTGACCTGTTGCTTATAAAGATGCACAGCTGCCTCTGTCATAATAAGATAAAGAGGAGGTAAAGAGGTGCTGTATAGTTTCAATATGTATGTGTGTATAAAGCCTCACAGCCTGTGAGCGAAGTAAATCGCTCAACCACTGCAAGTAAGTAGCCCCACATCATAAAAAATGCATGCAGTGGCATATGGTGTGCCAAGCTGCGTTAGAGGCGATGTTGCTAGAGCCCATACACTCATAAATCCATATCCATTACTGCCATTTCTATTTTTTTTAAAGGCCGAGGTCAACAGTTCACATCCCATCACACGGGAGGAACCCTTCAACATCTGCTTCTGTTGCCATGGCAACTGGCTGCTGCCTGCCAGATGTAGAAAGAGGATAGAAGAGAGAGAGAGAGAGAGAGAGAGAGAGAGGAGAGAGTTTTTTCATTATTGCTGCAGGTGCATTTTAATGCGGTTTGACGCACACTGAGGAACAGTGGCAACCACTTTTCGGGAGCAATGCAGGTCTTGGTCAATCCTCTCACACACCTAGACTATTACAAGTGTTTTTCCAACACATCGGAACACATCTAGTTCACCTGAAGGGGAAGATGTGTCCAGAGGAGGCCTCTGCGCAGCACTGAGCATCAGAGTAACACAGCAATGCACAGCAGGAGCAGAATGTGTGCTCAAGGGTTTTACCATATACATTTTCAAAACTGCGTGCTTGAATTTTTCTTATATAATGTATTCTTTATGATGGTACTGAAACACAGTCTAGAAGAGAACCAGTCTATTTAAAATACTTTATAAACTATTCTTGAAAAGAGAGGATTTCAGACGTTTTTATGGAAAATACAAATACTCTGCATTATTGTAACTGAATTGAAATTTGAGTGCTCAACGCTAAATTTCATTTTTATAATATTCTGGGGATTTTACGTTACATTCAACTAATAGTCCTTAAATATTATTACACACTACGCTGAATGTTGGTTCTAAGCTCTGGTATTCAAAGGATACTTTGTAAATGATTCTACTCTGATAAAAACTTCAGAGTAGAATTGAATATCCTACAATTTCAAATAATTATATTATTGAATTCTGGAACTGAACTTTATCTTGGAAATTAACACCCAGCATAGTAATTCATGTGTATACCCTCGTTTGTTTTAAGATACAAGAAATACACATTAGTGCCTTCATTTTCAAACTGCATGAATTTGTCACACAGAATATTGAATAGTGTAACAAATAATTGTCCAATAGATTAAAGCTGGGGTTTATTTTGACATCTATTAACTTCTATATGTGTATTTGGATGATGCAGCACAGGACCATTTATTTAGGTATTAAAAATAAAGAGGAAGCATTAATGCAAAATAAGAAATGTATAACATTCCTTTAGGGATTCGTGTAGTAGCATGAAGCTGATCTGTGCATGCAGAAGGAGGAAGTAGTAAACTAGAGGGCCTTTAGCATGATGCAGTAAGTGTGGTTATTGCATCAATTTTATATGTACAGTACCATTCATTTTATTCAACTTCCATGACCTCGATTCAAACCTGGCGCTCTAATGACATATGAGGAATATGAAAAAGGGGGAAAAATACAAATAGAAAATATATTTACATAGTCATGATTAATGCAACCTAATTATGTTTGTGCTGCGCATCAACACGTGTTAACCTCCGTTTAACCGCTTCACTGTAACACACACACACACACACACACACACACACACACACACACACACACACACACACACACACACACACACACACACACACACACACACACACACACACACACACACACACACACACACACACACACACACACACACACACACACACACACACACACACACACACACACACACACACACACACACACACACACACACACACACACACACACACACACACACACACACACACACACACACACACACACACACACACACACACACACACACACACACACACACACACCTACCTTCTGGCGCTTTTAAAAGGGAACACACACTCACGCAGCCAAAAGGGCTACAGTTGAATATTCACTGCTGGAAAGGCAATTTATAAAAGACTAACCAGTGGACATGAAATTCAAATAGGACTGTAGGGGAGATAAAATGACAACTTGGCTAAATGGCACGCAGGCTTTTTACCTAAACACTGCACATAACAGCTTGGTGTGGAGTTTCAATATTATTGTACTTTTTTAACCTCTATTAAATCACTTCTCCTGTCAACTTGTTTAAAATGAAATATTAGCATTTCTCCACTGCCAAACAAATTGAGCTATTACACAAATGAATACTTAAATTAGCAGACTTTTTTTTCTTCCCCTCTGTTCCAATTGATAATTAATTTCACTAAATCTGTTTCCAAATTAACAAGAGGGTTAATGCAGGGCTATTAGAACAATATTTCTCCCAGCGTCACATTTAATTTAATGTTTAATCGTGCACACCGGAGATTTGGAGTAATAACAATAATAATCATGGAGATAGAAAAAAGAAAAGGCACCAATTAGAGTGCTGGGTTGTGGTTCTGATTACGAGATGAATAATTCATGAAATCAGAGAAGAAGCAGATGAAGGATCAGCTTGCCCACTGAGGAGGGATTGGTTTGAAGACAGGAGTCACTGCTGCCTTTCCTTAGAGGACGGTCAGACGTCTGCTGCTCGCTGGACAACTGCACAAACCAGGTACCTTTCTACGCTTATATATACACTCATTTATACTAATACTTTTAAAGTTGTGCGTATTTATATTTAATTAAATAAAATAAGTAGCCATTTTTTTCAGGAAATTACAATTTACATTTGTATATATTGAAAATACATCTTGAAATTACATTTATAAATACTATTTTTGTGATGTAAAGGATATTGTAGGAAAAAATTACATTATAAAAATGCTTATATATTATTGCATGCTGCGGTTTGTAAAAAAGTGTTGAGGCTATTAAGTCGAGTGTTATTTTAATGATGATTGCTCTTAATTTCTCGTTTTATTTAAGTAAAAAAATGAAAATTAAAGGATTTTTTTTAAAGAAACTACTTTCATCATTTGTCTTCTTTCAGCATCCCTCACACAGAGAATCTTAGAAATGAAACAGAGTGGAACCGACCGACTCTAGGACCCAGAGGTCTGAGCGCGGCCGGTCCCTGTGCGCGGTTCATTCACAGTTCACAGGCATCTCGACCTAAATGCGATGTGACGGGAGAACCTTTACTGAAACAAACGGGAATATAGTATCAGGGAAGGCTGACCGAGCTGTGAACCGGGGCCTTAACACTGAGCAAATTAACATCAGCAAAAATAGCTCCGCGCTTTCAGATCGCTTATGTGGCAGCAAATACATCAAAAGCTGTCGGGTCATTTTAGCCCGCAGACGTCTCATAACACAGGTCGATGTAAAGGAAGGGGGGGGGGGTGGTCTTAGAGCAGTTTAGTCTCCTTAAGGCAAGCATCCTTAGGTCTGAGCTTTCAATCCCCCTACCATCCATCATGAGATCTCTTTCTGGATGTTTGGCTGAGCTGAACAGTCTGCCACTCTGGCCAGCCAGCCGAACACACCGAGAGGAGAGGCTGCCCTCCGTGAACCACTTTGATTTTAGGGCCACTAAAGGGTCTCCTCCCTGCTCTGGAGCACCATTTTTGTTGCATTCAGGTTGTGTAATAAAAACTCTTCAGTGAAACAGATGTCCTATCAAAGCTGATTTGCTGACAGTCAGAATGTCGAGCACCAGTCTGGACCGATTTAAATCAAATGAGGAATCTACATGTTTAACAGCAACCCTCAGAGCTATGCAAGTCAACATTAGAGAGGATGGAAATTACTTAAAAACACACAACCTGACAAAACTTGATGATGGTTGAGGCTGAATTAAGACTAAGAACAGTCTTTTTAAAGATTAAACAGTCAATAAATCAAAGGGGGAGTTTCTAAGCATGACCATCATCAGAGCTTTGATTCGATAAGCAAACATGTTCTGTACTCAGTGTTCCTCAAGTATCCTAAGAATCGACACCCAACATCTGCATATCATAGCCAAACAGAAGCCAAAATCTCTCCTCTTCCAGTTCTCGCTTTTTAGGCCACACAATCCCAACTGTACGGTTATGACTTGGATCCCAAATCTGTAGAGCTCTAGAATAAGAATTTATTTGAGAAATGGTGTCAAGGTTCTGTATTTAGACAGGCAAAATCAGTCACATGCATACGGCAGATCTGAAAACCCAGATTGAGCACTTGAGGGAACGCTTTTGGTGTTCTAAGATAACAGAAATCACCCAAAGATATGGAAAGACACACATGCCGAGGTGGGAAAAGACAGATAGAAATGGAAGATAGTCACGCCCTTCTCCCCCCCTCGGCTTCACAGCCCATTAGGTCAGAGCAGATCAGGGAGCGCGGCTCTTAGGCTGGCGGTGTTATATTGCTGAGGACACGGCCGAGGGAAGGACCGCAGAGGTTTTTAAAAGCCTGTGTCGGCTGTGTGGGTGAGGTGAGGTGTCATCTCCTCTCACTGCCTGAGAGCAACATCGCAGTGATATAAAAGCATGCAGCTGCTCTGCAAGCTGCTGCAGGTAGAGGATGAGGAGGGTGAGGAAGGCCCCAACATCTGTTGGGATCATCCAAATGTGTGCAAATATAGCTGTTATCGATGGGAACGCAGTTTAAAAGCACCAACACATTTTAAAGTACAAGTTCTAAATGAATGTCTATAAGTGTTTTCCCCGTGACCAACAATAAAGAGAGTAGTGACACATTGTCAATGGATAAATAATTAATGTGTTTGCATTATTAATGCAATTCAAACCAAAGAGGGGTTTTCTCTACTTGTTTTATCTGTATTTTTAAAAAAAGAATACAAATGTATAATTATCCAATAATTCACAAAATAAAATGAGGAATTTCTTAAGAATTACATTTTCTGTAAATAAATTCACAAAATATGCAAAAATTCTAAATATTTTTTTTTAAAGATATTGATAGATTAGACCATTGTATAAAGTTTTGTTGTACTGCAGAGTAAATAGTGCTTTTGCTACACAGTGTTTTCCCCTCGCTGCAGTGAGGTAGAAGTGTACAGCCGGGTGTGTCAGCGCACATCACTGTGTTGCTCCATACATCCAACTTGGAACCAATGAAAACACTTCATTACAGCCCAACTTTTTGAACGCTGTGCTTTATAAACATCATGTCATTTTTTCTGCATCTTAAGAAGAGAAGATATAGGGGTCCTTGTCTCTGCCCTTGCTGTTAAACCAACAGCCTCTCAGGGTGCTTTCTAATCGGTTCTCTTCTCTGCACATTAGCATTATCCGAGGTGAGAGGACACCTGGGAACCAGAGGAGCCAGACTCTGGTCCGGGGTGTGATTTCAACCCTAATTTCTCATGCCCAGGCTTCTTTTCACACTTCCATCAGGATTGTGAAGGCGACCCCGGGTCAAACATGTGGAGATGCCCTCACCCGACTGGGGGAGGCGGCTCTGAGCATGCTCCTGACCTGGCTTTATGGGTCACATCTCTCTCCCTGAGGGCTAACAAACACATAATCAAAGCGCATGAAGGCCTGAACGTCAACACTTGATGAAGACAGACAGATGTGAAAGCGCACATGTATCGCTTCCACGCATCTTCAAATGAGCTTGAATAAGATCATATGAGGGAGTGCATGTAACACATTCACCCACACAGCTGTTGATAAAGAGTACATGTGACAGATATCCGAGCCATACTGTATGGCCTGATGTTGTATATGTATATACAGTACGTGTGTGACAACAGAACTGCGAGAAAAACGCAGCTCTCACACACATTAGCTTTAAGAGCGTAATAATACACACAGTAGGTGAATGCGTGCAGACTTGACTGCAAATGCAGGGAGAGCCCAAACATGTCAGACGGGATCAAACTCCGCTGCTCTGTGCCCTGGCGACGCCAAAACCGCGGGTAAGAGGAGCTGGACAGGAAGGGTGGCAGACCTTAGTGTCGGCACTGCGGGGGATGCCAGGAGAGGTGAGGATCACACACACCAAGCCCACACACACATTTACAGACTTTCAGCGGAAAGGTGAAAAAACCAATGAGACTGGTTCTTGGTACTGCGTCTGAGTCACCAGCATACACCAAGTGTCCTAGCAGCAGCAGGGAGATGTTTTGCAGAAAAATCCACTTTACTCTGCCTGCCCAAATCCCAGTAGCAGGCTGAGAACATTTGTGAATATCAGTTGAACTGACATTTCAATCTTTATTTCAGACTCAAGGTCCACATCACATACAAAAAGACAAGACACGCATCAATAAATAAGATAAAAAGCTAAACACAAAACAGATAAAAACAAACAGATAAAAAACATCAAATCAGTCCAATCACAGCCAGCCACACATGCTCACTGTCTGTATAGGCTACTGCGCCAATGTCTCCAAATCATGGAAGAGAACCGAGTAGAACTCTTCACAGGGTTAATTAAAATCGAGATAACATGATTGTCAGAGTCTTCTAGGTGACACATGAATTTGTACATTAACTTTCTTAAAAGGGCTTGACAGGTAGGCACCCCTGAGTTAACAAACAGCTGGCTGGCACTGTGCCATCTTGGTACCCTCAGCAGCAACCGTAAAGCATCATTGTATGCAACTTTTAGTTTGTGTATGCTTCTAGCCTTGTAGTTACTCCACAGGTGAGCCTTGTGGTTACTCCACAGGTGAGCCTTGTGGTTACTCCACAGGTGAGCCTTGTAGTTACTCCACAGGTGAGCCTTGTAGTTACTCCACAGGTGAGCCGTGTAGTTACTCCACAGGTGAGCCTTGTAGTTACTCCACAGGTGAGCCGTGTACAATGCACAGAAAGCTTTAATGGATGTCTTTGATGTCTTTGTGATCTGTGAGATCATCAGAGATATAATGACCAAGGTACTTCACCTCACTGCACACAAGAAGAATGTTGCTACTGAGAATAAAATGAGGAAATAGAGCCTTTTTATCCTCTTTACTTCGCACAATCATGATGCTACTCTTCTTGGCGTTATACTTCATATTAAAATCAATGCCATACTGGGAACAAGTCCTCAGAAGCTGTTGTAAGCCAGCACTGCATGGGGAGAAGATGATTAAATTAAAGGATTAGTCAGTAGCTAAAGAGACAGATATTTCCCTCAGGAGTTGGTATAGACCAAAACAGAGCTAAAGCTAAAGTTATAATGACAAATAGCAAGCTTTATTCCATAGCATATGAAGAAATTCAATATCCCGATGTCTATTTATTTCCATGTATCAAGGACCTCATTATTACCCCGCAAATTCAAAAATTCATAAGGGTACTTCATTAAGTTTTCCTTTTAATGGAAGAACTTTGTATTAACTTTTGGTTCTTGTTGTTGTGAACGGCACAGCGTAAACACTGGTGATTTGTGTTGAGAGGAGAACTCTGCTCCAACACCGTAAACGTATGAACCCTTTTAATAATAAACCTTCGTTAAACAGAACCATCTCAAAAGAGGTCCATGGAAAGTTTTCGGAAAAGGACAGGCAATTTCTGAAAATACAAGACAGCTGATTGGATGAACCACCTGTCAATCAAACTCTTAACGAAGAGTCAAGAGAAAAGAGAAAACACATCAAAATAATTATCACTATTATTCAATATAATTCTGATTCACATTCTTACGCGTTATGACATGTCAAGTCTTTGGGGTTAAGTTTAGGTCTATTTCACTTTCAGTTGAGCTATATAAAGCCCTCAGCGTACCGAGCATCAATAATAAAGCGATCAACACGCCATAGAGTACATCCTTTTAGCCGTGTCGCTCCAAATGGAGTTCAATGTTTCTGCATGCGGCTGCCATACTGCTGAATTATTAAAGATGGTAATTAGGCGAGTGTAGCTTCTGAACGTCTCTGGAGGGCAAAGCAACGGTCAGAACATTGTTCTTTTCTTAAGAAAGAAGATCATCATATCAGCTATTTAGTCATCTGTTTGACAGACAGACCCCCCCTACACCAAACCCAACCCGCTGCTGCTTATTGTGTTTATTTTGGCCTAATTCCAGCTCCCCGGCATCATAAAGGGTGAAAAATACAAGCACTTTAATTCAATAGATTTAATACCTCAGGCAAAAAACATAATTTACCCTGTATGCAAACTTGTGTGCGTGTGTATGTGTGTGCGTGTGTGTGTGTGTTTTACTTCCTGTCCTATCATGTTTGTCTAGGCAGAGTGGGTTAAAGTGGCTGACTGTCCCGAAGCTGTTGTGGTATCGCTGTCCCAATGGCATTTGCATATTTACATCGTGTTATCTCTACCAACACCACATTTTATGAGCATAATCAGGATGCGTGTCAGAAGAACAATGGGGTTTTTTTATGGAGTGTTGCCCTGCTGATGAACCGGGACGAGGCAATGCTCCGTGACCTGGATATAAGAGAGACCGCCATGTTAGATAGGGTTGCAGTGTCAATGGCAAAGCACATGCGTGTAGGTAGGTAAGCAATCACACACAAACGCATTTACAACATAAAACTGCACGCACAACAGGAAGAACTAGCGTGAGTCGCGGTGGTTGCGTTTCAGTTCGTCTCTGAAAACTCTACATTCACGTGCAAGTTAATAGTGCAAGGCAACGATCACTGCTGCTGTTCTCAAGTGCAATCTCCTGACAGAAAGATTAGATACATGTAAATGTGACCTTGTTAATGGTGTCAACGAGCGGTTGATCTTCACGGCTTTACACACAACTAGAGTGTGAGTTCACACAGCTGCTGAACCAGTAACTCCAGAAGGGCAAAAGTCCAGAAGGGTCAAAAGAAGGAATAGAAGTTATTTTCTAATGAATGCCAAAGTTATGAAACTAACTGTGGTCTTATTACTAAGTCACCGTGTAAAACCTCTTCTGTAACGTTTGAATATAGGCAAAAATGCCCAGAAAACACCAAAATAAATCTATTGTGTGTATCACATGAAATGACCAGATGACTTTTTCTGATTATTTTATCTGAGTTTTTGGATTTCTTAATCTAGATATGGCATTTTATTCTAAAACATCAGCCCCACTTTTGAATAAAGGGTTAATAGTGTGCCACAGTGACGCGTCCTAAAACCCGGAAGTAAACTCCTTCCGGTTCCTTCGACAAAAGCGCAATGTAATTTCTCCATAGGATTTTGGAAAAATAGCTGGAAATAAGGTCTGTGGTTTACACACATTTAAGTGACGGATCACGTTTTGTTCAGCCGGATAATATCCACATCTACCCTACTTTTATAATTTTCGAATCATAAATCTAGTCGCCAGAAGCAAAATGCTAACGTTATGCTATAAACGAACTACAGCAGGGTCGCACGACTTCAACGTCACGCCAACTTAAGATCCAGATTCAAAATTGTAAAAGTTGAAGCGTTTGTTTGAACAGTTTGCAGGAGGCAGGTACTTGCTTTCAAGCAGAACAGGGCAAACAAACTTAGCGGGAGTGTTTTACGTGTTCGGTGTAATGACGTACAACGTCCTCCACAACTTCTGTAGTCCTATTCAGCCACTTGTTAACAACCATCGTCTTTCAGACACGTGAACTCAGCGGGGTCACTGTTGATGTATTTAATGACGTAGAGCAAAACATGATCCGTCTCTTAAATGTGTGTCAACCACAGACCTTATTTCCAGCTATTTTCCAAAATCCTATGGAGAAATTGCATTGGTTTTTGACGAAGGAACCGGAAATGGTAAAATGCTAACTTACTTCCGGGTTTTAGGACACTTCACTGCGGCACTCTATAAGTTGTAACTAATGCCTTTGTTAATGTTACGTTTTAAGTAGGGCATCTGTTTATCCTCTTCCAGCTTTGTTTGACCAGATATTTTGTTTATCGACAAGACCAATACAAAAGACCATTTGACCTCTGACCTTCCAAAAAAAATGCTTCGGACCATCTGGTCTAAGTTCTGTTTATTGCCAAAATATCCAATGAACAAAAGGTGTAAAAAGCCTTTGTTTAAAACTTGGAGACTAAATGTTCGCTGTAGACTTCATGAAATGGGGAAACCTGCACTCTAACAGTTGAAGTAACTTTAACTCTTGAGAGGTCCTGCTAATTTATATGATTAATCATTTAGATAAGCTATTTTAAGTACATATGAATGACCTACACCACATTTAATCCAAAGCATCTGATTTGTTCCAACAACGGTTAAAGATTAGTGGAAGAATGACCGTAAAGTGGAGCTAGATGTTGGAGTACAGCCTATTGCTGGGAGATGTGACAATCACCAGATGGACTCCACCCCCCTCAGGTTTCAGAAGAGCCGTGCTGCCTTGGAGAGGACTCACCACCTTGAATAAAAGAAACGGGACAGGTCTGCCATAAGATAGTTTGAGCTTTACCATCTCCTCCTCATGCATATCCAAACCATACACACTTTAGTTAACAGTTCCCTTTCCCTCTACCTACGTCGCATTGACCTTAAAGGCGACATCTCATTTTCTCACTATCTCAGGCGTTTTATCTCTCCCCCCCTGATCGTTTAGGCTGAACTGTGAGGATTGAGGTGGAAAAAAAGCTTGGGGTTGTGGGAAGGTGTGATGGCACCATGTCTGTCAGGACCTCAGGGATGAGAGAGCATTGGCCGACATCCAGAAAGAAATGGTCAAAAATAAGAAGGATTTTCTATCCTTCCTACTCTTGCAAAGGAGTAACACCTTCAATAACATAAAGATGAGCTGTGGATCAGCTGTTGGGTCTTCCAGAGGTTCAGCATTTTGTGCTTTCTACAAAGTAAGAAACCGAGCATGTGACCTAATCTGGTCACAGAGGCGTTCATCGTGGTGCGTGAGCCAACGCTTACCTCCTCTCACTTAGATAACTCACACATGGCACAGAAATGTCCTTTAGATGGGCATCTCAGTTTGCTTCAGACTTTCTCTGCTCACAATCCATTTATCTCCCTGTCATTTGGTTTGATGGTACCCGTCGGTGGCAGAACCCTGCTTCTTCTTCTCCTTTAACTCTCCTACTTCATCCTCTAAACCCCCCGCCCACCCATCACCTCAATCCTTGCCCTAAACAGGCCATGGTACAGCACATTGCCGTGCGCAACGATACTGAGGGAGGTCGCCGTGCGGTCACTGCGCAAAGCCTGGTCGCATTGTGACTCTGAGCAGCAGAATGTGCCATGGTGCATTAGCGCGCTGCCGCCTGGCTGAGCATTAAGCACCGAGAGAGAGAGAGAGAGAGAGAGAGAGAGAGAGAGAGAGAGAGAGAAAAAGAGAGAAAAAGAGAGAAAAAGAGAGAAAAAAAGAGAGAGAGAGAGAGAGAGAGAGAGACAAGATGAAACAAGGATCTGAGGGATTGAGTTCAAAGGCAATATGATGGGGAAGCAAAAACAAGGAGGAAGACCAGAGGAGAAAATCTCCCTGATCCGTCACAATCTATGACTCAGGTGTTATCAAATATGCCGTATAAGGAAGTACACTTGTATGAAAAAAAGATGGATCATCATCCAACATGATCCTTTTCTGATATGAGCATCTGCAGCCCGTGTTTGCCTAATTACTTGACACGATAATGCAAAAGGATGAGGAAGCAAAAAGAAGGATGAAGAAAGGAGGAGAGTGAGGACATCAGCGCACTTACACACAGGCAGAGTTCAGAAACCCCAGAGGCCCAGGGTCCTCGTAAGGTGGCTCATCAAATATGGAGGCATATCAAGGTTGTGTGTTTGCTCTGGTAGCAACTGCTCATCTTCTCCTTCGCTCTGTGTTCTCTCGCTTTTCAACGGCCTCACTTCTTAACTCTTTCCTCCCTCTATTGCTTCACTTCTCTTCTGAAGCACTGCTTCCGCTGTGTGGTCACTTTTCTTCAAACTCATTTAATGAAAACTCAAGCATTCTTAAGAGTATTTTCCAAATACACAGAGCAGCAAACAGCCCTTAGAATGAAGAAGAAAACCCCAAATAAACCCAAAAGGAGGATTTATGAGTATTTAATGTCCCTTGTTTAAATCTAGCCAAGAAACTATTTTGCAAGTGTCTTTTAATCTACCCATGATTCCAGTCAATGTGCACATACTACTATCAATAAACGGTAAAAATCATCATAAATAAAGATTGAATAGAGGGATAATACGGTATAATAACCAAAAAACCTTTAGATTCAGAGGACAGATGTATTCCCTTCAAATGTTCACTGAGCACAAAATCAGATGGATGTGATTGGATGAGGTAACGGACCAATGGGAGAGCACGTCGTGAGGCTACTGGCACATGATCTCACTTTCATCCTCGCCCTAAGCAGGTTTAGACAGCTGAGATCGGCCCGATGCTAATCTGCTCTGCACCAACTGGACGTGCTGTAGCTAATGCAACACACACACACACACACACACACACACACACACACACACACACACACACACACACACACACACACACACACACACACACACACACACACACACACACACACACACACACACACACACACACACACACACACACACACACACACACACACACACACACACACACACACACACACACACACACACACACACACACACACACACACACACACCACTTCGGGGGACATTACATTGACTTACATGCATTTCCTGGAGACATATCCTAACCTTAACCATAACCAACACATGCCTAACTCTAACCCTTAACCTTACCCTTACCCTAACCCTAACCCTAATCCTAAACCTAACCAAGTCTTTACCCTAAAATGAATGATTCCCCTCATGGGGACCTCCAATTTGTCCCCATAAGGGAAGCCAGTCCTCACACGTGACTGTGTAAACAGATTTGGGTCCCCACAAGTATAGTAATGCTAGGCCACACACACACACACTTTTTCTAGGCAATGAGAATTTAGAGTAAGAGAGGTACATTTGACAAACACATCTTTGAACTAAGACTCAAGTTGCTCTAATGTGAGCTACACAAGTTGTCAGAAGAGTTTTGTAACAGAAAACGCTGTGTGTATGTAACCTAAAAACACAGTTTCTCCCAGAAAAATCAGTTGTTTTAATTATTTTCTTCAGCACTTGACCTGACATCTGATTTATGTAAAACAGTTTTCCCCAGAGCTTGAAAAATATTCATTTGAAAAAAATAAACAGAAAGCTTTTAAGATGTTAAGGCTCATGCACTCTCATAGACAGACTGGGTTTGACAGTACATGGGCAATCAAACACACATTCACACTCAACTGCCAGAAGAAAGAGGTCATGTCGGGGGTCGTCGTCCGGGGACTTGTGCTGAAAGTTAAACATGAAATAGCTCTACACCGACACACTCCGTAACATGTGACCGAGGTCAGAGGAAGCTAAAGAGGCCGCAGCGGGGCCGTGCCCTTACTATTAAACCGTATATACATTTACGTGCACGTAAACACACACAGTTTTCTTACTCACTCTTTTCTGTGCACTTGCATGCATTTGTCATCGAAGTAGCAGTGTTGTGATAAAGGAGTGGGCTCTGGGGGGGTTGGGGGCTCGGAGTAGGAAGCCAGAAGTTCACGGCCCGTCCTTGACCCTCCACTGGACCTTCATAGCTTGGAGTGACAGAGAATGACAAAGAATAAAAAGTTGGAAGTCATAAAAAAAGTACTGAATAGCTGCAGAAAATATGTATGAGGCACGTTAAGATATTACGTTTTTTTTTATTGAAAAGAGTGAACATTTTTTTTTAAAAGCTAGTAAGTGGATCTTAAAGTTAAAGATTTTGACGAACTAAAAATATTCTTCATTGTGGAAGTTTCCATCGCCACAAGTCAGCAATCTATATTTGCGAGTCTGTGTTATTTGTTCCTTTATTTTGTATTCCTTTTTCTATATTTTATGCTTTTTATTTAGTGGAATAATAAAGAAAAGGGGAAATAGAATACTTGTATTTATTTACAAACTTTCTTCAAATGGATTAAGGAAATGTAAAGCTGCATAGACAACAAGGGTAAGTTTAATTTGAGCAATAGTGTTTGTGCTTTCCGTTCTCTAGGATTTCCCTAGAAAATGTAGCAAATGTATGAATAAAGAAACCAAGGAAACCAAGAACATAGGCAACATAAACCAATGATAAGATGCCTTTCAGTGAGTTTGCTTATTCTGAATGATCTAAATGTACTTAACCCAAACTGCAGTGTCTCTACCATGACAAACAGTTCTCTACATCCAGTGCCGCCCGGGGTCAAGTGGTCAATACCAGTGATCAGAGGGGCCTGCGCCCGATGAGCTTATCGACCCCTCAGCCTCACAGAGACATAGAGAACATACGTGTTAATTCCTATCGGCATCAGGCGTGGCGGCAGGCCCGGGGCGCAGTGGAACAAACGCTAGCTCTGAGGCCTCAACAGCACTGGCAGGATTGATCTGCTTTTACTCAGGCGACGAACGAGCTGCCAATCATAAAGCACCGTCAATACAAACACACCAGGGATGGGAGAGTAGAAGTAACCATTTCTGCCATGACAGTAGCCATTCATCTGCCCGGATCTGTCACAAGCGATCACATTGACTCAGACCTGTTTTATCAAATAAGGAAGTGGACTTTTTACTTTAAAAAATGGCATGCTGATTAAGGCTGTGTCTGTGAAACGTAAGTCTAACTGCATACAAATATTAGTGTATCAGGTGGCTGTCCCTGCAGCTGCTCACCTTTTTTCGTCTTTCTTCTCAGATTATGAGGAGGTTTAAAAAAGTGCCCTTCTTTTAAACACACTTTGAAATTAACATTCAACTTAATGTTTCAGGTTAACAAAAAAAAAACAGATGTCTATAGGAGGTGCTGTCATGGGGGGAAAAAATGACATACTCTCCTTAGCCTATGAGATGACAACATATCTGCCATTACAACAAGGTGCATCCTTGTCTGCTTTACATCATAGCATACAAACATTACATATGTGAGGGGAAGTACTCATTGTATGTAATGGGCATTTTCAGACAGATGCAACAAAACATTACACCATTTTATATAATGCACAGTAGCATTTTACGCTTTTGGCTAATTTTGACAAAGGTGATTCATTAACTAACATCCCACCAACTTGCTGCATTTTTGGTTGTCGATTCAAGTTCTTCTGCTGCTTTCAAGTTTGGCAATCCTCTGAGAAAGAAGCTTGAGATGCAGACTGGATTTTCTGGACCGGGTACCAACCTCCCCGAACCTGAGGACGACGACGATTTTTTCTTCTTGAAGAACCATTATAATTATTTTTATCAGTGATTTGTTTTATAGATATATCTCACGGTAAGTAAGTACCGACGTAATTTACCAACTTTTGTTTCTACAAATGTGACTTTTAAACGTTTGCTGTTACATATTATCAACGTGTGGCAGCAGTTGCAATAATGCTAACCTATGCTACGAGCTAATGACGACAAACGTATTTTGCTGACAGCCAATGAAATTGCAACAATGTATCAGCCAATCAAGGTTGAGCATGCAGTGGCTTATATTAAAAACACCTAACGTGGAATGATATAGGCTTTATGTTAACGGGAACTTGCATTGAAAGAGAATACAATTGTGAAAATTAATGAATATTTTCTAGTTATGATTCGACTTAAATATGACCCAGTACAAGTGGAAAATGAATGTGGTATAAAAATGTATCTAAATCAATGCTGTTGCTACCTTTGACACACCTCAGACCGAACAATGATTAACCCAAGCATTTAGTATACAAATAATAAAAAATAGGGTTCTTGGTCTATTAAATACACGTAGCATTAGGTAAACAAACAGAT
Source organism: Notothenia rossii (assembly GCF_949606895.1). Taxonomy (NCBI): domain Eukaryota; kingdom Metazoa; phylum Chordata; class Actinopteri; order Perciformes; family Nototheniidae; genus Notothenia; species Notothenia rossii. The sequence continues at coordinate 35,594,366 of NC_136901.1, read as the reverse complement.
TAAAAATGGTTACAATTATAAAATGACTGGATATTTTGTAGATTGTATTGTGATCAGGACTGCAGCTGTTAAAACAAAAGGCTTAACTCCGTGAAAGTGGAAAGTAAAAGTTACCCATGGTGACCACGTTTCCCTGGTAACCATGGAACCTGTCAACACATCAGGAAAACGGAGACGAGGGGAATGTAGAAATCGGTAAATAACTTCAGAAATCTATTGATAATTGTTCTGCTTTTTAATGTAAACTTTAATTCATAGTAAACTAGCTGCTTTTGAGCACTTTACTTTTTACATGGGCCATTTTGAACGTTACGTGACTGTATTCAAAGTCACCATCTACCCCTAGTTTCATTTTGTGCAGCAAAGTCTTTATTTTGCCCTATGTTGATACTAACCTAGCATTCACAACCCTAGTTTTTTTATGGTTTCATTTCGCAGGAAGGTGACCCACAAAGCTCCCACAGAGGGGCAGATGTTTCCAGATGTTGGGAGCCAAGAAGAGGAGCAGGATCTGTACAGTGTGAACAGACAGGTAGGCTCAATAACATTAAGAGAAGAAAGGAGCTTAGTGGTGCAATTAAATTGACCCACTGCAATCATTTAACAAAGGGCCTACTTCTAAATTGATTAGAATAAAGGTAACAAGTCAGCATTGAAAAGTTGCGTACTCAAGGAGATTCTTATTGAGAAGAAAAGTGTTTATGTGTTTTTGAAGTTGTATCAAGTGGAAATGGTATTTCACTGTTAAAAGATGCAATGAACAGTGTAAACCTTAATCTGTAGTGTTTACAGAAAAAAAAAATCTATATTTCTCGTTATAAATTCATTTCATTAAAAGCACACATCACAAAATGGAAATAATCTAATAAATTGCCAGTCCACTAACAATACATGTACGAGAAATAATGATTGCTCCACTCCAATGAATTTCCCAGTAAGCCATGCCATTGAAGAAGCATACTGTATAACTGCATGCATGTGTTTCTTCCACCAGGGTCTTTCAGCGCTGCACATGGCCTGCCTTTACGGCCAGCTGGCTACCGTTCAGCTGCTGGTGGAGTCCAGGCATGGGGGGGTCAACAGCAGCGATAATCAGGGTCGCCGACCTGTTCACATGGTCCTGTCCCCCCAGAGCTCACCCAACACCGCCTCGTGCCTCATTTGCCTGCTGGAGCACGGGGCTGACATCAACACGTAGGGGAACACTTTTTTTGTGAATAAAATGCTGTGGGCATGTCCAAGTAGCTGGATGTATCAGCTGGGTCCAATAGCTGCTTATTCAAACACTAAAGTAAAGCATTTTTAAAGAAAAGCCTACAATAAAAAGTGAAATTATGATTACGATGAGCTAGTTTGATGTATATATGCGGTTGCAAGGGATAATGATTATGATTATGGTGACACAAATAATAATAGTGATATATGTTTGTCTTTACCAGTACCACAGATTCAGGGGAGACCCCGCTGCACCTGGCCGCCGCTGAAGGCCTCCTGAGCTGCACAGAGACCCTCATGCAGGCCGGAGCAGATGCGCTGGCCCGGGACAGCATGGGACAAATTCCTCTGGATTTGGCCCGCATCTGGTGCCACAGGGAGGTGGCAAGGTAACAAGCTAAAACAACAGCATACAAAGTTGGTTAAACTGTTTTGGTTGAAGTTTGAGACGGACTTCTTGTGTTGTTGTGCAGGTATCTGAAAAGCTGCATGTGGCAAACTGATAAGAAGAAAGAAATGCAGGAGAGGAAGCTGGGTCAAACTTTATACATTGATCTCATGGATATGGTCAAATTAAATAAAATCAATAAAAAGGTTGGTTTGTATGTTGGGCAAATCTAATCCCTCCACATTTAGGGGTTTGCAGCATTTTTCGAAACTAATCTCCATGTCTTTTTTTAGACAGTTATAGATGAGAAGATGACAAAGTGGGCGAACCAAAAAGGCCTTCCTCTCCTGAAGGAATTCTCCCCCAGAGTCTTGGTGAGCCAGTACCACACCCAGTGCCTCGGTTCTGATCCGGTTCTGAAACCCCAGCCAGGAGGTCATCTGGAGGACAAAAACATCCCCACGAAGCAACCTAAAGCCTCCTCCCCTGGACCCTGGACCATCTTCACGGGCCTCCAACCAGAGAAGCCCCTCAGGGAGCCGGACCTCCGGGACAAAGTGACGGTGCTGGGGGGCAGCCGGCAGCCTCAGTACACCACCCAGTGGGACAGCAGGCTCCACCCCGCCCCCGACCTGCCTCTGGATGTCCTCCAGAGGGTGTTGTTCCCCAGAGCCTTCCCTTCCAGGATCGCCTCCCTACGGTACTTTGAGCCAAAGGACATTGTGGAGGTCCAGCACAGAGGATACCCCCAGGGGCGGAGGACCTCCCCCTGGACAGAGGTGGCCATGCACTTGGCTGAAGTGCTGGAGCCCGGACATTACTGAACATCACACAGGAAGAGCTTAAACAACACCTGCATTAGTAAATGTCTGAAAGGAATGGATGACAAATATCCATTATGTAAACTTGATGGTAGATTTAAAAAAAAAAATGAATCAATTTTTGTATTTAACATGCCATCAAATGATCCGAAAAAATGTAATTATTGTGCTTAGGGGGATTCTATTTTAGGAAATGTTTTGTAAGGACATCTAGCAGTGTCCTCTATGTCATCTCACTTCGAGTTGTAACAGTCTCAACAGTAGACCTTCCCTAACATAAAATCCCCCTCCCCCTCCTAGACTTCAAGCCCATAGTGACAAAAATTAAAAACGCCACACACCCCAGATGCTGCGCCTCCAAACGCGGGGTGAAAGGAGGGGTGAGTGAAAGGTGAGAAAACCTCAGTGAACTGGGTCACCTGTCTCAGATGAGTCCCTGCACTTTCTCTGCTCCCCCCAGGGAACTGACTCGGGGTCCAGGTGAGGGCTTGTCAACAGCGTGTGTGTGTGTGACTTGGAGCTGTGGCCTGTCAGCTAAAGGTGTGTGTGTGTGTGTGTGGTTGTTTTGTCTTTTTAGCTTTACTTCACACCTCAGTGGGGGTCAAAGTGCACACGAGCCTCAACCTCACTGTGACCGAGACACATGGGACGTGGATAACACCAGCTAGACTGTCTGCTACACACACACATTTTTTTAGAGAGTGAAGTTCAGGGCGTAACAGGAACATCCATCGTACTCCACATTTTATTTAACATTAAATAAGTGAAGATTTAATTGGAAATGTTGAGGATCTATTTTTCCGTGAAAAGAAGCATTTAATCTATCTGTTATTTCAACAAAGTATTTTATTATACATCTGTGTAGCATACCAGCCTCCAATGAATCGCACTCGGTAATTGGTAAAAAGAATGTCGGGCTCTTTAAAAGCACTTTCATCAAAAACCACTTTGAGCAGCTTTTTTCCCCGACGCACGTTAGAGTCTTCACAAGGGTTTTCATTTGTCGTCAGAGGTCGGGTTAACTCGCTGATCAATGTTTTTAAAAAATCAGTTTGTTATTACCGTGTATTTCTTTTCAAAATAGTCCAAAAAAGAGCTGTAGATCTGGAAGACAAAAAAAGAAAATCTCCAACACATGTAAATGATCCAGACTGGGAGATATTCATTGTTCATCACATTCATTTAAGGGTGTTTCGTTTATAGAAGTAATCCTTTGCAAATGCCCTTATTAAGCCATTTTCATAACTGAGAAGCGACAGGGTGTTTACATCATGCCACATCCTGTATTTAAATTAAAGCACCAGCTGATTACTTACAACTTAACTTAACTTTTTTATTTAAAGTAGTCGGGTAAAGTAGGGACTTGAGGCATTTTTCCTGCAGCTCTTATGCCACTTTAAACCAAAATGAAAGCTTGGACATCAGGATTAAACCAGAAAGTACCTTAAAGTGGCTTCCTCTGAGGAGATTTATCTAGTCGTCTCCTAATTCTGCTCTTCTGTGTTTAATCTTAGCGTGAAACAAACCTTCAACACATAAAAGACAGAACATCTCATCTCCAGGAAAAAACACAAAATGATCTATCTCCCAAGTCAAAACGTACAGGTGGGTGTTACATTTCAGACCTTTTCACAAGCATATTTTAATACCAAAGATTTAAAAAATGTCCAACATGTGAATAAGAAAATGTCTGCGCTACAGAACCGATCCCCACAAAGGGGTCTTTAGTTGATGTTGTTTTGCAGTCGGACAGACAAAGAGAGAAACAAAGAAACGACCGTGGCCGGTGTAAACTCGTCCAGCAGGAAGCTCCGATCCGTTCATTGGTCCTTCCTCTTTCTTCCCAATATGGCCACTGTTTCGTTTTAGTCCCATCCAGAAAAACATTCCTAGAGTCCTTCCTGCTTCCCCTTAATCCTCCACACACACTCACTCATACACCTCTTGACCCTGAGGCTTCCCCCCCCGAGCCCCTTAGTACATCTTCTGTCTGCTGGGCAGCACCGCCTCCTTCAGGACCGAGAACACCACGAGGATCCCAGACCTCTTCCCCCTCTTGCCCTTGGTGAAGTAATTAGACACCACATCATCTAAAAGAAAGAACAAAGTAAATTGTTATTCAGTTGTTTTTTTACCTCTAGTTTTTTATTTAGTCAAAGCTTCTATGGAGGTCTTGAAAAGAAGCTTCAAGTGTGTGTTGCCAATCAATAAATCACACTTTTCCAATCAACCAAAAGATTGAATGAACATGTATTTTCTTTATTAAATCAACTTGATCGTTAATTCACAGTAAAAGTGTGACAAAATAGACGTTATGTTATTTAAAGTCATTTATGTTACTATTGGATTCCTGCTTGTCTCCCTTTGTTAGCAGCAACCTGTTTTTGCCCACAGTGAAAATGAGTTTTTTTAAAGGCTAAAGCTAAACGCTAACAAATATGGATTGAAGCATTTGTTGGATGATTTATGTTTGGCAATATTTGTAATGATTACATGTATTTTCAATTAACTTCGACTAATGGAATTTACAACGCTTTAGAGCTAAGGGTAATATCTGGGCAAGAAAAGCAGCGCAGTATTTGAATGTGACGTTATAAATGAAGCTTTCACTTTTCATTACAGCCCTACTCATTTGTTGTTTAAGATCGAGATGAAATAAACAACAGTGGTCACACACACAGAGAAAAAAAAAGCAACTGGGGATCGAACCCATGACCGAGTCTCATCATCGACTGACTGAACTAGCACGGCTAATATAAGCGCAGGGGGGTCATTCCTTTAAATGACATAGACATGGTTTTCCCTTGATTACCATGACATTATAACATAGGCTTTTTAAGATTGTGTTCATAAGACTGAGGGAGAGATTACAATTAAACATACTAAACCGACAGCTCGAATTAACAACCAACATACAGCCAAAGAGACATCAATCTCACCTCCTTGTTGCATGGTGGACGGAAGCACGTTCTCCCCCGCTGACAGGGACACGAAGAAGCCGAAGGGGATCACCCACAAGCAGATGGTGAAGTACGCCAGCACCTTGACGCAGAATGAAAGATTATGAGACTCGAGTTAGAATGGCAGACAATCTTTTTCATGGATATGGCTTCAGAAAGAGACAAAATTACCTCTGAGAAGGGATAATACTCTTGTGCAAAGAACTGGAAGGCCATATAATGGTTCACCACCACCAACACTGGAGAGTGAAGACAAAGAAGAGACACAATGTTGGAAAACAGGACAAGAGAAAAAGACATTTGGTACTAACAGATAGTGTGTCATGCTCACCACAGGAGAGGATAAAGTTTGGGGAGCTCAGCGCGATGTAAGGGAAAGTCTGGAGGAGGCCAAAGTACACCAGGTTGGTGAAGAGGCCGACCCCCACCATCAGCACTGGGAAGCTCTCAAAGAGATAGAGACAGGCCAGCACCCCTGTGGAGAACTGGACACATTCACACACACAGGACGCCTTGTTAACAACATGGTTCAGTGCAGTATATTCTTAAAAACAAGACAATTAGGAGAATGATGTGGTTACTCACCATTATCATGTACTTTATTATTCGACTGGTAGCTACTGTGTATTCTTCTATTAGTTCTGCCAAGTAGTACAGGCCAGCAGCTGGGGGAGACAATCAGAAGGGATCAGTATTCATATAAGAGTCATAAGAAACAAACATCATTGGATCTTCCAGACATTTCAATTATCTCAATAAAATACAAATGATAAAAATAAATAATCCTGTTGTTCACCACGTAGCGGTACATTGCTTGTTTGTGTTCAAAATAAAAAGGTAAATCTTAAAGATGAAAATATGTTTTGAAAATGTTACCTATGCAGCAGGATTTTTTATAACTAGTTATTTTTGATACATTCCTGACTTTTTGTACCACTACCAAAATTAGACTAATCACTTTTCAAAGTAAAGGATCTTTATTGTTAAACTTACTTAACAGAACCCTTACTTAAGGAATATAAACACACATCTTCTGACAAATCTTTGGTCGTTCTCAAATGCTAGTGATATTTATTTTTTCAAAACATTGAATCAAAAGTCTATATCAAAAGATAAACTGATAAATACAGTAAAGTGTGAATCAGGCCAGAGATTCAAAGACGGCTTCCAGTACCAACAGCTTTTTATTATCGGTTCTAAAGACACATTTCACTCAGTTCCCAAAAGGTACCGAGATTCAATATCTTGCCAAATAATATCAGTTCAGTCGAGTGAATGAATAAAAACACATCGGCAAAACAGACGTGACCCACAGTTCGTGAGCCCGTGTAGAAGGAAGGCCAAACACAGCCGACTGTGCGTCAAAAGCATGCACGTCAACGCCCTGAGAAAGGGACGGCGAGAGCAAAGGCTCATGGGAGAATCTGAGGGCTTCATCACACAAAGGCAATGTGCTCTTACCAAAAGAGTCTGCCTTGCCCTTTTCAACTCCATATTTCATTCAATGTCAACTTTTTTTTAGCATTGGACAGCTGGATACAGCAAATAGAATATGAACATGAGCTGCCCCAATTTAATTTGGAAAAGTACTGCACGATTATACCGACTTAATAAAGTAAGGGTCAGGGCAATCATGGGTTGTACTGCTCCTTCACCTAGTTTTGATTACAGAGTTGCACTGTTGCAATGCTACAAAGCAGCTTATGATTGCCAACAAAGAGCCGGTCATTAATAGGAGGTGACAGAAAGCCATTTTGGCTGGTGTTTAACTCTGTCTATTGGGTATTATTGTAAATGCTCTGAATCCATTGCTAAATGTCAAATAAGTTCTTAAATGAAAAGGCAAGGGTGCCGCATTAATGTTATTAAGTTGCTAACTGCTAAAACGCAAACTAAAATCTTGCAGTCAGAAAAACACATCAGAATTTTCTCGGCTCATATCATGGCAAATCAAAAGCTATTAAATGATAAGTTAACTGTATAGCATTGGTAAATGTTTTACAAAACACTGATAAAAGGAGGTTGACTTAGTTAATTATTTAATCTGATTCAGTTTAGCAAACATGATAATCTTAGTTCCTTGATCCTGACTATTATCAGAATCATAGTCAGCTTTGTGTATACAAAAATAGACATAACAGCGAGGAGCAAAGAGAACTAACCTGGTAAATTTAAGGTAAAAACACAAGGTTATCATACACTCAGAAAAAGTATGTGCCGAAAGTAAAACATAAGAACAACGAAAGAAGAAACAAGTACACAACCACACACAGCTGGGCTGGAGTGACTGATACTAGTAGAGTTTGACAGTCAGCAGCCACACCTGACAGCTGCAGGGGGGTGTGTGTGTGTGTGTGTGTGTGTGTGTGTGTGTGTGTGTGTGTGTGTGTGTGTGTGTGTGTGTTACGTGGCCAGGTAACTAACTTGCAACGTGGACTGACAGACAAGCTCTTTGACCAAGTTTTGAAGCAAACCCAACTTATTATCATACTGTTTGTAACTATGTGAGCCAAATGCTTAATATCCAGTTGGTTGACTACGGGAATGTCATATTGTTAAAATTGTAAAAAAAAAACATGCTAATTAGATTTAAAGCAACATTGTCTAGTTCATATTAGTTTACATGCTAACCTTCCAACTGAATACTGATGCTATTATATCAAATCTGTATTGCATATCAGACTTTAGGATCTCACTATTGTCATATGCTCGCTCAGGCAAGTTCTGAATAGTTTAAAATGGTAAAAAGACTGAAGAGAGAAAGCTAAATGCTAGCTTACTTAGCATCATGACACATAATTGTTTCCACATGTACAACGAAAACTACTTAAGTTTAGGACATGTCAAAAACTAACAAAAATACATTCTTCACTTTAATGACAAGTTTTTAAAAAAAAAAGTGCTGTTGTCATTTTAGAAAATTAAAAAGGCATCACGTATTCGTTCTTCCTGTGGTGGAAATCTTGCTAGCTTAGCAAGCCAACAGTAGTGAGGTAAACGAACACAGGGTACCTTATTTAGTCATAAGGTAGGATTATTATTTGTAATTGCATTTTATTATTAACAAACTTGTGTAGTGCCAACAGGTGCAGGGAAGCCAACAAAGCCTAGTTATTATTAAATGTTGCAGCTTCACTTACTGAAATGGTCCGCTAGCGTTATTAATGAGCTACCTAGCATTTGCATGGATTTTAAAACATGCACTTACCTATTGCTAGCGTAACGAAGGACACTTGGATGACTAGCGACAGCCAGCTGAGTAAATAAATAAACCACATCTCTCCGCATGTGCTACAACACACAACACTATGAAAAAAAGACAGAAAACCAGTAAAAGCTAGCAGGATAGTTACTAGCTCGGAACACCGGTCAAAGTTCCTGCCTCTTTGTTTTGAGGAAAGCAGAGAAGAAGGGGCCTGTCTGGAGGAGGGAGAGAGGTGTTTTGATGCAGCGCCATCTTTGGTTGGAGGACAGCTGCAAGAGTCTGGCACTCAACTATAAGCTGTATTTGGCTATCGAGAAATAAATAATAAAGAGCAGAATTTCTCCAGGTTGTATCTTATTCATCGACAATTCCGTCATGTGAAATATCATTGTACCAAACTCTGCAATTATCAATGTATGTTGTTGCACTACTATCCCATTCATTCACCAATTGTATACGTATCTTGTGGACAGCAGTGCTCGAAGCTCAAACCTTGCATTGATGTATTGAAAAAGCTCTTCCTCCTTTTGACACTGAAACATAATTTCACATCCTGATTAATTCAATGCAGGGCTTCACTATGGGAGCCCTTTAAAAAAGTCCTACTATGTTAAAAGTGTGGTTTACCAAGCCAAAATATGGTACCCAAAAATAAAAATGGTGTGGTGGTTTAGTCACTTGACAATTTGAGGAAAAAATAGCTTTTGAACACTTACCATGATTATTTTCATAGAAAGTGAAACTACGGGTGGGCACCTGAAAAAGCTCTCCTTTAAAATCAAACAACACAAAAAAACTCATCTTGTTGGACTTGTATGGTAATACATGTGTAACATTGGTCTTGTTGTCATGTATTTTCTAGGCCCTCAGTAAGCTCCTATTGGTTTCAGGAATTGTACCTTTAGTAAAGGTTGTTGATACAACCCTATTTTCTTACTACTAAATAAGTAGCGTCTTTTTATTTGTTAATGACCCTGGGAGATATAATGTAAGATCATCATTCAGGAAAGGATGGGGGAAACCATACAGGGCAATATTATAAAGATTCACAGCAAGTTCATGGGTGTCACTGGTGTCTCTAGTCAACACATCTTTCCTGTTTCTATCAGTATTCTCAGATATCCAGTATCAGTTTCAGAACCTCTCATTACTTTCATGTCTCCATTTCCTGCTATTTCTCTCACACTTTTGGCTTTCATGTGCATTGATTCAATAACAGAGGGTAGAATACCTTACTGCATCCCAAAGCCAACACCTCTGAGACTGAGGAGGGAAACAATAAAAAATGTATGCTGGGGAGTGAAAAGGCAGACCTTCTAGCAGAAAGAGCTAAATAAAGTAAATATATAATGTGAAACAGTGTGAAGACACTAAAATGGTTCCGGAGTCAAAGGTGAGAGTAATTTCATCTTTTCAAATGCTTTTAACAAAGACGGATAGGTAGATGATGTGGTGTGAGGGTACGATGTAGGTATTCAACCATGCATGCACGCACACATATATGCAGTATTTTCGAGGAGGTGAGAAAACAAAAAGCGACCTTACGCATTTAAAGATACTTTCAGGAGGAAGCAGCCAGATCACCGGAGGCTCTTATCTCAACGACACCTCTGGGCTCGGGGTGTGAGAGCTTTAATGTGCCTAAATAAAAGCAGCCTCCAGCCTTCTGCCGGATCGAGCTTTAAGAGGCCGACACCTCGGGAGAGAAGTGGGTAAAGGCATCATATAAAATCATGAGACTTGCACTTAGATCAGCTGAAACCCAAAAGGCATGATATGGGACATTAACCACAGCTGAATGAGTTTCATTTCCTTTGACACGCAACAAGTACGGCTATTTGAAGCAGACCTGGGTTAAATGGCTTTTGGTAGAAATGTTTTTTGTGGTTTTCTCTAGGTCAAAATGTGGGATTTTATAATGTTTTTCAATGAGCACGTCCCATGTGGTACTCTCAAGACAAGTAAAATAAAATGCAGTTTTCTGACATTACATAACTCAAGTCTTTGTTTTCAAAAGAGACCAAGGTCAACCCACATTTTATTGGAACTGATGAACCAAACGGTGCATAGATGTATTAATTAAATAAATCAGCCAATATGCATTCAGTTCCTCTGAAGTAAAACAAGAGATATTCAGGAAATCGCCGACAAATACAAAAAAGAGATGTCTTGCGGGACCTGCAATAACTGCAGCTCTGACAATGAGGCTTCCTGAAGCTGCTCTCAGTTTTCTTGTCCAAGGATCAGTGCTGATGCTCGGATGCGGGAGTCTCTCTTCTCTCGGTTCTGCTTCAGCCTCCGGAGCACCGGGGCGCGGCTGCTCTCTCCAGCCCAGGGACAGTCTCCTGCTGCTGGGACACACTGAGCACCGGTCTGAGGCTCTGAAGGAAGAGATTATCTCCAGTTACGCACGAAACCAGACAATGAGAGAACACGGTTGTGGTTGACCACAATGATATGATAAAGCACTTTCTTCTGATGATTAATATTGCAGAGGTTCAAATACTCATTGCGTGCAGATCAAATGCTGAACCTGGAGGGGAACTGGTGGCTACTTTTTATCTTTCCTTTTAAGTACATTAAAGCGTTTTTGCGTGACTTTTAAAATGTTATATGTCACCGTGCATTACCAAGTACATTTTAATGCAATTCCAATAAAAGCATGAATTCACTCACAGAAAATGGGGCATTACCTCAAAGTACAAAACGAATATCTCCAAATGTTTGAAAGCTTTAACTTGCTTTCTGTTAAAGTGTATGTCGTGCTCTCGTGCTAATGACTCAAAGCAGACTGCTTGTAGAAACGCAAGAACCTACAAAAACCGCAAACCAAAATCCATTGAAGAAAGGACAAAGAGGACAATGTGAGTGTACCCTGTGTTTGGTCCTGCTGGTCCCCCATGGCTCTCCTCCTCCTCTGCAGCACCTGCAGCAGCTCCGCTTCGCCAACATTTCGGCCCATTCCCCGTCTGGATGGCACTCTGCGGAGTTTCTGATGTTTCATGATGTCCTAGTGAGTATAAATGTTAAAAAGTGGAATAAATTGCTGTTTGTCAAAAGTGTTTTGCCTTTGCAACACTAATCTGAGTCCATTACCAGCATTCCTTTCAACTCCAGGATAGCTGACTTTCTGTTGTCACTCTTCTGGTCCTGCAAGAAGATTTGGGAATATTTGGGAATTCTGTGTCAACTGCTTAATAATAAAAAAGAAATTCAACAATTGGGAATATGAGGCTAACTGACCTTCCACGCACTGTCATCGTCCTGTGAGCAGAACAAGTCAGATTTTAGACGTTAGTATTTATTACTTAAGGGTTTTTTTCTTATACGAGTTTCTCTGTTCATATATAAATGCCACACAATGGGGAATGTAAATGAGCGAATACATTTAAAAAGTCTTTGTGAATACAATAGATCCACCTGTACTCTCATGATGGGCCTCAGGATGATTCCTTTTTTTATTCTCTCCATCATTTCATCCACCGCTCTCGTCTTCATGTCCAAAGGTTCTGCTTCTTAAAGATTAGAGATGGATGAAATATTTTAAAGGACTCTGAGAGCATATAATGTGTGTTTAATTTAAATAGAAGTAAAAGTATTGTTTTGAGAAACCAGAAAGAAGTTGTCATAAAAATCTGAGAACCCAAAAACATATATACATTGAGGATAAATCATAGCTTCTGAGTAAAGCAAGTCTATTTGTTATCGATGCAGTTGAGGGGAAGTGTGAGACTCACTGTTTTGATCGGCTTTCCTGGCGCTTTCTTGTCTTCTGCTTCTCAGGACATCAAGTGTACTTGGCACAGAGAGGACAAAGGTGTCATATTGTCAAACAATTCATGATTTAAAAGCCCAGTCATAAGGGTGTAAAAAGCCTCTGATACAGTATATACACAATGAAGAAGACGTTTCATACTTGGTGACCGCAGGAGGGGGTGGAGGAGGTGGGGGAGGGGGAGCAGGAGTGGTTTTCTCCTCTTGTTCATCCTCCTTCAGTGTATCTTGAAACTGTTTCCCTACAAAAAAAGAGAGCGAAAACATTCCGGCTATTAGTATCATGAGCCAAGAGACAAATCACCAAGGAAAAAATAAATGGTATTAAATCATGGAATTTGCGCCACTCCGAATCATTTTAACTTTGAACTGCGCTGATCAGATAACAGCTGTGTTTGTATGTTTGTATGAACCAGAGCTTATGTCGGAAAGCTAACCAAAAAGGCTCTGACAGAAAAACATTGTCTTCGAGTCAAGGGAACTGGAAGTGCTAAAATGCTGATTCATTACCGGGTTAAGGACTTATTCCTTCACCATTGTATTAAGCTTTAAATTAATTTCTTTTTTTTAATGACCACCAATCACACACTAGTGTCATTAGCTGACTGTTTTCTTCCCTTAAGCATGTGTGTGCAAAATGCTCCTCTTCTTGCAGCTACCTTCCTTCTGGAGCTGAGTGACAGTGCTGTTAGCTTCAGACAGCTGCGTCACTAAAGTCTTCCTCTCCTCCTCGCTGCTCTCCAGCTCTGCTCTCAGTTTCTGCAGCTCAGAGACAATGCTGCTCTCATCCCCAGCGCCCTGACTCGGTTTAACCTGAATACAGGGATGAAAGAAACAGCATACAAGATGAAGAACATAAATAGACCATTTCAACTCTTTGACCCCGTCTGCACACACCTGCTCCTGGTAGAGGCGCTGTATATCACACAGAGCCGTGCTGATGCTGGAGATTTGCTCCAGCGCCCGCTGCAGCTGCAGGCCGGTGTCCGAGCTCTGGGGCGTCACACACTCGCTGTGAGCCGCCTCCTGCTGCACCAACATCTGAGACACACCAAATTCCCTTTGAGACATCTTTAAACACATCTTTATGATTATCTGCTTCTACAAAAACGGAAGAAGAAACACATTAATGAAAACGAGCCACAATTAGAGCAGCGATAAAGTGAGATCTGAATGACTGGTTGTTAATGTTCTCCCACCAGGAGGTTGTCACGACGCAGGGGAAGTGTTTTCAAACTAGTGTTAGACTGAACAATTACAAATCCATTTCATTGAAGGGTACGAGCAAACAGGATGAATTAGCTGTGAGACAAAGCATCATTTTATCCACATTATAATAAGTGGCTTGTGAGAACAAATGCCTTAATTCACGAACAAAAGTAGATTCTTTCTCCACCGAGACAGATAAATACACAAGCTATAGCTATAAGTGCGGCTTTGAGTTGATGAATGAGTAAAGTGCAATCAAAGTGCAATCAACAAACACTTTGACCTTCGCATGAGCTTTTGAGGTATCAAACATTTGAATTACTGTTCAAAATGTGGATATTAAGCAATTGGATTGTAGATATATTGTTAGTAATTTGCAAACTATTTTTTCCCTCATGCAGCGGACAACATGTGAAAGACTTACAGACACAAATTCAAGAGACAGGGTAATACATGCAGTCAAGTAATAAATAAACAAGTGGCCTTAAAAACCTTGAAAAATGTGTTAGCAGTAATTGTAAGCCTTTCGTAAATTGAGTATACAACACAGAAGGCAAGTGTATTCTGACCACATTGGATTCATAAACGCACTGCAGACACTTCTGAGAGCAGGGCGGTGATCAGAGAGCAGGAAGTGTGAGAAAAAGTGGTTTTCATTTCTGTGTTTCTACCGCGTCTGAAGCAGCAGGTTTTAGTGAGCTCTGTGTCAGCACACGCTGCAAATTACACCGCTCTAATCTCGGGTCTCCCTTCAGCAGAGAGCAATTTTCACACAGCAATTAGTACAATTATTTCATACACACAAACACACAGTCAGAGGGACACAAAGAGACAAAGACCTACACACAAAAAAAGCTCCAAATTGTTTCCTGTTTTGAGGCCCTGCGTCATTATACCACCGGCATCACAGAGGAGAGGTGTGAATGGTTGGTGTTTTCAAAACACATGAAAACAGACAAATAGTAGTGCACACAAGAGGCATTCATCCCAGGGGGGTCTTTTACCATGAATTGAGAGTAAAGGGGGGGGGATTGTGTGAACAGTTGGGGGTCCTTTTCACAGGTAAGGACCCCTGGGAGGCGGCCCATTGTGCGCCTGTCCGGTAAATGGAGGACGCTGCGCACAAAGGCGACAATTGCTACATGCTCTGCAAAACATAAAGGTGTCAGGCAAAGACAGGTTGTGCTTAAAAAGCACTATTCTCCTTCAGCCGCCGTGATGACCACTAATTATGGGATGGGGAGGGGCTAAATGGGAAGGGAAAGGAACAGAGATGTTTTTGGAAAGAAAAGACCTTCATTATAGGAGCAGCTGGGGGGTGTGTGTGTGTGTGTTTGGGTATGTGGATTCAAGTGAATTGGTGTTTTTAGAGCTTGTGTACGAGTGTGTGTCTGCTTTTGTCTTGTGTGTGTGAACGCTTTGCCGCACACACAGAGCCTGGATTTGACCAAAGTGTCATCGGTGGGAAAACAGAGAATGGAGATCCCTTCTCCTGTCCCGCCACATCAGCTGACAGCGGAAGTGTGTGTGTGTGTGTGTGTGTGTGTGTGTGTGTGTGTGTGTGTGTGTGTGTGTGTGTGTCTCCCTCCTCTTCCCCCCGTCTGTACGCCATTGCCGCCCGAAGGTCAACCAACGCTCCCGTGGCACGACCTGTCACCCTCAGTATCTATAGGTGTGGATGTGTGACAAAATGTTTTGTTTTGTGCAGAAAACACACACATACACACCGAACACAAAAACACAAACAGCCATGCCACGCGCTCACACCTGGTGGGCGAAGACTTCAGCGTGCTGCCGGAGGCCTTGCTCCATCTCCAGCTTCTGAGACATTTCCGTGAACTCATCTGTGACAAGCTGAGAGACTGCATGTACACACACACACACACACACACACACACACACACACACACACACACACACACACACACACACACACACACACACACACACACACACACACACACACACACACACACACACACACACACACACACACACACACACCGAAAACACCGAAAAACAAGTGGCATTACCAAGAAATATAAAAATGAAATACACTGAAATGATCCACTGCTTAATAGATCAGTCAATCTGCAGAAACTGAAACAATGATAACCATGTTTAGCCAATTATGAAGCAAAAAAGCCATTTGTTTTCTTATTCAAGTCTCTCAATTAGGAGGATTTGCTGCTTATTGTATTCAGCGACAACAATCTCAAATCCTCAGTAGATTAAATTGTAAAACCAATCTTGTTTGTTTTTGTAATTCGGTTGAAATTAACTTTTAGGTTATGGATTGATGGTTGTACAAAACTAATAACAAAGGGCGTCTTTTTCAGAACATTTTAGATTCTAAAAAATGGTTCAAGAAATGAATTAAATTATTATTTGGATTCCAAGTGTGATTAGGACTCACCTCGTTTGATTTTATTCATGGTCTTGCTCTGTTTGCTAATTTTCCTCAGTATGGCCTCTTTCTCCTCAACCTCCAGAGCTAGCTGAGAGAAAAAGCCAGGTGATATAACACTAGGTACACACACACACACACACACACACACACACACACACACACACACACACACACACACACACACACACACACACACACACACACACACACACACACACACACACACACACACACACACACACACACACACACACACACACACACACTGATGTACCTGTTCTGTGAGGTGGACCTGCTCTTTAGTCAGATCCTCCACCCGTTGCTCCAGCTGCAGCTTCTCAGCCAGCAGACCGTCCACTGATGCCTGCAGCTCTGACACACACACACACACACACACACACACACACACACACACACACACACACACACACACACACACACACACACACACACACACACACACACAGACACACACACACACACACACACACACACAGACACACACACACACACACACACACACACACACACACACACACACACACACACTCACACTCTCACACACACACACACAAACAGATTATACCATTTGGTATTGTCTTTACCAGGCAGACAAAGCAATGGCAGTTCTCCCAGTGTTTCCTAACCTGCGATGCTGGCCTGACTCTGCAGCAGCGTCTCCTCACCAAAATCTAACACGTCCTCCCCGTTAACCGCGGGGTCGGTCTCCTGGTCAAAGGTCAAGCCATCGAAGTTTTCAGGGAGCTCTGGGATGAGCGGCATCATCATCTGGCTCTTCCTCTTCAGTACTTTGTTCTCTCTGGTCACCTTGGCAACAAGAGGAGACCAGTGTGAGTGTGGAGGCTGCTGTGTGTTTGTATTCAAATCTACTGAAAATGACAAAGGTTGGAGTAAATCACTCGATGTACAAGTCGCAGTTTCCCGCTTCTTACGTTAGTCTCTTGACATGCCAGAAGAGCAGAGGAAAGGACATAGGAAATAAGGAAGGGAAGAGAAAGGAAACATAGGTAAGAGGTGGGGGAAAGGGAGAAGAAAGGAAACATAGGTAAGAGGTGGGGGAAAGGGAAGAGAAAGGAAACATAGGGAAGAGGTGGGGGAAAGGGAAGAGATAGGAAACATAGGGAAGAGGTGGGGGAAAGGGAAGAGAAAGGAAACATAGGTAAGAGGTGGGGGAAAGGGAAGAGAAAGGAAACATAGGGAAGAGGTGGGGGAAAGGGAAGAGAAAGGAAACATAGGTAAGAGGTGGGGGAAAGGGAAGAGAAAGGAAACATAGGTAAGAGGTGGGGGAAAGGGAAGAGAAAGGAAACATAGGGAAGAGGTGGGGGAAAGGGAGGAGAAAGGAAACATAGGGAAGAGGTGGGGGAAAGGGAAGAGAAAGGAAACATAGGTAAGAGGTGGGGGAAAGGGAAGAGAAAGGAAACATAGGTAAGAGGTGGGGGAAAGGGAGGAGAAAGGAAACATAGGGAAGAGGTGGGGGAAAGGGAGGAGAAAGGAAACATAGGTAAGAGGTGGGGGAAAGGGAGGAGAAAGGAAACATAGGTAAGAGGTGGGGGAAAGGGAAGAGAAAGGAAACATAGGTAAGAGGTGGGGGAAAGGGAGGAGAAAGGAAACATAGGTAAGAGGTGGGGGAAAGGGAAGAGAAAGGAAACATAGGTAAGAGGTGGGGGAAAGGGAAGAGTAAGGAAACATAGGTAAGAGGTGGGGGAAAGGGAGGAGAAAGGAAACATAGGTAAGAGGTGGGGGAAAGGGAAGAGGAAAGAAACATAGAGAAGATGTGGGGGAAAGGGAAGAGGAAGGAAAAATAGGTAAGAGGTGGGGGAAAGGGAAGAGAAAGGAAACATAGGGAAGAGGTGGGGGAAAGGGAAGAGGAAAGAAACATAGAGAAGATGTGGGGGAAAGGGAAGAGGAAGGAAACAGAGAAGAGGTGGGGGAAAGGGAAGAGGAAGGAAAAATAGGTAAGAGGTGGGGGAAAGGGAAGAGAAAGGAAACATAGGTAAGAGGTGGGGGAAAGGGAAGAGAAAGGAAACATAGGGAAGAGGTGGGGGAAAGGGAAGAGAAAGGATAGGAAAAGGAAGGAAGTGAGGAAAGGATGATAGCAAAGAAAAGCAAAGGACACAACATAGGGAAGGAAATTACAGGAAAAGAAAGGATGGTAAAGGAAAGTACTGACATAGGGGGGAAATGAGAATTTAAGGAAAGAAAAGGAGAGTGAAGGAAATAAGAGGAAGATGTAAGGATTAAGGGAAGTAAGGGTGAACACTGCAGCAACAAAAAGACGTACTTTGACAGCCAGCGCCTCAGCACTCTCCCTGCAGGAGCGCTCCATCTGGAACTGCATCTCCAGAACGTTTATCTCTTTCAAGAGCTGATTCGACGCTGCAAATTAAAAGGGGGGGAGATGTGCTAGTCATTTAGAAGAGTAGATTATTTGTATGTGCGCATCTACATTTATTGGAGCCTTTCTTATTTTTGTCCATGCAGTGGAGGCTTAATGTTGTCTATAGGTGTGAGAGTGACACATGCTGGGATAGTCTCCACCCCAATATGGTCCTGAATGGGGACAGGCAGGTGAGGAAAAGGAACAAACGATCCTCACCTTCCTCCAGTTCAGACAGTCTCTGGTTAGCTTCATCCCTCTGGATTTCCAAGATCTCGCACTAACAGCAAACCAGGAGAAAGAGATCAATTAAGTAACAACAAATTGATGCAACTGATTGTATTCAGATCGTCAGACTGTTGCAATTGCCTTTCTCAAGTTTGTAATAACGCTTTTTATTTTATCCTGCAATCTTCTTACTTTTGGAAATGTTTGCTTTATTTATTTTTGTTTAAAAATGTGAACTTAAAGAATTTTAGTTATTCTCTTTAACCAAAGTAACCCTTTTAGATTTGTGTGATTTCTCTTTTTTACCCGCACATAGAAAGAAGTAATTGGACTTTGTTTCCATTTCACATCACAAAACAAAACGACAGTAATTAAGCAGTTTTACTTCCTGTCACAAACGATTATACCTGAATGTCTCCCTCATCTTCACAAGATAAACCACCCTCTCCGTCAGACTCTGTGGGGGAAAGGAAATCATTTTATCTACACACACCAGACGGATTGTCAAACGGGCCGTGGCGACAGAGACGACGCTCTGCTGGGAGGCGAGATCATGGAAGATTCTCACATCCTGTCGACGTGACAGAGAGGAAGTTCATGAGGTCGTCTGAAGGAGATCGGCAAGTAAATACAGGAAGTGAAATCATGAAAAGGATCCTGAAAAACACATTTCACTTTCTGTCACCTCTGACTCATAGGAGTGTCTGTCTCCTGCTTCCCTTTATTTGAAAATAATAAGAGCTCAGATATCTTAAAGCTAAAGTCCGACATTTTCGGGAAGAGGTGCTAACTTACTGAACGATAAATGGGAACATTGATATCCTCCAAGAGAAGCAGAAAGTCGACCAGCACCTCCATGATTTAAGCATTTCATGTATTATGCCTCTAGTATGAACATGTTGGAGAGTGTGTTTGCTTCAAGCGTCATTGAGGGGATCTCAAAAGGTTGTTGTCAAAAGTGGGATTCGAACCCACGCCTCCAGAGGAGACTGCGACCTGAACGCAGCGCCTTAGACCGCTCTGCCATCCTGACGTAAAGATGTTATGTCATCACCTCTTAACGCAATCAAAATGATAATAAACGGTTCATTTGTCTTGTTTATTTTCAGTCCATTTATCTTAGTCAAGGTCAAATAACTTGTACCAATCAAAAGGTACAAGCAGAACGTCAAGCACAATCACCATGACTTTTGACTAACACTGTTTTAGTGTGGGTTAAAACACACAGAAACAAGATAAGTGAACTCTATTTGGCCGGTAGGGTAATTTTCGCTTGCCAGGTTGTTGTTTCCAGTCTTTATGCTAAGCTAACTTGTTGTTGCTTTATATTTGGAGATTGGTATGACTTTTACAAATAATAAATCAGTGTATTTCCCAGTACAAATACAAATTATAAAACCTGTTTATATTGAATGAAAAATGTTTTTATTTTCACTAAATCTCCAACATTAAAGAAGTAAAACACTTAGAAGGACCTTACTTAACAAGTCCACACTAAAAGAACATGAATTATTCAGATACAGAAAACAGCAAAGGTCATCATGTAAATAAACTTAAGTATCTCTGCAGCAGTTTTCCAGTCTTACCTGACTCTGCAACGTCCTCACTTTGCATCCACATCCTGCCGTATGCAAAGTTTTTAGCTACTTTACAAACTAAATCAAGGAGCACATTTTAGCATAACAAAAACAGCTCTCCGTTTGAGCCGCAGTGTTTAAGGAACCAAGTGGGAATCTCTGCTTAAACCCTCCCCCACTGGCTCAATTTCGAAAAGAGGAAGTTTTCCTTACACTGGTCAAAAGTCCATCTTAATCATCACAGTCTAGTGAGGATTTATAGCCAAATAAAAGTTTTTTTTGACACTTTTTGAATATAATTCAAAGTAAATATAGATCATATTAGATTTGATATAACAGGTAAGTTAGAGGACGAGTCGTTTGATATTTTCCCCTCTTTTCATGCAGTGGAAATAGAAAAATGTAGACTCTGTACATCACGTGTCAAACTCAAGGCCCGGGGGCCAAATCAGGCCCTTGGTGGATTTAATTTCGGCCCGCAGGATAATTTCTAATTACTATTAGATCTGGCCCGCTGGTATATTGCACGCACACCTTCACTCCATCCTGAGGATCTCCTCAGCTCAGAGCCTGACCCCAAACATTGATGAACTTGCACCCGAGATGAGATGCCAAGTATCTGGCTTGAACTAGCATCACAGAGCAGCACACTGAGATTAATGGATGTTTCCTTCTGCACTTTTTCTCTCACGACAACAGGGCATGTTTGTTATTCTCTTTGAGGGAAATAGTTTTGTTGAAGCTGTTGTTGGCCTGTGGAAAAATGTAATCATAAGAAATGACTCTGGAAAAGCTGCAGATAGGGCCATAAGAAATGAATGCAACTGATTATTTAATGTTTAATGTTGTTTTTATAGGCAATAGTTTAAGCTTTGTTAGTTCCAGGTTTAATATGCAATAAGTTCATTTCAATACGTTTTGCAATAATCATTGAACCAGTCCGGCCCTTGACTAGTAACCATTTTTTTTATTTTGGGCCACTGTGAGTTTGAACCCCCTGCTGTACATGAATGTGGTCTCGGACGGATGACACTTATTATAACATCAGAAGGCAATTTATCTATTATAAGTTGTGTATAATCCCAGTATAGAAATGTTGAAGAATCTGTTTGCTTCAAATGTTAATTAGGTGGTTCTCAAAAGGCTGTTGTCAGAAGTGGGATTCGAACCCACGCCTCCAGAGGAGACTGCGACCTGAACGCAGCGCCTTAGACCGCTCGGCCATCCTGACATAGGAAGTGATGTCATCACCTCAAATCAAACTCGAAATAATGCAAGAAAGACAATTTAAAGTTACATTTCAGTTCATTTATCAAAAGTCCATCTTAATCGTCAGTCTAGTGTGGATTTATAGCCTAATTTTTTTTAAAGTTGGTGTACTTATAAGGCAATATTGATTATATTAGCCTTTGATGTTAAAGATAAGTCAGAGTACAAGGCGTTTGAACTTTTCCCCTCTTTTCATGCAGTGGAAATAGAGAAATGTCGCCTCTGTACTTGAATGTGGTCTCCGAGGCACGACACTGTCTCTCTACTGCAAGATCAATGTCACTCAAGCAGCCGATGGCGAAGGCGATGTTGTCTTTTTTCTCCTCTATTAGCATCTGTCCTCAGAGTTCATGACCTCTCAAACACCAGAACTGCCAAGGGGACCAAATTCTGGGTGATAATTCAGGAGATGACGGTGGCAGAGATGACACACATCCGTCCAATGTAAATAATTTAACAACTTTGTGTTTTATTAATTCCAGCGGCCTTCCAAGAGCTTACTGCTACGAGTATGCAGAGAGTTTGGGTCAGGGTTAAGTACTACTTACATTCAACTGTTAGAGGTTGATTTTTGCCGGCTTGGTGCTCCAGATGGACTCTGTTTGGTCTGTGACGGCAAACAGGATTTAAGATAAAGGACAGCATCTAAAAAAAAAAAGGATAAGTTACGGCCCGTCCACACACAGGCATGAAAAAAATCTTTCAAATCTTCGCCCATTCACTTGAATGGGGTGACGTAGAAGATTTTTGCTTTGCAAGCATCGTGAGCATCAAAAGTTGAGCAATGTTCAACTTTTGATGTTCCCGATGCTTTCGAAACTGGCATCAGCCAATCAAATCCCGTTTATGCAAATCCCGCCAGTGCAAGCGCTAGCCAATCAAACCGCGTGCAAGCTGGGAGAGCCAGACCGCGGTTCATTTCCTCATATTCCAAACGAGAAATTACAGTAGCAAATCACCCGGTTCTTTACGACCAGAACTATTTACCGGGATACAAACCGGAGGAACCAGGCATGGAGGGAGGTGGCAGAGACAGTGGGTGAAACTGGTAGGTTTTTCGCCTGTTTGGAGAGTTTATATCCAGTTTACTTTGTTTTAACATTGCTATTGCTTTGTATGTCGGGGGCGGGAGATTCATGTGATTGGTTGTTGGTCGCAAAAAATCGCCAAGCTTCAGACACGCCCAGCATCAAGATTTTCCAAGATTTTTTTCATGCCTATGTGTGGACGGGCCGTTACTCTATATTGTTAGTGCTTTCAACCAATCTCATGAAAAACCATTGTGTCAAACTTGAGTTCTTAGTGAAGATCTTTAAAAACAGCTAACAAATCAAATATATATTTTTAAACCAGTATCAGTAATTTCCTAATAACAGCTAGGCACTGTAGTTTTTTAATCAACCATAAATCAAACCGGGGAAAATTACGCATTTTTGTTGGGATTATTTTCAGCTGTTGATTAAAACACATTGGTTTAAAGGTGTGGATTTAGAGAAGCAGGACATATATGAGGTTGGGGCACATGGGGCTTTAGGTTATCTCTGCCAAATTTAAATATTAAAAGCCAATGTTTAATTGTGGCGTCCAATTGCTGATTAGGGCCAGAGCAACCGAGCGGTGTCCAAGCATCCAATCGACTTCGATACAATAATACTTCGATGTTTTGCTAATTAGCATAATGTGAAAAACGGTAAAATGACAAAAACTTTTGTATAGCAACACCAAATTTGGTTAACAGAATCAGCGGAAATTAGATAGTTCAATCAAAAAACATGGCCTCCATCGATCAAAACGTCTTCGCAACAGGCGGGGCTTAAAAGGAAATGTTCATAACTCACCAACAATTTATCCAATTATCCCAAAAGTATGTGGGTATGTTAACTCCATCTTGAGGAATAAGCAAACCAAAGCATTATTATCCTGATCCATAGGGGGCACCAAAAATACCACACATGTACAACTCTAAAACAGATGGACATCATTTTTTACGAAAGTGCTTTATTAAAGTGTATTAACTGAGATGTCAAGTATCGTAATGACTGAGGAATGTGGGCGTGGCCTATGACGTTTGCAACAAAAACATGGGACAAAAAATATGTTTTAATTATACTTGGTGAAAATAGGTGAAATCGAAAGTAATCAGAAGACCTTTCTTGAATAATTATTTTTGAATTACCTTCAACTTGCACATGGAAGCCCAGCTGAAGGATAAAAAGCTGCTGCGATTCATGCCCGTGACGTCCTTTTGATTTAATGAGTCTTTTCTCTCTGTGTGTTGCTCTTTTCAGGCGCCACCTGAGCACCAAAACCTCCTCCAGCCTGTCACGCCGACCTTTACTAATGATTCTTCACCATGTTAATAAAGGTGAAATTGTCACTTAACATTAACCGTTGTCTGGTGTTCTTGCAGTTGGCGACATTGTCGGAAAACTCCTCATTAAAACTGGCTCTTTACATTCTGGTTTAATAGAGACAGATAAGAGAGCAGGATTCATTTATGAAAACACAAAGACTACACAAGGCTCGATTTGGGTTTGGCTTTGGCCTCCGACACTTTAGTTTCATTTCTTTTCATCTGTATGGACATTTAGCATTTTGAACATTTTCTGTAGTAACTTTCTGTTACAGATTTGTTGACAAATGTGACCCGCTCTATCCAAATCAGTCGGAAGTCGCAACGGCTCATTTCAAAATAAACATGGATTTGCGTAAAAAACTAGTTTTTTGGGGTTCGGGTGTTTTGTTTGATTTTAAACAAACAAAGTCTTGGCTAAATACACACAAATGCAAAAATACACACACGTATACACACACACATACTTGCGAGCTTCCCCCAGACCAGTAATCCAAACGAAAATATCTTCCCTCCCTAGTATTTTGATCATTTGCTCCGCTAATAATCAATCAGATCAGAAGAGAAATCTTTGAAGGCCTTTTTCTCAAAAGGATGACTCGGTGACAGTCATTATATAATGTGACATATTTCGCTTAATATTTGGAGTACAAAAACACTCCTGATATCATTAGAAAGCTAGGAATATCCTCTTTCCAGCAGTGTATACAACTCAAAATGTGTCTTCGGGTCAATGCGACTGATTTCGAGCAGGTCACAAATGGTTAATAAAACATATTTTAAAAATCTATAATGCCACAATATCCTTTTAAAATAGCAACCCTTTCTGTCAAGCTGCAGCTTTTTACATTAGGCTCAAAGGTTGAATGTATTTCTTCAAAATACAAGTCTTAGACATTAAAAAGAGGTTTGAAGCAGGATAATTGTTGCAGCAGTGTGTCTCAGGAAGGTGAAGTATGTGTTTTCTTCAAGTGTTAATGAGGTGGTTCTCAAAAGGTTGTTGTCAGAAGTGGGATTCGAACCCACGCCTCCAGAGGAGACTGCGACCTGAACGCAGCGCCTTAGACCGCTCGGCCATCCTGACATAGGAAATGATATCATCACATCAAAATTCTTTAAAAATTATAAAATACAGACAATATATAATTACGTTTCAGTCCATTTATCACAGTCAAAAAGGTGACTAATTAAAAATTAAAAACTACAGAATTCAGTTATTTAAGACTATTAGGTTTTCAGTAGTAGGCTATTTTTATACATTGTTCAGGTATTATTACTGTATGGACATTTAAAATTTGATTTTTTTAAAACATCATTATTGCCTTGAGTATTTGTTTCTTTATTTTACTTTTTCATACAATAGAAATAATAATATTTGCTCACATGTGTTGAAGGCTTGACTGAGGTTGACCACCTTCTCTGTCAGCTTTCACATTAGGGTCAAAGGTTAAATAATTTTCTTCCAAATAAAAGTCTCAGATAAAGTCTGAAGCAGGTTACTCAGGAGCAACATGTTAAGGCCCCTACACACCAATCTGACACCAGAGAAAACGTCCCGACGGACCAGACTGTTGTGTCGCCTCACGTCTCCTGCGTCCTGGCCAACAGTCGCACTGGAACGCACCGCAAAGACTTCAGCCGACGGCCAAGTAGCACGTACGAACTGTGCATGTGTGAGTGGCAATAACTCTCCTTACCAGCAGGCGGCGGTAGTGTGTCATTCAAAAGAGGCAACAACCGGAAGACAGACTGCGTGATACACCGAGAGAAGAAAAAAAGACTGCGTGATATAAACAAACAAAAAATAGCGTGTGCGTTCCATTTTCACTCTACAGCGAGAAGCTCATGGAGCTTTCCCGAGCCTGTGTCGAGAGCTGGAGATAAATGAAATCTCAGATTTGCCTTCTTAATCGTTTGTTTGGGTCCCTCAATTCCGTTTAGCTTCTCCTGCACTTATTCGCTAAGCTGAACAGCCAATCGGAGTGATTTCTTTAGCCGACGGCCTTTTACCGACAGCCTACCGATTCAACATGATGAATCGGCGGCGGAAGGTGTCGGCACGAACGAAAAGACACGACCAATCTGAGTAGGGCGACAGGACGCTCATCGATGGCCAGACATCTATTGACAGACGAAAACGGCTTGGTGTGTAAGGACCTTTAACGGTGCATCTCAGGCAGATGATGAAGCATGTGTGTGCTTGACATGTAAATGAGGGAGTTATTCTACTTTTTACCTGTGTGTCTCAAGAAGGTGAAGTCAGCATTTACTTTTAAGTCATCAGGGGGTTCTCAAAAGGTTGTTGTCAGAAGTGGGATTCGAACCCACGCCTCCAGAGGAGACTGCGACCTGAACGCAGCGCCTTAGACCGCTCGGCCATCCTGACATAGGAATTGATGTCATCACATCAAAATGGATTCAAAAAGATAAAATACAGAAAATATCTAATTAGGTTTCATTCCATTTATCATAGTCAAAAAGGTGACTAATTAAAAAATTAAAAACTACAGAATCCAGTTATTTAAGAAAATGAGGTTGTCAGTCGTAAGCTATTTATTTATTATACATTGTTCAGGTCTTATTACTGTATGGACATTTACAATTTGAATATGTTTTGTAGTAATCTTTTGGTACAGATTTGTTGACAGTATTGCATAAATGGTTAAAACTACAAAAATCTTAATTGCCGCAATATTCTTTTATAATAGCCACTTTAAATTGAAAACGTATTAAAAAATAAATATATATTCGTTTGAATTTTTTTTAAATCATTATTGCCTTGAGTATTTATTTCTTTATTTTACTTTTTAATACAGCAGAAATAATAATATTTTCTCACATGTGTTGAAGGCTTGATTGAGCTTGAAAACCTTCTCTGTCAAGCTGCAGCTTTCACACTAAGGTCAAAGGTTAAATGTTTTTCTTCAAAATAAAAGTCTCAGATAAAGTCTGACGTTTGAAGCAGGTTACTCAGGAGCAACATGTTAACTGTGCGTCTCAGGCAGATGATGAAGCATGTGTGTACTTTACGTGTTAATGAGGGAGTTATGGCGCATTTCCACTACAGTGCGGAGCTCGCTTTAAGCATGCCGAGCCGTGCCCGGCCCGTTTTTGGTTGCGTTTCCACTTAGCGTAGTACCGGCTAGCGGGTACTATTTCACAGTTTTTCTGGCCCCATAAAATCGAGGTTCTTTCCGGGCCAACAACCAGGCTGAGTCGGGCTGAGTATGCTAAACTAGAGGGAGAATAGCTGGCAAGGGGGCTACAACTACAACAAAATGAACATATTTGACCGTGATTTAGTTGTAATACACGTTTCATAATGATGCCGAAGTAACAACATACTGATACCGGTTAGTAAAAACCATGAATTAATGCTTTGACAAGTCTGCAGACAGGTGGCAGGCGAAAAATGCGTGTTTTCTGAATGGGGCTTGGCTAAGCTAACGCAGTATATGCTCCGACCATCCACACTCACAACAACGGTCTATACAAACATAAATAAACCAGCGACTGCATTCGCCATGACACAGATAGTCTGTGGTTTGTACTTGTTTAACTTTTGTCTAGTTTCTGAACAGATATGAGGAGCTGTGAGCTTGAGTGCTAACAGCTAAAGGCTGATGTTGTTTTTCTGGGGTTCTCATTGAAGATGACGTCACGGCTACGCCCACACTGCGTTACTATAGATACTACCCCAGTTCCGAAACTATAATGGCAATGCACCATAAAGTGAGCCAGTCCTAACGAGGCCTAGCCATAGCGAGCGAGGCCGTGTAGTGGAAATGCGCCATTATTCTACTTTACCTGTGTGTCTCAAGAAGGTGAAGTATGCGTTTACTTTTAAGTCATCAGTGGGTTCTCAAAAGGTTGTTGTCAGAAGTGGGATTCGAACCCACGCCTCCAGAGGAGACTGCGACCTGAACGCAGCGCCTTAGACCGCTCGGCCATCCTGACATAGGAAATGATATCATCACATCAAAATTCTTTAAAAATTATAAAATACAGACAATATATAATTACGTTTCAGTCCATTTATCACAGTCAAAAAGGTGACTAATTAAAAATTAAAAACTACAGAATTCAGTTATTTAAGACTATTAGGTTTTCAGTAGTAGGCTATTTTTATACATTGTTCAGGTATTATTACTGTATGGACATTTAAAATTTGATTTTTTTTAAACATCATTATTGCCTTGAGTATTTGTTTCTTTATTTTACTTTTTCATACAATAGAAATAATAATATTTGCTCACATGTGTTGAAGGCTTGACTGAGGTTGACCACCTTCTCTGTCAGCTTTCACATTAGGGTCAAAGGTTAAATAATTTTCTTCCAAATAAAAGTCTCAGATAAAGTCTGAAGCAGGTTACTCAGGAGCAACATGTTAAGGCCCCTACACACCAATCTGACACCAGAGAAAACGTCCCGACGGACCAGACTGTTGTGTCGCCTCACGTCTCCTGCGTCCTGGCCAACAGTCGCACTGGAACGCACCGCAAAGACTTCAGCCGACGGCCAAGTAGCACGTACGAACTGTGCATGTGTGAGTGGCAATAACTCTCCTTACCAGCAGGCGGCGGTAGTGTGTCATTCAAAAGAGGCAACAACCGGAAGACAGACTGCGTGATACACCGAGAGAAGAAAAAAAGACTGCGTGATATAAACAAACAAAAAATAGCGTGTGCGTTCCATTTTCACTCTACAGCGAGAAGCTCATAAGCTTTCCCGAGCCTGTGTCGAGAGCTGGAGATAAATGAAATCTCAGATTTGCCTTCTTAATCGTTTGTTTGGGTCCCTCAATTCCGTTTAGCTTCTCCTGCACTTATTCGCTAAGCTGAACAGCCAATCGGAGTGATTTCTTTAGCCGACGGCCTTTTACCGACAGCCTACCGATTCAACATGATGAATCGGCGGCGGAAGGTGTCGGCACGAACGAAAAGACACGACCAATCTGAGTAGGGCGACAGGACGCTCATCGACGGCCAGACATCTATTGACAGACGAAAACGGCTTGGTGTGTAAGGACCTTTAACGGTGCATCTCAGGCAGATGATGAAGCATGTGTGTGCTTGACATGTAAATGAGGGAGTTATTCTACTTTTTACCTGTGTGTCTCAAGAAGGTGAAGTCAGCATTTACTTTTAAGTCATCAGGGGGTTCTCAAAAGGTTGTTGTCAGAAGTGGGATTCGAACCCACGCCTCCAGAGGAGACTGTGACCTGAACGCAGCGCCTTAGACCGCTCGGCCATCCTGACATAGGAATTGATGTCATCACATCAAAATGGATTCAAAAAGATAAAATACAGAAAATATCTAATTAGGTTTCATTCCATTTATCATAGTCAAAAAGGTGACTAATTAAAAAATTAAAAACTACAGAATCCAGTTATTTAAGAAAATTAGGTTGTCAGTCGTAAGCTATTTATTTATTATACATTGTTCAGGTCTTATTACTGTACGGACATTTACAATTTGAATATGTTTTGTAGTAATCTTTTGGTACAGATTTGTTGACAGTATTGCATAAATGGTTAAAACTACAAAAATCTTAATTGCCGCAATATTCTTTTATAATAGCCACTTTAAATTGAAAACGTATTAAAAAATAAATATATATTCGTTTGAATTTTTTTTTAAATCATTATTGCCTTGAGTATTTATTTCTTTATTTTACTTTTTAATACAGCAGAAATAATAATATTTTCTCACATGTGTTGAAGGCTTGATTGAGCTTGAAAACCTTCTCTGTCAAGCTGCAGCTTTCACACTAAGGTCAAAGGTTAAATGTTTTTCTTCAAAATAAAAGTCTCAGATAAAGTCTGACGTTTGAAGCAGGTTACTCAGGAGCAACATGTTAACTGTGCGTCTCAGGCAGATGATGAAGCATGTGTGTACTTTACGTGTTAATGAGGGAGTTATGGCGCATTTCCACTACAGTGCGGAGCTCGCTTTAAGCATGCCGAGCCGTTCCCGGCCCGTTTTTGGTTGCGTTTCCACTTAGCGTAGTACCGGCTAGCGGGTACTATTTCACAGTTTTTCTGGCCCCATAAAATCGAGGTTCTTTCCGGGCCAACAACCAGGCTGAGTCGGGCTGAGTATGCTAAACTAGAGGGAGAATCGCTGGCAAGGGGGCTACAACTACAACTAAATGAACATATTTGACCGTGATTTAGTTGTAATACACGTTTCATAATGATGCCGAAGTAACAACATACTGATACCGGTTAGTAAAAACCATGAATTAATGCTTTGACAAGTCTGCAGACAGGTGGCAGGCGAAAAATGCGTGTTTTCTGAATGGGGCTTGGCTAAGCTAACGCAGTATATGCTCCGACTATCCACACTCACAACAACGGTCTATACAAACATAAATAAACCAGCGACTGCATTCGCCATGACACAGATAGTCTGTGGTTTGTACTTGTTTAACTTTTGTCTAGTTTCTGAACAGATATGAGGAGCTGTGAGCTTGAGTGCTAACAGCTAAAGGCTGATGTTGTTTTTCTGGGGTTCTCATTGAAGATGACGTCACGGCTACGCCCACACTGCGTTACTATAGATACTACCCCAGTTCCGAAACTATAATGGCAATGCACCATAAAGTGAGCCAGTCCTAACGAGGCCTAGCCATAGCGAGCGAGGCCGTGTAGTGGAAATGCGCCATTATTCTACTTTACTTGTGTGTCTCAAGAAGGTGAAGTATGCGTTTACTTTTAAGTCATCAGGCGGTTCTCAAAAGGTTGTTGTCAGAAGTGGGATTCGAACCCACGCCTCCAGAGGAGACTGCGACCTGAACGCAGCGCCTTAGACCGCTCGGCCATCCTGACATAGGAATTTATGTCATCACATCAAAATGGATTCAAAAAGATAAAATACAGAAAATATCTAATTAGGTTTCATTCCATTTATCATAGTCAAAAAGGTGACTAATTAAAAAATTAAAAAGCTACAGAATCCAGTTATTTAAGACTATTAGGTTGTCAGTCGTAAACTATTTATTTATTTTACATTGTTCAGGTCTTATTACTGTATGGACATTTACAATTTGAATGTTTTTTTGGTGCAGATTTTTTGGGCAGTATTGCATAAATGGTAAAAACAGAAGGAAAAAAATCTAAATTGCTACAATATCATTTTATAATCCATCAATCCATCTTCTCCCGCTTATCCGTGGTCGGGTCGCAGGGGTAGCAGTTCAAGCAGAGAGCCCCAAACTTTCTTTTCCCTGGCCACATCAACCAGCTCTGACTGGGGGATCCCAAGGCGCTCGCAGGCCAGAGAAGAGATATAATCCCTCCACCTGGTCCTAGGTCTACCCCTTGGTCTCTTCCCAGCTGGACGTGCCTGGAACACCTCCCTAGGGAGGCGCCCAGGTGTTATCCGAACTAGGTGCCCGAACCACCTCAACTGGCTCCTTTCGACGCGAAGGAGGAGCGGTTCAACTCCGAGTCCCTCCCGGATGACTGAACTTCTCACTTTATCCCTAAGGGAGACACCAGCCACCCTGCGGAGAAAACCCATCTCGGCCGCTTGTATCCGCGATCTCGTTCTTTTGGTCAT
Source organism: Notothenia rossii (assembly GCF_949606895.1). Classification (NCBI taxonomy): domain Eukaryota; kingdom Metazoa; phylum Chordata; class Actinopteri; order Perciformes; family Nototheniidae; genus Notothenia; species Notothenia rossii. The sequence goes on along the minus strand of NC_136901.1, from coordinate 35,562,996 downwards.
GACCCACCCTTCATGACCATAGGTGAGGGTAGGAACGAAAATGGCCCGGTAGACAGAGAGCTTTGCCTTCTGGCTCAGTTCTCTTTTCGTCACAACGGTGCGGTAAAGCGACTGCAGTACCGCTCCCGCTGCTCTGATTCTCCGGCCCATCTCAGGCTCCATTGTTCCCTCACTTGAGAACAAGGCCCCGAGATACTTGAACTCCTTCACTTGGGGTAAGGACTCATTCCCTACTTGGAGTGGACAGTCCATCGGTTTCCTGCTGAGAACCATGGCCTCAGATTTGGATGTGCTGATCCTCATCCCAGCCGCTTCAAACTCGGTTGCGAACCGATCCAGTGAGTGCTGAAGGTCGCAGACCGATGAAGCCATCAGAACCACATCATCTGCAAAAAGCAGTGGTGCAATCCTTAGTCCACCGAACTGCAGACCCCCTCCCCCACGACTACGCCTCGAAATCCGATCCATGTATATTACAAACAGGATTGGTGACAAAGCGCAGCCCTGGCGGAGGCCAACCCTCACCGGAAATGGGTCCGACTTACTGCCGAGGACCCGGACACAGCTCTCGCTTTGGGAGTACAGAGATTAGATGGCCCTGAGTAGAGACCCCCTCACCCCATACTCCTGCAGCAACTCCCACAGTAACTCCCTGGGAACTCGGTCATACGCCTTCTCCAAGTCTACAAAACACATGTAGACCGGATAAGCATACTCCCAGGCCCCCTCCAGGATCCTTGCGAGAGTAAAAAGCTGATCCGTCGTTCCACGACCAGGACGGAATCCGCATTGTTCCTCCTCAATCTGAGGTTCGACAATCGGCCTGCCCCTCCTTTCGAGCATCTTAGAGTAAACTTTCCCGGGGAGGCTGAGTAGTGTGATGCCTCTGTAATTGGCACACACCCTCTGATACCCCTTTTTGAAAAGGGGAACCACCACCCCGGTCTGCCACTCCTTCGGTAGCGTTTCCGACTTCCACGCAACATTGATGAGACGTGTCAACCATGACAGTCCCTCAACAACCAGAGCCTTCAGCATTTTTGGGCGGATCTCATCCACCCCCGGGGCTTTGCCACTGCGGAGTTGTTTGACGACATCAGTGACCTCCCCCCGGGAGATTGGTGTTGATGCCCAGTCATACTCCAGCTCTGCCTCTAACATAGAGGGCGGAGTTGTTGGGTTCAGGAGTTCCTCAGTGTTCCTTTCAACGCCCTAAAACTCCATCAGTTGAGGTCAACAATGTCCCATCCTGACTGTACAGAGCTTGGATGGTTCCCTGCTTCCCCTCCTGAGGTGTCGGACAGTTTTCCAGAACAACTTTGGTGCCGCCCGAAATTCCTTTTCCATGTCTTGTCCGAACTTCTCCCACACCCGCTGCTTTGGCTCGGCCACGGCTGAGGCTGCTGTCCTTCGGGCCCGTTGGTACCTTGCAACTGTCTCGGGAGTCCCCAGGGATAACAAATCCCTGAAGGCCTCCTTCTTCAGTCGGGCGGCTTCCCTGACCACCGGTGTCCACCAGGAGGTTCGAGGGTTACCGCCCCTTGAGGCACCTAAGACCTTGAGACCACAGCTCCCCGCCGCGGCTTCGACAATAGAGGCTTTGAACACCGACCACTCTGGTTCAATGTCCCCAACCTCCAAAGGAATGCCCGAAAAGCTCCACCGGAGGTGTGAGTTGAAGGCCTCCTGAACTTGGGCCTCCTCCAGACATTCCCAGTTCACCCGAACTACACGTTTGGGCTTACCAGGTCTATCCAGAGGCTTCCCCCGCCACTCGACCCAACTCACCACCAGATGGTGATCAGTTGACAACTCCGCCCCTCTCTTTACCCGAGTGTCCAAAACATACGGCCTCAGGTCCGATGATACGATAACGAAATCGATCATGGAGCTTCTGCCTAAGGTGCTCTGGTACCACGTACACTTAGGAGCATCCTTATGTTTGAACATGGTGTTTGTTATGGCCAATTCATGACTAGCACAGAAGTCCAGTAACAAACCACCACTCCGGTTCAGATCAGGGGAGCCGTTCCTCCCAATCACGCCCCTCCAAGTGCCTCCATCATTGCCCACATGTGCGTTGAAGTCTTCCAGCAAGATTAAAGAGTCCCCTTCAGAAGCCCCATACAGGACTCTGTCCAGGGTTTCCAAGAAGGCCGTATACTCTGAACTACTGTTGGGTGGATAAGCACACACAACAGTCAGAGTTTTCCCCCCCCATAACCCGCAGGCGTAGGGGGCTACAACTACAACAAGATGAACATATTTGACCGTGATTTAATTGTAATACACTTTTCAAAATGATGCCGAAGTAACAACATACTGATACCGGTTAGTAAAAACCATGAATTAATGCTTTGACAAGTCTGCAGACAGATGGCAGGCGAAAAACCTTTTAGAATGCGTGTTTTCTGAATGGAGCTTGGCTAAGCTAACGCAGTATATGCTCCGACCGTCCACACTCACAACAACGGTCTATACAAACATAAATAAACCAGCGACTGTATTTGCCATGACACAGATAGTCTGTGGTTTGTACTTGTTTAACTTTTGTCTAGTTTCTGAACAGATATGAGGAGCTGTGAGCTTGAGTGCTAACAGCTAAAGGCTGATGTTGTTTTTCTGGGGTTCTCATTGAAGATGATGTCACGGCTACGCCCACACTGCGTTACTATAGATACTACCCCAGTTCCGAAACTATAATGGCAATGCACCATAAAGTGAGCCAGTCCTAACGAGGCCTAGCCATAGCGAGCGAGGCCGTGTAGTGGAAATGCGCCATTATTCTACTTTACCTGTGTGTCTCAAGAAGGTGAAGTATGCGTTTACTTTTAAGTCATCAGTGGGTTCTCAAAAGGTTGTTGTCAGAAGTGGGATTCGAACCCACGCCTCCAGAGGAGACTGCGACCTGAACGCAGCGCCTTAGACCGCTCGGCCATCCTGACATAGGAAGTGGTGTCATCACATCAAAATTGATTCAAAATAATAGAATACAGACAATATCTAATTAGGTTTCAGTCCATTTATCATAGTCAAAAAGGTGACTAATTAAAAAATTAAAAAGCTACAGAATCCAGTTATTTAAGACTATTAGGTTGTCAGTCGTAAACTATTTATTTATTTTACATTGTTCAGGTCTTATTGCTGTATGGACATTTACAATTTGAATGTTTTTTTGGTGCAGATTTTTTGGCAGTATTGCATAAATGGTAAAAACAGAAGAAAAAAATTCTAAATTGCTACAATATCATTTTATAATCCATCCATCCATCTTCTCCCGCTTATCCGTGGTCGGGTCGCGGGGGTAGCAGTTCAAGCAGAGAGCCCCAAACTTTCTTTTCCCTGGCCACATCAACCAGCTCTGACTGGGGGATCCCAAGGCGCTCCCAGGCCAGAGAAGAGATATAATCCCTCCACCTGGTCCTAGGTCTACCCCTTGGTCTCTTCCCAGCTGGACGTGCCTGGAACACCTCCCTAGGGAGGCGCCCAGGTGTTATCCGAACTAGGTGCCCGAACCACCTCAACTGGCTCCTTTCGACGCGAAGGAGGAGCGGTTCAACTCCGAGTCCCTCCCGGATGACTGAACTTCTCACTTTATCCCTAAGGGAGACACCAGCCACCCTGCGGAGAAAACCCATCTCGGCCGCTTGTATCCGCGATCTCGTTCTTTTGGTCATGACCCACCCTTCATGACCATAGGTGAGGGTAGGAACGAAAATGGCCCGGTAGACAGAGAGCTTTGCCTTCTGGCTCAGTTCTCTTTTCGTCACAACGGTGCGGTAAAGCGACTGCAGTACCGCTCCCGCTGCTCTGATTCTCCGGCCCATCTCAGGCTCCATTGTTCCCTCACTTGAGAACAAGGCCCCGAGATACTTGAATCCCTACTTGGAGTGGACAGTCCATCAGTTTCCTGCTGAGAACCATGGCCTCAGATTTGGATGTGCTGATCCTCATCCCAGCCGCTTCACACTCGGTTGCGAACCGATCCAGTGAGTGCTGAAGGTCGCAGACCGATGAAGCCATCAGAACCACATCATCTGCAAAAAGCAGTGGTGCAATCCTTAGTCCACCGAACTGCAGACCCCCTCCCACACGACTACGCCTCGAAATCCGATCCATGTATATTACAAACAGGATTGGTGACAAAGCGCAGCCCTGGCGGAGGCCAACCCTCACCGGAAATGGGTCCGACTTACTGCCGAGGACCCGGACACAGCTCTCGCTTTGGGAGTACAGAGATTAGATGGCCCTGAGTAGAGACCCCCTCACCCCATACTCCTGCAGCAACTCCCACAGTAACTCCCTGGGAACTCGGTCATACGCCTTCTCCAAGTCTACAAAACACATGTAGACCGGATAAGCATACTCCCAGGCCCCCTCCAGGATCCTTGCGAGAGTAAAAAGCTGATCCGTCGTTCCACGAACAGGACGGAATCCGCATTGTTCCTCCTCAATCTGAGGTTCGACAATCGGCCTGCCCCTCCTTTCGAGCACCTTAGAGTAAACTTTCCCGGGGAGGCTGAGTAGTGTGATGCCTCTGTAATTGGCACACACCCTCTGATACCCCTTTTTGAAAAGGGGAACCACCACCCCGGTCTGCCACTCCTTCGGTAGCGTTTCCGACTTCCACGCAACATTGATGAGACGTGTCAACCATGACAGTCCCTCAACAACCAGAGCCTTCAGCATTTTTGGGCGGATCTCATCCACCCCCGGGGCTTTGCCACTGCGGAGTTGTTTGACGACATCAGTGACCTCCCCCCGGGAGATTGGTGTTGATGCCCAGTCATACTCCAGCTCTGCCTCTAACATAGAGGGCGGAGTTGTCGGGTTCAGGAGTTCCTCAGTGTTCCTTTCAACGCCCTAAAACTCCATCAGTTGAGGTCAACAACGTCCCATCCTTACTGTACACAGCTTGGATGGTTCCCTGCTTCCCCTCCTGAGGTGTCAGACAGTTTTCCAGAACAACTTTGGTGCCGCCCGAAATTCCTTTTCCATGTCTTGTCCGAACTTCTCCCACACCCGCTGCTTTGGCTCGGCCACGGCTGAGGCTGCTGTCCTTCGGGCCCGTCGGTACCTTGCAACTGCCTCGCGAGTCCCCAGGGATAACAAATCCCTGAAGGCCTCCTTCTTCAGTCGGGCGGCTTCCCTGACCACCGGTGTCCACCAGCAGGTTCGAGGGTTACCGCCCCTTGAGGCACCTAAGACCTTGAGACCACAGCTCCCCGCCGCGGCTTCGACAATAGAGGCTTTGAACACCGACCACTCTGGTTCAATGTCCCCAACCTCCAAAGGAATGCCCGAAAAGCTCCACCGGAGGTGTGAGTTGAAGGCCTCCTGAACTTGGGCCTCCTCCAGACATTCCCAGTTCACCCGAACTACACGTTTGGGCTTACCAGGTCTATCCAGAGGCTTCCCCCGCCACTCGACCCAACTCACCACCAGATGGTGATCAGTTGACAACTCCGCCCCTCTCTTTACCCGAGTGTCCAAAACATACGGCCTCAGGTCCGATGATACGATAACGAAATCGATCATGGAGCTTCTGCCTAGGGTGCTCTGGTACCACGTACACTTAGGAGCATCCTTATGTTTGAACATGGTGTTTGTTATGGCCAATCCATGACTAGCACAGAAGTCCAGTAACAAACCACCACTCCGGTTCAGATCAGGAGAGCCCTTCCTCCCAATCACGCCCCTACAAGTGCCTCCATCATTGCCCACATGTGCGTTGAAGTCTTCCAGCAAGATTAAAGAGTCCCCTTCAGGAGCCCCATACAGGACTCTGTCCAGGGTCTCCAAGAAGGCCGTATACTCTGAACTACTGTTGGGTGCATAAGCACACGCAACAGTCAGAGTTCCCCCCCCCCCCCCCCCATAACCCGCAGGCGTAGGGGGCTACAACTACAACAAGATTAACATATTTGACCGTGATTTAATTGTAATACACGTTTCAAAATGATGCCGAAGTAACAACATACTGATACCGGTTAGTAAAAACCATGAATTAATGCTTTGACAAGTCTGCAGACAGATGGCAGGCGAAAAACCTTTTAAAATGCGTGTTTTCTGAATGGAGCTTGGCTAAGCTAACGCAGTATATGCTCCGACCGTCCACACTCACAACAACGGTCTATACAAACATAAATAAACCAGCGACTTTATTCGCCATGACACAGATAGTCTGTGGTTTGTACTTGTTTAACTTTTGTCTAGTTTCTGAACAGATATGAGGAGCTGTGAGCTTGAGTGCTAACAGCTAAAGGCTGATGTTGTTTTTCTGGGGTTCTCATTGAAGATGATGTCACGGCTACGCCCACACTGCGTTACTATAGATACTACCCCAGTTCCGAAACTATAATGGCAATGCACCATAAAGTGAGCCAGTCCTAACGAGGCCTAGCCATAGCGAGCGAGGCCGTGTAGTGGAAATGCGCCATTATTCTACTTTACCTGTGTGTCTCAAGAAGGTGAAGTATGCGTTTACTTTTAAGTCATCAGGCGGTTCTCAAAAGGTTGTTGTCAGAAGTGGGATTCGAACCCACGCCTCCAGAGGAGACTGCGACCTGAACGCAGCGCCTTAGACCGCTCGGCCATCCTGACATAGGAAGTGATGTCATCACATCAAAATTGATTCAAAATAATAAAATACAGACAATATCTAATTAGGTTTCAGTCCATTTATCATAGTCAAAAAGGTGACTAATTAAAAAATTAAAAAGCTACAGAATCCAGTTATTTAAGACTATTAGGTTGTCAGTCGTAAACTATTTATTTATTTTACATTGTTCAGGTCTTATTACTGTATGGACATTTACAATTTGAATGTTTTTTTGGTGCAGATATTTTGGCAGTATTGCATAAATGGTAAAAACAGAAGAAAAAAAATCTAAATTACCACAATATCATTTTATAATCCATCCATCCATCTTCTCCCGCTTATCCGTGGTCGGGTCGCGGGGGTAGCAGTTCAAGCAGAGAGCCCCAAACTTTATTTTCCCTGGCCACATCAACCAGCTCTGACTGGGGGATCCCAAGGCGCTCCCAGGCCAGAGAAGAGATATAATCCCTCCACCTGGTCCTAGGTCTACCCCTTGGTCTCTTCCCAGCTGGACGTGCCTGGAACACCTCCCTAGGGAGGCGCCCAGGTGTTCAGGCACTGCACTTTCCCTCCTCACCTCATACCTCAACGACCGCACCTACAGGGTTACTTGGAGAGGGTCCGAGTCCGACCCTTGTCAATTAACTACAGGGGTCCCTCAGGGCTCGGTTCTTGGTCCCCTCCTCTTCTCCCTGTACACAAACTCGCTCGGGTCTGTCATTAGCCCGCATGGTTTTTCATACCACTGCTACGCTGACGACACCCAACTAATTCTGTCCTTTCCCCGCTCAGAGACCCAGGTCGTCGCACGCATCTCTGCTTGCCTAGCAGACATCTCTCGGTGGATGTCTGCTCATCACCTCAAGCTCAACCTTGACAAGACTGAACTGCTCTTCCTTCCGGGAAAAGATTGTCCCACTCTTGACCTAACAATCAACATCGGCACCTCTGTTGTTTCCCCGACTCAGACTGCAAGGAATCTGGGTGTGGTCCTAGATAACAAACTGTCCTTCACTGCAAACATCGCTGCTACAACCCGCTGCTGCAGATACACGCTTTACAACATCAGGAGGATACGTCCCCAGCTGACCCAGACATCAGCGCAGATTCTGGTCCAGGCTCTCGTCATCTCACGCCTAGACTATTGCAACTCCCTCCTGGCTGGTCTACCTGCATGTGCCATCCAACCTCTGCAGCTCATCCAGAATGCAGCGGCTCGTCTGGTCTTCAACCTTCCCAAATTCTCCCACACCACACCGCTCCTCCGCTCCCTTCACTGGCTTCCAGTAACTGCTAGAATCCACTTCAAGACACTGGTACTTGCGTACCATGCTGCGAATGGATCTGGCCCTTCCTACATCCAGGACATGGTTAAACCGTACACCCCAACACGTGCACTCCGCTCTGCATCAGCCAAACAGCTCGCTGCACCCGCACTGCGAGGGGGACCCAAGTTCCCGTCAGCAAAAACACGTGGGTTTGCTATCCTGGCTCCAAAATGGTGGAATGAGCTCCCCATTGTAATCAGGACAGCAGATAGCTTACACATCTTCCGACGCAAACTGAAAACTCATCTCTTTCGACTCCACTTCGAGCGATAGAATTACTAACAAAGCACTTATATACTAATAAAGGGCTGGCTTTCTAAATGCAAGTTGAGTAGCACTTGAAATGTTTGGCTCTATGAAACCTGATGTACTTATATGATTCTGTTTTCTTAAAGGTTGTATCTTCCTGGTCGAATGCACTTATTGTAAGTCGCTTTGGATAAAAGCGTCAGCTAAATGCAATGTAATGTAATGTAATGTAATGTTATCCGAACTAGGTGCCCGAACCACCTCAACTGGCTCCTTTCGACGCGAAGGAGGAGCGGTTCAACTCCGAGTCCCTCCCGGATGACTGAACTTCTCACCTTATCCCTAAGGGAGACACCAGCCACCCTGCGGAGAAAAACCATCTCGGCCGCTTGTATCCGCAATCTCGTTCTTTTGGTCATGACCCACCCTTCATGACCATAGGTGAGGGTAGGAACGAAAATGGCCCGGTAGACAGAGAGCTTTGCCTTCTGGCTCAGCTCTCTTTTCGTCACAACGGTGCGGTAAAGCGACTGCAGTACCGCTCCCGCTGCTCCGATTCTCCGGCCCATCTCAGGCTCCATTGTTCCCTCACTTGAGAACAAGGCCCCGAGATACTTGAATCCCTACTTGGAGTGGACAGTCCATCAGTTTCCTGCTGAGAACCATGGCCTCAGATTTGGATGTGCTGATCCTCATCCCAGCCGCTTCACACTCGGTTGCGAACCGATCCAGTGAGTGCTGAAGGTCGCAGACCGATGAAGCCATCAGAACCACATCATCTGCAAAAAGCAGTGGTGCAATCCTTAGTCCACCGAACTGCAGACCCCCTCCCCCACGACTACGCCTCGAAATCCGATCCATGTATATTACAAACAGGATTGCTGACAAAGCGCAGCCCTGGCGGAGGCCAACCCTCACTGGAAATGGGTCCGACTTACTGCCGAGGACCCGGACACAGCTCTCGCTTTGGGAGTACAGAGATTAGATGGCCCTGAGTAGAGACCCCCTCACCCCATACTCCTGCAGCACCTCCCACAGTAACTCCCTGGGAACTTGGTCATACGCCTTCTCCAAGTCTACAAAACACATGTAGACCGGATAAGCATACTCCCAGGCCCCCTCCAGGATCCTTGCGAGAGTAAAAAGCTGATCCGTCGTTCCACGACCAGGACGGAATCCGCAACAGTCAGAGTTTTCCCCCCCATAACCCGCAGGCGTAGGAGGCGACCCTCTCGTCCACTGGGGTAAACTCCAACAACGAAGCACCAAACCGGGGACTTGTGAGTATCCCCACACCCGCACCGGTGCCTCACACCTTGAGCAACTCCGGAGAAGAATAGAGTCCAACCCCTATCCAGAAGTAAGGTTCCAGAGCCGACGCTGTGCGTAGAGGTGAGCCCAACCAGATCCAACTGGTAACGCTCCACCTCCCGCACAAGCTCCGGCTCCTTCCCCGCCAGAGAGGTGACGTTCCACGTTCCCAAAGCCAGCTTTTGTCGCCCGGGTATGGTCCGTCAAAACCCTCCGCTCTCACTGCCACCCTTCTGGCAGCGCACCCGACCCCATCGCTGTTTCCCGTAGGTGTTGGGCCCACGGGACGGAGAAGCGGAGGTGTGGCCCGTGTTGCCTTTTCGGGCTGTGCCCGGCCGGGCTCCGTGACAAGCCCGGCCCCAGACGCTCGCCGACTAGTCCTCCTTCTGGGCCCCGGGCTTCCTCCGGGCCGGGTATCCTCACTTTGTGTGTTGTCTTTCATGAGGTCTTTTGAACCAATCTTAGTCTGGCCCCTCTCCTGAGACCAATTTGCCATGGGAGACCCTACCAGGAACAAAAGGTTCCAGACAACACAGCCCCCAGGTTCATCAGGGCACACAAACCTCTCTACCACGGTAAGGTGCTGGTTCTTCAGAGATAATAACCACTTTAAATTGAAAACGTGTTGAAAGTATATATATTTTTTATACTTTTTTTAACATCATTATTGCCTTGAGTATTTGTTTCTTTATTTTACTTTTTCCTCCAGCAGAAATAATAATATTTTCTCACATGTGTTGAAGGCTTGACTGAGCTTGAAAGCCTTTTCTGTCAAGCTGCAGCTTTCACACTAAGGTCAAAGGTTAAATGATTCTCCTCAAAATAAAAGTCTCAGATAAAGTCTGAAGTTTGAAGCAGGTTACTCAGGACCAACATGTTAACTGTGCGTCTCAGGCAGATGATGAAGCATGTGTGTACTTTATGCGTTAATGAGGGAGTTATGGCGCATATCCACTACAGCGCGGAGCTCGCTTTAAGCGTGCCGAGCCATGCGGGGCCCGTTTTTGGTTGCGCTCCCACTTAGCGTAGTACCGGCTAGCGGGTACTATTTCACAGTTTTTCTGGCCCCATAAAATCGAGGTTCTTTCTGGGCCAACAACCAGGCTTAGTCGGGCTGAGTATGCTAAACTAGAGGGAGAATCGCTGGAAAGGGCGCTACAACTACAACAAGATGAACATATTTGACCGTGATTTAAGTGCAATACACGTTTCATAATGATACCGAAGTAACAACATACTGATACCGGTTAGTAAAAAACATGAATTAATGCTTTGACATGTCTGCAGACAAGACGAAGGCGAAAAACCTTTTTAAAAATGGGTGTTTTCTGAATGGAGCTTGGCTAAGCTAACGCAGTATATGCTCCGATCGTCCACGCTCACAACAACGTCCTATACAGACATAAATAAACCAGCGACTGTATTTGCCATGACACAGTCTGTGGTTTGTACTTGTTTAACTTTTGTCTAGTTTCTGCACAGATATGAGGAAATGTGAGCTCTGAGGGCTAACAGCTAACGGCTGATGTTGTTTTTCTGGGGTTCTCATTGAAGAGGACGTCACGGCTCCGCCTACACTGCGTTACTATAGATACTGCCCCTGTTCCTAAACTGTAATGGCAATGCGCCATAAAGTGAGCCAGTCCTAACGAGGCCTAGCCATACCGAGCAAGGCCGTGTAGTGGAAATGCGCCATTATTCTACTTTACCTGTGTGTCTCAGGAAGGTGAAGTTTGCATTTACTTTTAAGTCATCAGGGGGTTCTCAAAAGGTTGTTGTCAGAAGTGGGATTCGAACCCACGCCTCCAGAGGAGACTGCGACCTGAACGCAGCGCCTTAGACCGCTCGGCCATCCTGACATAGGATGTGATGTCATCACATCAAAATTGACTCGAAATGATAAAATACAGACACTATATAATTAGATTTCAGTCCATTTATCAGTCAAAAAGGTGACAAATTAAAAATAAAAAGTACAGAATTCTGTTATTTAAGACTATTAGGTTGTCAGTAGTAAGCTATTTATTTATTATACATAGTTCAGGTATTATTCTTGTATGACATTTAACAATTGAATGTTTTGTAGTCATTTTTTGGTACAGATGTTTTGACAGTATTGCATAAATGTTTAAAACAAAAAAATCTAAATTGACGCAATAACCTTTTATAATAGCCACTTTAAATTGAAAACGTATTAAAAAAATATTTGTTTGAATTGCTTTTGAATCACTATTGCCTTGAGTATAGGGGTGGGCGATATCGAACAATATAATATCACGATATTTTTCAAGCAGTATCACGATAGACGATATTTATCACGATATTTTTTCATGTCGGTTATTATGGTTATTTTTCAAGTTACTTAACAGTACAACCACCTACAAGGTAACAAAAACTAAAATAAAAAGGAGTAACAGACCAAAATACAATTTCAAGCTGGTTTTAATTCTGCAATGAATCCCTGAATGAACAATTCAACAGGAATTTTTATATGGCTTCCTCAGTGTTCAAGTAGGTAGGCCTACACCCTACACAAAACACGTTAACACTGGTTTCTTCACCAAGTAAAGTGCACTCTCTTGCTAAATAAAATAAAATATTCAAGGCACATTTTCTCAGTATAAAAAATCACTTTCTGTTTTAGGTAGCACTAGCAGTGATGTAACATCAATAAACATGAAAAGGAGAGTAAAACATAACTAAGTAAAACATAAAACATCAATAAGGAAAAGTCAGTGCCAAACAATTAAAATGTAAACTTTAGACTTGAAGTGCAATCAAAGACTTTAACATAACTGAACATCTGCTTCAAAAAGGAAAAACAATATAAATACCTTATTGATAAAATAAAATATAAGCCAACAGAATCAACCAAGACAATAAATGAAGTGCAATACCGTCTGAATCCTGACTAGACAGCTTGGTTTTTACTAACCATTATCAGTATTTAGTTACTTCGGCATCATTTTGAAACGTGTATTACAATTAAATCACAGTAAAATAGGTTCATTTTGTCGTAGTTGGTTTCCACCACAGTATTTACATGGATATAAGCCCCGCCCCCTCTCCAGCGCGTCCTGTTTGAATGACAGGAGTAAACACAGCTGACAGCCGCGGTGAAACTCCAGCGGTTAGGGTGAGAATATCTGCATTGCGTCCGTTGTGAATGCAGCATAACGCAGTTCAGAAACCACTGTTCTGACGCTTTTAAAAGCAACTTCGAGATTTTAACAGTATCAGGGACACGCAGGCCATGGAGGCCGTAGGACTTACAATTTCTGGCGGTCTGGCTTCACGGCCAGACCGGCCATCATGGCCGCCGTGAAAATCCTACACTGGTGCACTATCACGATAGATATGATATCTCTGAAAAGGCATATCGTGGAGACCTAATATCGCCTCGACGATATATATCGTGATATCGCCCACCCCTACTTGAGTATTTATTTTTTTATTTTACTTTTTCATACAGCTGACATAATATTTGCTCACATGTGTTGAAAGCTTGACTGAGCTTGAAAACCTTCTCTGTCAAGCTGCAGCTTTCACGCTAAGGTCAAAGGTTAAATGATTCTCCTCAAAATAAAAGTGTCAGATAAAGTCTGAAGTTGGAAGCTGGTTACTCATGAGCAACATGTTAACTGTGCGTCTCAGGGAGATGATGAAGCATTTGTGTAATTTGCGTGTGAATGAGGGAGTTATTCTACTTACCTGTGTATCTCAGGAAGGTGAAGTATGCATTTACTTTTAAGTCATCAGTGGGTTCTCAAAAGGTTGTTGTCAGAAGTGGGATTCGAACCCACGCCTCCAGAGGAGACTGCGACCTGAACGCAGCGCCTTAGACCGCTCGGCCATCCTGACATAGGAAGTGATGTTATCATATTAAAAAGATATGGAAATTATAAAATACAACAAATATGTAATTAACGGTGGCGGCCGTCCCACATACAAAAGAAAATATTTCAAAAATATATATTTTTCAAAAATATATATATTTCAAAAATATATATATTTCAAAAATATATATATTTTATATTTTTAATTTTTAATGAACAAGGTAAATATCATACAATTGGTATCAGTAAAATGTATAATCTACAATAAAATCTTGTTTAAAATTGTGTTACGATGTCTAAAGTTACTGATAAGTCACATGTTTCCTGCCTGGCCTTGCCCTTGGCATTAGTTTATCATTACGGGGCGCTGCACCCGAGCCAAACAGCAGCAACCAGCACGTTGCAAAAGTCTCAATAGTAAACTGTGCCGCCGAAACATAATTTCAGCCAATCAGCGCCGTCAAATATTTTGGTCACGAGGGCGCTCACGTTGGCGCCCACGTTGCTTACGTGAGTTGTTTTTTAGACTCGTGAGGAACTGGGGTAGTATCTATAGTAACGCAGTGTGGGCGGAGCCGTGACGTCATCTTCAATGAGCTGCCCAGAAAAACAACACAGCCGTTAGCTCTTAGCACTCAGAGCTCTTCATATCTGTTCAGAAACTAGACCAAAGTTAAACAAGTACAAACCACATACTGTCTGTGTCATGGCGAATACAGTCGCTGGTTTATTTATGTCTGTATAGGCCGTTGTTGTGAGTGTGGACGGTCGGAGCATTTACAACGTTAGCTTAGCCAAATCTCCATTAGAAAACACGCATTTTAAAAGGTTCTTCGCCTGCCGTCTATCTGCAGACTTGTCAAAGCCTTAATTCATGGTTTTTACTATCCGGTATCAGTATGTTGTTACTTCGGCATCATTTTGAAACGTGTATTACAATTAAATCACGGTCAAATATGTTCATCTTGTTGTAGTTGTAGCCCCCTTGACAGCGATTCTCTCTCTAGTTTAGCATACTCAGCCCGACTCAGCCTGGTTGTTCCTGGCCCTAGAACCACGATTTTACGGGGCCATTACATCACCAGAAGTCCCAATTTAAGGGGTCATTTCTCCCAAAAATAAATGTTTACTCACTATATCAACAGCCCCACCAAAAATATTTTCCACCAGCCACCACTGGTAATTAAGTTGCCATTTCTTACTAATTAGACAAAAGGTAAAACATTGTGATACATATAAAGCCTGTATTACAGCATGTGATGCTCAACCGAACATTTTTATTTCACTTTTATTTTAAATCATTCTCAAGCAGGCCATTTTTGTATCATACCTTGTGCTACATCATAAATTAATACAGTTTTTATAATTACATTTGCTCTCAACTTACAAGTATTATGGGTTTGAGCTTGACAACTCTATTTAAGCTACATCATTCAAGATATGGTGAAAGGTTAAACATATATTTCTACTAAATAAAGTCTCAGATACCCAAACACAGAGTGGAAAGGAGGTCACTGAGAAGCTACCCGTCTAGAGTGTCACTAAGACTATTAATGGATCATGTGTTGACCAACAGCATGTGATTGTTTACAACTGAACACGTCTCAAAAGGTTGTTGTCAGAAGTGGGATTCGAACCCACGCCTCCAGAGGAGACTGCGACCTGAACGCAGCGCCTTAGACCGCTCGGCCATCCTGACATATAAATACGTGATAATCAAATAGAAAGAAAAAACATAACACGCATTTACTTTATCGACTTAAAGAAAACAACTACGGGAAATGAGTTGACTAACTACAGATGGTTTGCTACACGAGTCAGTATAATGCATTTAATCATAGAATAGTAATATACATCCTACCTTCCTCTGAGGACGATTCAGTGAAAGCGTGGGCGGTTCCCTTTTAGTGTCTCACATCTGCAGCTCCTGCCAGCACATGAAGACCTGTCAGTTCAAGGCGAAAAAAAAAAAAATGAAGGATATCACAACATGTCAACGTGGATGAATGTTATGCAAACTCCCTTTAAGCTTGGGTTGATAATCCTAAAAAAACTACCAGCACGGTAAAATTAAACCGAACATTGCCAGGCCCAGAGTAGCTAGCCTAGCCTAGTTAAATTAGCCGCAGGAGCTATACAAACACGTGTCTAGCTTTAGCGGCTAATTGAGCCAGCTAGTTAGCCGCTTAAGCTAGCGAACACGTTGTGGTAACACTGAATACAACGTCCAAAACTATCATAATAAACGTAAACATACCATAAATAATAAACAAGTAAGATCGTACCAACCAGTTTAAGCTGTTTCTTGAAATATCCGTCGAGGTGGGCAACGCCATTATTATTTTATTTTAGAAGCATTGGAATTGTTGTCACCACAATATATATATAAGTAACTCTCCCGAAACTATACTTATGCACGAAAAATGTCATAATAAAGAACGAACATGTATACTGTTAGTAGCCTACTCACTAGGTTTTAGGTTGGTAGCTTCTGGAAAGCTCCGTTAACAGCCTGTTAGGTGCATGCTGGGTGCATGTGTGAAGATCACGGGCAGACAGGTAGACAGACAGGCAGGTCACAGGACTGTAACGGTCCAATCATATCATAAGACCGAATGATCTGATGGACAGTAGTCCGGTGACGCCCATTACTAACTACGTTTCTTTAAAAGAAAATGGACAGAGCATGTATTAAAAGTTGTCCAGTTGTGAAGAGAGTTTCAACAGTACAAAAAAATGTGAAGATTAGTAACGTTATTTAAAACTGTAACCTAATAACATACACATTTATTTAAAGTGTATTGTGATTGTTATAGCATTTACAAACCTAACACTGCAGCATGTAATTAAAATGTTTGTATCTCTGAACTTTGGGGTCTCAGTTAGGAATACAAATATAATCTGAGGGTAAAAGTGGACACAAGTTAATCAACAGCAGGATAGGGGTATTGAGGAGGGTATAAAAACACATAATACTGAACTACTGTGAGTATTGGTTCCGTTTCAGGAGTACCAGGTAAAATACCAGGTAAAATTGTTATTTTTCAATTTTCTAAATGGTTTTCAGTGTATGTTGCACATCCGACGAGTCATATCAACCGTGTTTGCACTTTGTAAATTGAGCAGACTTGAGGAACAAGCACAATTTAAAGACACATGGGTAGAATCTCTGGAGAATGGAATAAAAAGTGTACATACAGGCATGAATAATTTAATAAAAGTATCTGTAATGTCATATGCAGGTCATAATGTAGCGTTGGGGCTATACAAAAAAAAATGTTTCCCATTTACAAACAGAAGGCGTAAAAAATGTAAAAATGTGTCAGGAGAGATTAAGAAGCCACAGGCCATTTAACAACCAGGCGGTTAAGGAGAACAAATTAAAGCCAGTAAGGAACATAACAACTGAAAGGAAAACTTAAATAAAAACATCCAAACATTTAGTAATTATTTGTTTTTTAAGTTAAGATAAAAGGGAGATATAGCCATGGTAACAGGCCGACCTGACAGCATGTAATAATAATAAAGACCAAATTAGAATGCTTAGACACCATCTTATTGTTCTTCTTTTAATTGGTCTTTAAAGTCATTAAGAGTCAGAGATGATGATGATGGTTCTCCTCCCAGTCTCTTCTGCAGCTCTAAAGGACCCTTAAAATATTTTAGTCCCCTGCAGCTCATCTTCTTTACATCTTCGCCATGATTGTCTCGGACATGACACATGCCTTTCATGCTGAAAATGTCAATCCTGGCAACCGATCCCTCATCTGCATCCACCTTAACAGAGGTTTAATGAAACTGTAGCGGACGCTCTGGTTTTACGACACCACAGAAGCATCTGGTTGTAGAATCAGAGCGATGTGACAGAACGTTGGGTTTCCACTGATCTGATGTGTTCCTGATCATGAGACAGACAGCTTGTGATTAACATGTGTTTAAAAGAGCAACACAAAAATCTAGTAAAAGATTACGAGAGCGACACAAACACAAACTCACCTGCTCCGGCTCTGGCCTACTCAGCACTAATGACTGTGTGATTGGATTATCCAGGCTTTTAGCAGCCCCACAGCTGCAGCTGACAGAGAAGCTAACCTGCAAAGGCCAAGCTCGGGTCAACAAGGGGTCACGACCTTTGCATAAGATGAGGCCTTGAGGCGGGACAGCAGAAGAGAAGCCGGCAAGTAGAGATGAATGATGGTGATAGACAGGATCCATGTTTCTAGGAATTCAAAGTGGAGGATGCTGGAAAGAGAGGATGGAGATTGTTGGGAGGAAGTAGAAGGTATTCGTTGTGACAGAAGAGCCTCGCAGACACTGCTGGCCTCCTGGTGACTCCACTGTACGACTGTGAACACTAAACAAACCATCCACCGCCGGCTCCACACACTCCCCTTTTTCTCTTTCACACTTTCTCCCTTCTCTATCTTAAAAAAAAACAAGTCGGAGCCATTACATTTTGTCCAAACAAACCCCCTAAATGAAAGATATCATTTCACATGACCCCAAAATATCCTTTTACCATCTGCTACAGCCAGCAGGGATATTTTAGTAAGTCCTTAATGCGATGATTAATATTTGGGCCGTGTTCATTATACCTTATATTACATCATTATGTCGTCACAGATTTGAAGTTGTACTGCATTTCTCATACACTATTACAATTTAAATTCCAGTTATTTTAGATTAACTTGAACACTACATCAAAATAAGACAACGCAAAAGTACAGACGCAACCAAGACTGTATCTTCTAGGAAAGTCTAATCAGTTTCAAAGGCACTAAATGGCTTGCTTGGCATCAATAAAGGTGTACTTTAAAGTGCATTATCAGATTTACTACTACACTGATGTAGCAGGTACTATTTAAGGCTGCAGGTGTAAATGAATACTAAGAATAGCAGCCTGGGAGGAAATTCCCTGCATGGGATTTGTCTCTGCTTTAGTTTAGACCAGAGGATGAGGACGAGTCTATTATGAGAGAGTGAAAACACACACAATGATTGAAAGAAGGAATATTAAAAAATGTGGCTCAAGTCTTCAGAATTGTATGTCATTTTGATCATGTAGAAAAATATATTTGTAATTATTTGTAGACATTTAACTTAATACAATCTTCCCCGGATGTCCTTAGTCACCATAACTTCATTTGAGATAATTATTGTCTTATTGTCCGCACCGTCACTTTGAATTAAACAGTTTGTGTTGGTTCATTGTATTTGTTCTTAAAAAGCTAACCTCACAAGGAATGAAAATGAACCATAAACTCTACGATTAGTATTATATCTGTCCCTGCAGAATGATCATAGTGTAAACTTAATAAGGCCAGAGTTGCTGTGCTTTTTTCCAACAGGAAACACACTTTCAAATGTGAATTATGAGACAGATATTCACTCTCCCAGTCTGAGTGTGTGTATTTATGAATTGCAGCTGGTGGTTTTTGCACCCTGAGCTCTGTAGGTGTCACTCTAACTCTGTGAGCAGCCACCTGTTGCTCTGCCTCACTTCTTTCTGTCTTCAGTGCTGAGCTCTAAATCATAATGACTGCAGGGGAAAATGTAACTTTGAATAATACAATTAAACAAATACTACAAACAAAGTGTGTGTGTGTGTGTGTGTAGGGGGGCGGGGGCGCATTTGATCTTTAAGGAATAAGGAATACGCAAGAAAAGGCCATTTGACACAAGGCAATTTAAAGTGCTTCAGAGGGGGAAATAAATATATTAAACAAGATGTGACAGAAACATTAAAATTGCAGTAAAATAAATAAGATTCATAACTTATGTGTAATCTTGTCATTTATTTTATTTTCAAATGAAATGTCTTTCTCCTTTACAAAAGTGTATTTGCTTGTTTCTCGTTGTCTATGAGAAAACTTCAAGTATTCATCCACAGATTTCCACAGGTTTGAATAAGTGTATATATATACAAAAATATATATTTATTAACTGTTGCTTATTGCGAGCTAAAGAAACAAACTGTAGATTCTGTGTGTAAAGGAAACTTTGGGTAAAATTAACATCTTAATTAAATTATTTAAATTGAACTGTGTCTGTAAATATTAGGAATCATAAGTCATGGTGTAAAAAACAAAATGTGAACTAGTGTGAATACCCTATGTTCTTAAATAATGTTCCTTATTTTGTTTAATAGTGAAGGATAGATGCACAATTTAAGGACATCTCAGAACTTGATTGTTATAAATTAATTGGTAGTAAAAATTTGTAAATCATTATTGATGAGTTGTTTGAATGTTCCTTTGTGGTTAGCTTAATGATGGTTGAAAGGATGATACTTTTTGTTTCACTTCCACGGTCGATTGTTGATTAAATTAGATGTTTTGTTTATGTTTGTTGTGGTGCTTATGCTGATGCTAATGAGTATCCCAATAAAAAGAGAAGAAGACATTTTAGATATCAGTTGTTTTTTTCCAGCACTTTTTTTACAAGAATAAAAACATCTTTATTTTCCCTGCTCGTGCCAGACTAAACTCTAATCTCTGTGTTAGATAAAAGAAGACATCACTGCAGCCACTGTATGCCTGAACCAAATCCCCCAGACAGCCTGTCAGCGTCGTTGGCATTTGCCCGTCTCGGAGTGATGATGTCAGAGGGGAAGCCGTCTGCTGCACCGGGCACAAAGTGGCACAGACTGATCAGCGTCTGCAGGTCGTGAAGGAGAGGAAGCAGGGGGGGGGGGGGCACATAGGGGGCACTGTCTGCAGCTGAACACACACACACACACACACACACACACACACACACACACACACACACACACACACACACACACACACGCACGCTCAGAAGAGGAGAGTAACCAAGTACATTTACTCAAGAAAAGTGAGCAAATTAGCTGTAAATATTTACTTTAGTGACAATTAGAAATAACCTTTCTTGGGTATTTTCCTTTGATGTGTCTTTAACATCACTACATTTTAAAGGGAAGTATATTTTCTACTTTGCTACATTTATTTTACAACTTTCGTTACTCAAAAATTAAGATTTTTGCTTATAAAAGTTTAGGGTTAGGGTTTGACTTTATAACACGTGATATGTAGTTTTAAATTAAACTAGCCAAACGTTTATACAAGAACAGCTTGGTCGATAAATCAGCTGTCCAATTTTGAGATAAGTTTTTGGAGAATAGAATATTTAAAAAACAATCTCATTTATTTGGAATGATTTAGACTTTTTGTATCTCTAAAAAAATATATTGAGTTATTTTACATTTAATATTTCACTATATTTAGCTGATTATACTTGCTTACTTTTACTTTTTGTACAACTCTAATGAAGGAGGAGTTGTAGCATAGTATTTCTACAGGTGGTTTTTCTTAAGCAAAGGATCTGAATACTTCAATTACTGCAGCTGATAGAGCCGTCTGCGAGTTAACAGCGTAAATCACGATCCTTTTCTTTGTTACAAGAAATTATTTCATCACCTCTCGCTCTTTGAAACCCAAACTTGCTGGACGTTTAGTCGCCTCACCTTGATTGCTGCTTATTTTCTCTTCAATAAGTGTCAGAGCCAATTTGTCCTTATCAGTGTGGAACATCATTTGACAACAATTACCTGATTGCTCGAAACACACTCTTATATCTCCTGAATGCTGGCTTTAAATGCAATCATTTCTGATTTAAATTATAATGATCTTAAATTTACATCCTAATTTCTATTTCTCACATTTGAACGAGCTACAACATCGTCAATAAATTAGGATGTTTCTCAGAAGAGAGCAGGCATCTGATTAATAATATACACAAATATGCTTTATGTTCAACCAGTGAGGAGACTGTAAATATGGCTGTCTCTGAGTCAGTGAAGGCAAAGGTCCCGTATCCATTCACAGCTTTATTGGTGATAGGTAGACTTATAAATGATAAAACATACATTTCTTTGTTTGTTTTAATAAAAAACAAATCTTCTTCTTTCCACAATTCTTGTATTTTCCACACCATCACACCATTTCTCTTCCCACAAGGTTACGGTTTTAGAAAAATCTGAAGAACTGAACAAAACGAAAAAGCAGCGAAAATACAAAAACAAGGTCAAAGGGGAAGATGGGATGATACCAGACATGAAGAGAATCTGAATTCAGCACCAAGGCCTCATCTAACCCCCCCCCCTCCTTTTTTATTATCATCCCTCCTCTATATACTCTTTATCTTATTTTTTCGGCTAAGCTTGCATTTAGTCTCTCTTTCCATTTTATAGTATCCACGTTTTCGCCTTTTCAAAAATGTCCCTCCTCTTAATGTTTTTACCACTTGTTCTTCCTTGAATCCATTTGCTTCTTCAATATTTTCATCATCTGTCTCCCTCCAGTATCCCCTCCTAAATGTTCCTATCCATTCCTATTTTCCTCCTACCTCAGCTTTAATTCACTCTTCATCTTTTTCCCTCCTCCTCCTCTCTGTGCAGCTGGTGAGGCCCTTCCATTAGTCCTGACATGCAGAGGCACTGATTCTGTAAAGGTCGTGATCTCTCGCAGCGGGCTTCGCCAGGGCTTAGTCCTACACACTCACACATCTGCGTGCCCCGGGATGCCCACTCCATGCATAACTCACCCTTTACACAACACACACACACACACACACACACACACACACACACACACACACACACACACACACACACACACACACACACACACACACACACACACACACACACACACACACACACACACACACACACACACACACACACACACACACACACACACACACACACACTGGCCGGCACAGACACACACTCACATCTGCAGAACCAGAATTCCTTTATTAGTCCCGCAGCGGGGAAATGTACGACGGCATGTTTATTATAGAGAAAAAGTACATATGAGAAATCCTTTTTTATTAAAGACAGATAAGTATCCATCGCTAAAATAATAATAATAGCAGCATTTAAATAGTTAAGCGACCATAAGGTTTGAGATACTATAAGAGTTTATACAAACACTGACATGCACATAAGTGGATATACACACACATGCACGCTCAGATTCACATACACACACACACACACACACACACACACACACACACACACACACACACACACACACACACACACACACACACACACACACACACACACACACACCCACACACACACACACATCCGTGGCGGCCTGCTTTCATGGTGCTGACAAGAATTAACCCCTCCCTCAAAAGCACCAACTGACTGCACAGCTGCTGTGGTTATGTGTGTGTGTGTGTGTGTGTGTGTGTGTGTGTGTGTGTGTGTGTGTGTGTGTGTGTGTGTGTGTGTGTGTGTGTGTGTGTGTGTGTGTGTGTGTGTGTGTGTTTGATCAGATGTGGGAGAAATCCTGCTTAATTGGACTGCTGCAGGCTTGGGAAAGACCCACAGTCACTCTCTTTTCTCACCCCTCTCTCTCCCTGTCTCTCTTTGTCTTCCACCTGTACTCTTTATTCTGCTGCGTCTCTCTGATCAACAGTAGCAGTTTTACACTATGCTGCACTGCTGCAGTGGATACAGGTGTGCTTCAAGAATTCACTCAAATGTAACAAGAAGAGGGGGAGTAAAAGCCTGAAGGCAAATTACTGATCATTATTCATCCCTTAAGACGTTTACAGCAAACAAGCGTTAATGTTTAGCCCCAGTCATCAGGTGTGAGTTGTGTGAATGTCAAGCAGAGGGTCATGTGAAAGAGAATGAAACTAAAAAATGTTATTCCACAACAATAATCCTTAAAGCCAGTCAATCTAGTCAAATATGGTCTCACATACTTGCACCCAGCGGTCCATCTGCAAACACATTTGTGAATGAACCCTACATTTGCAGATTTTCACCCTGAAAACCAATTTTCCATCCCCTCCCCCCTTTTTTCCCTCTCAGTACACGTCTTCATCTCATTTTATCACTGTTTTCCCCCACTGAACATTTCCCCGTCATCCGCTCGTCTCTTAGTCATCTGTCCCCTCATCGTTTCCTCCCCCACGACTCCCTCCTCCCGCTCTTAGCCGCTCGCTGCTCACTGTAACTGGCAACTTTGCTTCTCTTCCCTTTTGTGGTTTGCACAAAGGGGGCCAGTGCCCTCTCGCAGGCTATGTTACAGGCTGTCACATGAGGCGGACACTCTGGGACGGCCCAGCGTTATCTGCTGTGACAACTCAGATTACTTCCACAGACTCCCATCTGATCAGCACATCCAATTCAATTAGTGGCAATTAGTCCTGGTCCCCCCAAGTGTCTTTGAGCAACTCGCTCAACCTGGCAGGCTGGCTGGTGAACAACTTTGGAGCGACTTGTAGCTCCCCCCCTTCATCCCCCAATTACCCTCACACACACACACACACACAATGACTCATTCACACATTCATACTCATATTCACCGCCAGAGCACATATTCAAAGTGACACATCACATAGAGAGCGGAGTTTTCGGCACATAAACTCCCACACATTCAACTCAGCAGCAACACAGAGGGACGTGCATGAATGCGATGCACAATATGTGGCTAAAGAACCACACAAAGAAAATTAGAGCAGCTATAATCAACATTTTTCTAATAACAAAGGATCAAATGACTACACATAATAGGGTGTTACTATGAACAACAAAAAACAGATTTTTAACTTTGCAGTTCTTCCTTGATGGAGCGTTTATCGCCTTTTCGTTGTTTTAGTTTTCTATCCTGCAACTTTACAGCAGCAGTCAGCCATTCTGAGCAATAAAGCTTTAAAAAAGAAAAGCACCAAAGAGTGGCGTGAACATTTAAAAGAATATAGGAGTGGTAAGCGGCTGAATAGAGAGATATGTGGTGGAGACCAAAACAGAGCATAGAGAAAATATTGGACCTACAATAGTGTGATTGACCAGAAAATCATATTAATTTAAGTAGGCTATACATTTTAATGACGTGTGGCCAGAAAAATCTGTAACTGAAGGTCTTTCACGTACAGTTTTGTTTGGTGTTTCTCAACATTTTGGATCATTACCCATTAAAACAGTCCCTTGTAACCAAGCATCATTGAAATGGTCCTGTTTCTTAAATGATTTTAAGCTGCATCAAGACATCAAATCATCCAATTCAAAACATTTGTGAACCAGAAATGTCTGCTTTTATCTCCAATTATGATCTGTTGACCTCTCAAGTTCATCTTGGGACCCCTTGTAAAGGTCAGGAGCCACAGGTGGTTATAAGCAATTCAAACAAAAAAGCAAACACATTTAAACAACAGAGAGAAACTGCTAGGAATTGAATCACTTTGCACTGACGCCCTCTGGTTTGTTAACCACATTTCTGTGTCACCCCCCTCCTTCCCTCAAACTCACCCCTTACCTCACTCGCCCTCACCCCCCTTTACTGTGGGCCGCGCACACCTGGCCTTCGCAAATTAGGGCCCTGCCAGCGAGCGGAGAGAAAAGCGGGACGCATGGTGGAACAAGGGGAGGGAGAAGGGGGGAGTTTTGGTCTTTCAGCATTCCGATGGAGCAAAAAGTTAATGACGGCTCTATTGTGTTGTGAGAAAGCTGGCCGGAGGAGAAGTGTTACAGGGAATCATGGCCTGTGCCAGTGAGCAGTGACAAAAGGGGGCCGTCCAAAAGCATGCATTGAGTTTTTACCGTGTTTATATCGCTTACATGTCGCGCTGAAAAAGCTCACTCAATCATCCTCGCTGCTGAAACAATGCAATTTTGGCAATGCAAGGCGGCAAATAATGAGAGGACTTTGTTTTCCTGACACATGAAGAAAGGCCGTAGCCTATGGGGTTTTTAGACATCAGAATAAGAAATGCTTTAATGTTCAGTTTTGTGAATGTTTTTTTATCCAATCATTTTCTTGCTTCTTAACTCCCTCTCTGTTCATAAAAAGCCGCCCTAACACGCCCGCCTTCCGCACAGGCCTTAATGCATGCTGACAGCTTCCCTCCGTAATTGGTGATCACACCCAGATGGATGGTTCCTTAATTTGCTGTTCCCAATAAAGCCAGGCAGCTCAAGGGAAGAGGGGCAGCAGGGGGAGTCGAGCTGTGAGGTGGTGAGGGGGGATCTTTGATTTGTTGGATATAGATACAAGAGCAGTAAACACCCTAGGCTTCGGGCCCGACAGTTTGACCAGGCTTTTGTTCACACGTCCGTTGAAAAGCAGAGTCGCCCCCTCCTTTTCCCTCTGCCCCCTCCTTCTCTCCCCTTCCTCTTCCCAAATAATCCCGTTGTGATCCCCTCCTGTCCCACTAGCACCCTCTGTTCGCGGCCCGGAAATGCTCTGCAGGAGCATGAAGGAGTGTGTGGGCGTCCTGTGTTTGGAGGGGAGGGCAGGACAAGGAAATTATCTCTTCTGTGCATGTGTGTCTTTCCCTTTTCATTGACTAAACGGATTGCTGCAGATCGACTGAATGAATGGAGGCAAAGAAACAAAGTGAAGTTCCAGAGGTTATAGGTTACGGTCCAAGGGAGAAACCTCAAT
Organism: Notothenia rossii; assembly: GCF_949606895.1. Taxonomy (NCBI): domain Eukaryota; kingdom Metazoa; phylum Chordata; class Actinopteri; order Perciformes; family Nototheniidae; genus Notothenia; species Notothenia rossii. The sequence continues at coordinate 35,537,237 of NC_136901.1, read as the reverse complement.
TAATGTGTGGTCGTTTCGGCTCTATTAGGGAGGACTGAAATAAACCGATGGACTGGGACGAGGTTGAGACCCCCTGTTACTAATGAGGGAAACCTGCAGTGACCCAGGGGGGCAGAGGGTCAAGCCAAGGTTGATCATGGGATGATCCAAGTGTAAAACCAAAATGTAAAAGTTAAAAGTGTAAATATGCTGCTTATTTAATTGTGTAAAATGTCCTAAAATAAAACAGTTTTTGACAAATTAGCCCCTTAGCATATACGATTGTAGGCTATATCAGGGGCGGACTGGGACTAAAAATCGGCCCACTTCGGTACCGATAGTAAATTGTCAAGGGGGGGGGGGGGGGGGGCTAGTGACTCATCCGACCGGCCAGGGCCGGCCCTGACCAATTTGATGCCCTAAGCAAGATTTTAGCTGGCGCCCCCCCCCCCCCCCCCCCCAAAGATATGGACACAAGATGTATGCACATTTATTTAGTTTCCGACCCATTTGAACATGATTTATCATTTAAGTGGGGGGTGACCTAACCGCCTCGGTACTGCAAGTAAATACCGCTAGTATATTGTCAACGGGGGGGGGGGAGGCTAGTGATTTATCCGACCGGCCCACATTGTCCGACCGGCCCACTTCAGTACCGGCCAATCGTGATTCGTCCCGAACGTCCTGATGGCCAGTCCGCCACTGGGCTATATTGTCTGAATTTAAATCATGTAGCCTATCTTTAAAGACAGCTTTTCTTCGGACCAACAAGTGAAAATACTGAGCAAAAATCGGAGTTCAAGCTAACTTTAGCAGCTCTTACACTGTCAATCACAGTAAACATTTTCCAAGATATTGTCACAGTTTTTCACCATACTGAAAGCTTTTCTCTTGCAGGCAATTTTACTTTTACTCTTAAAAGAACAGTGACTACAGCTCAACACTAAACTACAAGTACAATGTACGTTAGCTAGCATTCGACCTTGGACCTGTTAGCTTTTAGCCTCAGTGGCTGTATCATGTTTCTTTCCAGCCATCGAATTCCTGTTTAAGACACTTTAACATGATTCTAGTTTTTGAAACAAGTAGATAAAAGCACTGAAAAATTTGCTGCATAAGTAATTATTTGCCAAATGAATGGACTTAGCGAAATATAAAACAAGCTAGCGACAGCTAACTATATCTGCTAGACTTTGTTATCTTCTGCAGGGATCCTGGTAGCAAAGATTAATAAAGTTGCTGGGGAAGCACAAAAAGACATGCCAATGACACATAAATATAGCTAAAGCACACATAACACAAACAATGAAGGGAGCTGATGAAATTCCTGACCAAGATGAAAAGACAAGAACTCAAAAGCTATAGAAATGAATCTATAGCGAAGGGACACAAATATCCTCAGAAAACTTAATTTATTTGAGACAAGTGCTCTTAAAGCTTTTTCAATGAGACACTCAAGACTCCAGTGCAGAAACAAGTGACATCTACACGTACAAGGACATAGACACTCTCTTTTCAAAGATTGCCTTGTACAAAACATTAAATACTTTATTTTCTCTCCTCTTGCTTTTATAAGGAATGCCATATTTTTCATCCCACTGCACTCATCGTCACCTTACCTGTTATATAAAAGGACGTTTCTTGTGCCATTTTAAATAACATTCTCAGAGCTGCCGAATATGTAATTAGCTATTGTTGGTTTGCCTTGTCAGTTCAGAGAGTCTTGAAGTATGTGATGATGATCGAATATAAGAAGGGTTCTGCACAAAACCTTGCATTCATTAGTGGAGGAAGCACTTTGTTGTGCATTAGCACTGTGCATAAACCTAGTCTTGGAGTGAGAGGGACAAAGTGAAAGAGATTACAGTGGATTTAATAGCAGAAATCATCAAGTTTTCTAAAAGGGGAGTCCAAGGTTTTGAAACTGTTTGTGATGGTAAATGTTGAAAGATCATTGAGATCAGGTGCATTGTGCCCCTGGAGACAAACGAAGGTGCCATGCTGTGTCCTTGAGGTTTGATCACTTTCTGAAAACCAACTGACCTAACTGGGGAAGATAAACCAAGGAATGTCCATATTTACAAAAGCAGCTTTGTAACCAAGGCCAGAGTCAATCTGCAGCTCTGTCCAGTGATTCGCAAGCACAACACAAAACAACGCTGGAATGTTCTTGAAGCAGCCGCTGCTTGTTTCCTATCATATGAATGCACGTCTAACTGTCATGAATGGTGAGGTGAAAAGGTGAAGCAAACGTGTTACCTTTGGGTGCACAGAAAAAATAGGACAGGAGGGGGAAAAGTGTCCTTGAATACAAAAGAAAAGTTTAAATTGTAAAGGCCATTTAGGTAGTAGAGCCATAGTCAAGAGTGAAAACAGGAGACCTCGCCCGCTGTTACACCAATGCTCAGGTTTATTGTGCGGAAGGTTAAAATACAATTTGTATTTCCTACTCTTTGTATGCAGAGGCATTCATGAAAGGTTGAGAAATTGAAAGCGGGACATTGTAATGATGTGTGTCACAGTGACACAAAGCACAACAATGATAGGTCCCAGAAAAGTATTCAAATGCCTGTTTGTCCACATGTTTGACCCATGTTAGGCCTTGAGTGTGCAGATGGGACTCAAAATATGCTTTAAAAAAAACGTTTTTGTGTTGCACAACAAATATTAAGTGCAAAGAATACTTAGCACTATGAAAGCATCATTTTCTAATAAAATGGTGTATTGTTTAAAATCTTAACCTGATGATGATATTGACTTTGATGCAATCTGTATCCGCAGAGTGTTAAAGCTGTATGAACTTATATAAAGCATGAACAAAACCAGAAGCCTGAAACTGATGCAGCTAAATGCTATTCAGTTGTCATACATGTTGGAGTTGAACCTGTCCAAATGTTGTATATTGCAAATGGACTTACATCGAAATCTGTTGGTTGTTCTTGAAATGTATTTTTATAATTTTTTTAAAGTCTGTGAGCTTGGTGTTGAGAAAGGTTAGGGTTGTTTAATAATATAAATGTATTAGATTGTAATGCACACATTTCCTCGCCTTTCTGCCTCTTTCATCGTCTCACATCATTACTTTGCATAGTCTAAAAAAACATTTTCTAAAGCCAGTCATTTCCTCCAAGTTTCTCGTGTCGGTTTGGTTCTCACAGGAATGCAGCTGTGAATCTTTTTCGACGAGCTTAAGCCCGACTCTTGTGTGAATCGTGTCAAAACACGCAGACATCACTTAGTCCACGAGAGCTGAGAGAGGCAGGCGGGCCGGGGGTCTCCGCTGAGCTGTCCGGCCCTTAAGGTCACCTGGCAATTAACCTCTGACCGGGCAGCATGTCCCGCCTCCATTTCCTTACGTGTTGTTTCACACTTTCCCTGCTTATACACTCTTTTTGGACACTTCTTAAAGAAGTTAGGGCACAAAACACTTTCATTTTGTAGTTTTTTTTAACGTTTTTTAACGTTTTCTAAAGACTTTTGGGAGTTTTTATTATGGCAAAAACACACACTGTAAAATGAACGCTCACTGAGGTGGCTCAATATAACAAGGCCAGCTTTTAGTCCATCATTTCGGCTTTTCATTTTCCTCCTGACAACCGCTCTCCTCTCCCTCAAAATAATCCAAACCCTCCCTTTCCTCTCCCCCCCGACTAGGCGACCCCTGACCCTACGCACCTCTTTGAATGTCACATGACCGTGCAGGTGTGGAGGGGTCTCGGCCCCGGCCAACCCCCAATTAGTGACCCTAATTAGTGAAGGGGCCCCCCTGATGGGCCGTTGAGCTGCTTTAGAGGACGAGGAGGAGGAGGAGGAGGAGGAGGAGGAGAGGGGGGAGGAGGAGGAGGGGGAGGACGGGAGGAAAGTGATGCATTCCTAAAGGTCTGTGGACCCTCCAGAATCACACACAAACACATACGGTGGTTATTAAAAGAAAAAACACGGAGCTGAGAGTTCATTTGTCGAAGCACAACAAACAGCGACTGAGTGCTGATGTGAAAGTGATACAGAGTTTTAACATGAGACCGGAGGAAGCAGCCGCACACACGACGTATTCAAAGAACCTGTTTCATTCTTATATACCTAGTTTTGTAAAAATAAAAAAAATCATAATTGAGTCAATTAGATTTGTTTATTTTGGTAAATATATTTATTTTGGAAATGATAAGTGCTACATTCTTATCCTCTGTCTCCATGTTAATTATTTTTTACCTATAGTTATTGAAACTGAATATAAACACTAATTGAATAACATAATACAATGTCAATGTCTGCAGCTAAGGACTTTTTTAAGTGTCTCTTAATGTACAGTATTTGTCAACAATTATTAATTTCATTTAAAACAGACTTATTTTACTCTATATGTTATTCTCACAATTACATTAATAAACCCAAGATTATATAATTTTGTGATGAATGCTAAATGAACTCAAAATAAAGTGTTTCTGCCACCCCTTATTAGATGCTAACTGCCCGAAAAAAGCATTTAATGTGTTTTTACATCAAAATGCATCATTTAAAATGACATGGATTTATTAACCTCATCCATCATATCAACTGCACTTGATTTGGAGATATTGCATTATTTGTTGCAGGGTTTAAGTGGCTGCAGGAATGACAGATATGATGGTGTTATCGAAGTATAAACAAACATTCCTGCTGTTTTCTACCAAACTGATGCAATCCATGCAAGTTATGTACAATGAAATATGGATCAAATGTACACTGATATAGTTCTGTCATTAGACCTACTGAAAAGTGATTGTTTTTTAAGCTTAAACTGAATTGTTTGGTTGGTTTATTCTGTTACATTTGATTCAATAAATAGAAACAAAAAAAGGAAATAGGCAAAAAAGTTCGTTCGTTGATGATTAAGATTTATTTATTATTATTTAGAGAGATTATTAATCCGTTCCGGCTGCCTTTAAGTCAATTGAACATGTTTGCATTTTCAGCCAAACAAAATAAATAGTCCAAATAATCATTGGAAATGCAGAAATAATGTATATATCTTTTCATTAAATTACCAAATTAAACGCCAATTTTTTTTAAATGCCTTCGCCTAGAATAATAATTAGATATCAAATACTTCATCACAGATTCTGCTACATATATTTAAAAAGAATATATTACTTTTGACATTATTTAGTTTTTACCATGACAATTAAGATATATTTTCCTCCCTGGTTAGCTGCGAACACAACGTGAAATCAGGTTCAAAATTGTATTGCTTATTACGGCAGCTATGACAAATTAAAACCTCCATCAAAAACCGTATTAACTGAGTTGCAGCAATGGAGGCTGTTTACCGCCACAGCTCCTTCCTCTCCTTCCTCTCCTCCCTCCTCTTCTCCCTCCTGTCCTCCCCTCCCTGCCTCCTCCTTCCCCTCCTCTACAACAGGCCACCCATCTGGTCTCCTTTCTGCTGGACCCTCTCGCCTTTTCCTCACTCAAATAAAAGGTGCCAATCACTATAATTGGCACCCTGCAGATCAATTGTCCCAGCCTCAGAGAAATGCCCCTCGCTGAAGTCTGGGGGATACGCTGAGAGTAGTGTGTTACCTTTACAGCTTAGTCCTTCTGTCTTTTGTTTATCCTGCATTTGACACGTCGTTCGGAGAGTTTGGGTAGGACATTATTAAAGAGGGAATTAGCTGACACTTAAGGTTTTTAAATCAGTTAGCTGTTGTCTTTTCAACAAAGACTTTAGAGCGGTCCATGTGACAACCTATGGAGACTCAAAGTGTTCAGTATTTTAAAAGAGGTGGAAGAAATACTCAGGTATTTCACTTATACAGTAGCAATACCTGTAGGTAAATAAAGTAAAAGCCTTGCAATCAGAACTTCCCTTTGCAGAAAGGCCTATTTTCGGCCTACTGGATTATAACCTGTGAGGCATCAATCACATAATAAATGTTCCAATCAATCAATAAAGATTGATCTTAATGGATAAAAACATCATATTTATTGATTGATTTTAATATTGTTCCATTCTGAGACTGCAAAGTAGAGCTTATAATGTGTAAGGGGGAATAGTATCTTTAGATTTAATATAAGGAATGTGGATTTATGTATGTTTAAATAACAGCTATATACAGATTACTTACTGTATTTATTTGATCAAAAGTGAAAAACTGTCACAGATACAAAATAAATTAAATATTTAAATGTTGTTTTTGTTGTGTGAAAAAGAAGAAGTAATAATCAATCTGCTGAATTTTGCAGTTAACAAAACTGAATAGTCTAATTAGGCATCAAATTACAACCTGACGTTTATGTTTTGTTAATATTTGGGGAAATGGCATTCTACTTGAATCTGGCAGGATTCAATACGGATGAAATTGTATAATTAAAGTGGTCAAAACATAGAATTACATGGACCACAAAAGGGCTTTGCATGGGCCTGCAGATTCTTCGATGGACTCAATTAAACGTGTTATTTGACCAGCAGCCCTGTCCAAGTTCTTCCAATTACTTTTCGTTCTTCAAAAGTATTTGTTGTTGTCATGAAAATATGAGATGTATTTACCTCTAACATTGAGCAGAATCGCCCACATCATTCCACTTTTTGTGTATTTTCATCCAATTAATGACCCAAGGGCGCATTAATTCACGTCTTTGTGCGCCACCATCCAAACCAGAAGAGAATTAAAGGTCTTCAAAGGCCTCCACAAAGAGACCTGAAAAGGTGAAATGTCCACGACCTTGATGTTTCTGCCACGCTAATGGAAAGGACCAATAAGCCAAGGTTTTTGATAAATATGCGAGTGAGCAAAGGCCTTCCCAAAATCCTCATTGAATAGAAATAGTGCAAGCAGATGTGAGTCATGTTTATGTGTTGAAACAGAAACTCATATTTTCACTGAATAACCCTTTAAAAGAAGTATGATTGATTATTCAGTACAGAACATATTACAAACACACATTTTAGATGCTAGTTTTCGTGTCTTTGAAGCAGAAAGTGAAGAACACAGAACACAGGAGGCAAATTACATAGACATATATTTATATGCATATGAATAAAAATACATATACATATTGTACAATATCTTGGCCGAGCGTGAAAACAGCTCTGTCAGCCCAGAAACAGAAGTAAGCCTCTTTAAATAAGTGCAAAATGTTAATGAGACAAAGAATTGTAAAGCATATATAAAGACTTTTTTTTTTTTTATGAATCTTCCGTCGCATTTTGTTTTTTCCTGTTAAAGTCACATGGAGCGGACATGGAGATAACTTGTGCAAAGACCCATTTATATATATTCATATATAAATTTATATCTATGTACATAGAGTTTGTTCATCATAAGTAGTAGATGGTGCCATTAGCTTGACATTAGTAACTTTTACTGCTTAAAAGAAAGGAAGTTAAGGCCTATGCAGGACCTTGGCTGTGCATAAAGGGAAAATAAAATAGAAGGAACATTTCCACACAATCTCAAAAGGACTTTACCCAACAGAAAAACCCACGATGCAGTAGTGAGAAGGCCCACTATGCTTCTGAGATGGTGGTAAACAAGTGCAAGATGTCAAAAGCAACACTTCCACTCAGCTGGATTACGGACAAACAAAACAAAAAAGGCTTTGTTTAAGCGGCAGGACTCTCACATCCCTCTCCTATAGCTGCTCGTCGCCGTGAATGAGCGTACAATACAGTAACTGCAGATTTACATTACAAAACACCACCGTACAGTGACAGAACATGAGTCAGTGCTGATTCTGAATGGATGGAAATGTCTTCTGTAACCACAAACTCCTCTACCGTCACAAATAACAGAAAATGGGATCATTAAGAAGAGTTTGTTGTAGAGCCCCTCTTTTCCTAGTACAGCTCTAAATCATGCAACACGAAATAAATATTCCAGTTAAAAAACGTGACTGTTTTGCTTACAGGAAAGCATGAAGCAAAACGCCCCTCTGGTGAGTGAAAGGGAGAAAAGGGAAGGTTTGTGAAAGGATACAGCGGCCTTACATGAGAAAGCAGCCTCCTGACCTCTCAGCTCCATCGCTCTGCTGAATATTTCATGCCACAGCGTGTGAATTATGGATAGTGCTTATAGAAAAGAATACAGCACAAGTGGACCGCCGCAAAGAGCCCGGGAGGATAACAGGGGTTTTCGCAGTACTGCTGGGGCCTGAACACAACAATAACAAATCACCTGCTATCCCGGCACTACACGGGTGCAAAAAGGCCGCCAGACAGAGGTTTCCTTTCATAAGCTGAGGTCAAAACCTTCCCATGCATTTACCTGCAGCTGGAAACACGCTTTAGACCTGGCTTTTACTCGTGAGCAGCTTTTTAAATTGATGTCACAACAGTGGTCGCTTTTTCTTTAAATAGGTGTCGAGCCACCTACAGCGAGCACATGTTAAACCTCACAATGAGAAGACATGAATGGGTAGTAAGAGGTGGAAAGGAGAAGCAGCTGACAGAAGTTGTGAAAAGAGCTGAGAACTCATCTGACACAAACAGATTGAGGGCAAACTGTGGGGAGTTGCAGGCGAGATTTGATTTTCTTTGGACAACAAGGAAACATGGCATCATATGGGAGAAATACAGCTGATGTATGTAGGGGGTCTCGGAGGGGGCTTTTTTCTGATCCTGGAGTCAATTTAGGTTCGGGAGGATCACCAAGTGTCGAGTCTCACTAAAGCTGGGATTTTTCAATAAGGAGAAAATGGGGGGCACATACATGAGGATGTATAAAAACCTACAAACATAAAGTGCTTTCAATGGGGGGGGGGGGGGGCAAGCAGGAGGGCCAAAAGTCTAAAGAGAGGGAAACATGGCGCAAACACAAATAAAGAAAAAGTAAATATATTATTGAAAATATTTAAGATGCTGCGATGTAAGCAGACCGTTAGTCTCCTGTGTAAAAATACATTTCTTGTGATTATGGATATGACCTGATGAGAGAGTACTTCTGACAGTTGTGATGTTGCAAACCATAAAATGGGCAACTTAAATAAAATAAAATGTGAAAATGTGGGATTTACATTTTTTTTCCTCAGAGGCTGTTGTGGTTAATTGTCATATATGAGAAAGAATATAAAGATAATTGTATTTTTTTGTAGCTGGAACTAGAAAATGTGTGGATTTAGCTTGAAATATGAACAAAATTGATGATTAAAATCGAAGAAGTTTCCGGCCTACACACGTTTGGTTCTGTAAATACAATAATTGTTCAAAAAGTGGGACAGATGTTATAAAAACCTAGACTTGAGTCTGATTTAACGGTCAAAATCAATCAAAAACTGTACATTTGGGCTCAAAGGTCATCTCAGTTTGACCTTGACTTGCTTCAGTGGTTGGAGGACACACACCTCCAAAGCTTGGTCCATAAATGCTTTGGCAGAGTCTCACCAGCTTCCTCACACACTTATCCTTCTTAATGTTCTTTTATATTAAAACTATGGGATCTAGATATGTGAGTTTTGCACCATTTGTCCAGATCCTACCACATTATTTCATACACAAACACAACCAAATAAAGAATTTACATAAAACTACTGCTGGACACCAAAGAGATTGATATTTAAATGCTACGATTCTTTTTTTTTTTTTTCAGTGTTTCTTCCATATTGTGATAGCACATTAACTCAAATCAAACATGGCCACTTGTACGGGAATATGTACTGAAATGTGTACAAACTGCTTTCTTTGAATTATCACTCCTCTTATTCAGACGCTGATTCAGTCTGAACTATCCATGTCAAGTATTTTTTTTTTTTCCTGAACAGTAAAATTAAGGCCTGTATAGAGAGAGAAAACCACACACACAAACTCACTGGACACAAAGTGAAGAGTCACTGAAACCACTGCAAAGAGAGCGGGGATAAAACATCTGTCTGTCAGGGTTCACGCGACACACACACACGGCATTTCCTGCAAAAATTCACACGTTTTTTTTTTTATGTGGGAGAGTCTCCGTCACAACACGTCCATCCCGCCATCGTTTCACCATTTTGTGTCAACGGTGGAACAAAATGGTGCCGCATAGATCACATGATCCAGGTTGTTTTCTTTCCCCCCAAATCTGCTGAAAGTCAAGAGTTAAAACAGATTTGAGGGGTGGAGGTCTGAGGACGAGTCCCCAGGTGTCGCAGGACTTAAGAAACCGTCTTCTTCCCGCCATGATCCGCCTCCTTCCTGTCCAGCCGCATGTACGGCTCAAAAGCTGAAGAACCGCACCCGTAGACGGATGTCAGTTCGTGGTGGGCGCCCCCCAGCAGCGGCATGGAGAAGCAAAGGGAGTGATGGGAGGGGACGCCCAGGCGGGGTGAGGGGGGTGTGCCGCCCAGCGAGGGCAGCGACAGCCCGAAAGTCCCCCCTGCGAGGGAGGAGGGCGGAGTGCCCATCCCCTGAGAGGTGGAGGATCCGCCCGGGCTGCTCAGCAGGGAGCCGTTGGAGGGGTGGGGCCCCAGGAGGGAGTTGTGCGGCGGGATGGGGCCCGAGAGGAGGCGGCCCTGCTCCAGGAGCCGCAGGATGTTACAGGTGGCCAAGGACTCGTTGGAGGAGGAGGAGCGTTTGTCCGAGTCCTTCGTGGTGTCCTTCTTCTGTTTGGTCCGGCGGTTTTGGAACCAGACCTTGACCTGCAACAAGCGGTGGAGAGGAGAGATTCACGTCAGTATTTTTTTTGTCGCAAACGCACACTTTGTCAGCGGAAAAGTCAATAAAATCGATAAATAGAAGAGAGAATACAGGAAAAAGGGCTGGAAAACCAAACAAAACAGAAAACTATATCCTGAGTTTCACTGAGTTAAGAGAGGTCAGTAATACCTTGTCGGGCCATTATCACCTTGTTGTCATATGTGAAGAATTAAATATATGTGGTGTCTTGTTATGATACAGAATTCAAATTACATGACAACAAGGGAAAAAAGCTTTAGAATCTCTAAATTGAGAGAAAACTTCTCCATACAAGACATTTAGTTCAGTTTGTGTTTTTCCATTCAGTAAATATTCAATTTTGCCCAGTTATTATAAATAAATGATTAAGAATAAGATTTAGAAAGCAATACGTCGGTGTGTTTGAACATTTCTACAATACTTCTGACACCAAACTGCTCAAAGTTACAGCTTCCACTTGCTGAAAGTGTTTCATAACTCGTGAACTCCCCCCCCCCCCCCCCCCACTTGTGATATTTAACATTTGAACACGCACAAATCACTGATGTCTTACACTAACGCTCCCTGACATTACCTCTTTACATGCCCAAAGGTTGTGACACAGGCTGGAAACACGACTTCTCTGCTTCTCAGTGAACTCCGCCTGCTTCAAGCACATCTAGCTGTAGCATGCTAACGGTGATAGCACGCAGCACCTTAGCAGTAAACCAGTCGAACACGCATACTGAACAAACTGTAATCCCCCGGCACAGTCCATTGGATCAAATCAGTTGTTTTTCTCTGCACATTTGATCATGGTAGCACTTTACCTGCTCTCTCACTTCAAGGCCCTAATGTACATATGGGGGAGGGGCAGTGATATCGAAGCTATGCAGCAAAGAGGGAATATTATCACTCACGATATGGAGACTGGTATGTGCTAGCTAGAGTCTAAATATAGCCATACAGTGAAAACGTTAACTTTAATTAAATGTCCACAGATTTCACATAAAGTCAACGTTTCAGTTCTTTCAGTGTAGGAGGTGGAGATCATTTGCAACATGAAACATTTCTGGCTCAAGAAGGTAATAAAAGGTAATATTTTAATTTAAAAAACAGTCATAATCTGCTCCATCCTCCTCTCTCACGGCAGGTAACTTCCCCACATCACAACACCGGCATGCAGGTTGAGGAAAGCTCGGTGAACTCTGCCTGTCCTTGTTCGCCGTGTTTAATTGATGGGGTGCAGCGTGGCTTTAATGTATAGCGTGTGGAAACGTTCGGGGCTCGGTGGGATGTTGATCGGAAGGCAACGGGGGGTCACGGCAGATCGCTGCACGGAGAGCACCAGCGAGAGGAATCACACACATCAAAAATGTATGCCATCCTGACCGAGTTTTTTTTTTTTTGAGTGTTTTCAGCGCGGCATGCAGAGAGGTGGCTGATTTCTTGTTGGGCTATTATCATCGTGTTGTCATAAGGGAAGGATGAAATATTTGTAGTATCTTGTGATGATAAATAGTTCAAATTAGATGTTAAAAGGGTAAAGAAAGCATTACAAACTAACAAAAAGTCTGTCAATTGAAAGAAATTCGAGGGATTTTGTTATTTTTCTGTTTTCCATGAGGCAACTATTTACATTTTCCCGGATATTCTTTTAAAATGTATAAAGAATTGTATTTTTAAGATGATTTTTTTTTTGATCAAAAAAAGGAATAGTGAAGTAAAGAAATATTGAAATAAGGCCCGTCATAATGTCTTGTGTACTTCATTAACACTCAATTTAGATTGATATACAACAGATAAAACCAAGAAAAGGTCACATTGAGCTGAGGAGTGGTTATCGGGACTAAAACAATTATCTTTTGGACTCTGGTCCTTCTGGCTGGTTCAATAACTTCTGATAAAATGGCTAAAATATGCTAAAAAATATGTTTGTCATGAAGCAAAAAAACTGATGCTTGTTTTAATACAAATCTGTGTTACCAGACACAACAACCATGTTTATTCCTCCTCTATTTTGCAACCGTCCTCAACCTGCCCTCTACCTAAGTTCACCCAACACAACATGGGAAGTCGTTACGCACACACCAGACTTTCCATCAGCCTCTTCGCGATCTTCGTAGAATTCAAGTGATCTAATCCCCGATACCTGGTTATCAAAGCACCTTTTGCGCGGTCAGCACCACGTCTAAAAACAACAATGTTACGAAGAGTCTCCTGATTGGTTGACACGAGATTTAGTAGTTGTTGATAGTGTGGTAATCAGGTAATCAGGCCGGCTGGTGGTAACTATAGTATCACTCTAAAAGCTCGGCAGGCAGTTATAGGGGAGCGAGATCCTCGTACTGCCACTGACCACGATGCAAATAATGGGATCGGAGAGCTCAGGGAGGAATGCTGACGCCAGCAGGTCTTACTGTAAAGACCAGATGAGGCTGGGAGGGAGGGAGGGATAGTGGAGATGGAGATAAGAGGGGAGATGGAGGAAGGGAGGGATTATTGGCACAAATGATCTCCGTGAAGCTGCTTCTACATTTCTTCCTCGTTAGCTCACACACTGCCTCTCTGAAACCTCTCTGTGCATTTGACTCATGCGCCACCGCCTGTCGAGCAACCACAGCTTTTCAAAAGCTTTCATTTCAGATGAAACTCCCAACCTCTCCCATGTTGTGGGCGGGGCTTAATCTTCACGTGACACTATACTCCCATCCATTGGTGGGGGAGAAAAAAAAAGGAATCTCGCTTGTGTTTCACCGGGGGATTTCATTAGAGGGAGAAAATGATGAGAAGGGAAGAAAGCAAAGCTGCCTTCGATACATCTACAATCCTTTTTAATGGGATCCAGGGTTCAGAGCCGGGGCAGAGATTACAGAGGGAGATCTGGATATGGCGACCTGCATTTGCCCCCGGCCTCGCCCTCTTCACCCCGCCCTGCTGCACTCTGGCCCACGAGGGCAAGGCCAGGGCATTGGGAGGGGGATCAAGGACTGAAGTGAGGGTGGCAAAACCAAAACTAGTGGACGCATGGTTGTACCCTCATATTGTGATTGCGTTTTAAGGTCAAGCACTTTTTTCTTCAATGTTTTACAGTCTTTTTTTGTATTTAAGTGTTATTTACTGTATACTGCTTCCATTTAAGAACCAATCCCATGAAAACAGCAACCACACCCTGTCCTGTCCGGGAACATTTATCGACAAAGGCCTCACAAAGATATGGTAACTTTAAAAAAGTTCAGGTGTTCCCTTATTCCAATGGGTACTGAAGTAAAAAGTGGATTTGTTGGGAACATCACATTTCCAAACATACTATGTAATACACTTCTTTCATATCATCTGGTTTAAACTGGAAATACATTGAATTACGGAAGCAAAAAGAGGACAAAATCAGAGCGAGGTGGGACGTCATCGCTCCGGATCAAGGGCCCAAACACAAGGTAGGGGATAGAAATAAGAGGGTGGGGTTAAATACATGCAGGGTGGGGTAAACTCAAGGTCAGGGAGAGATGATCAGGCCGACATCTATGAAAACACCAGCCAGTCGGGCAGAGGTCAGCCAATCACAGGCCTGCGTTGGGAATCCAGACAGCTGCAAAGAGAGCGACAGGCAAACTGGGGTAGAGGTAGAAAGGTTAAGCCAGATCAAGACCCAGCGAACAGATCCACCGAGGATCCATATGTGTCTATAAAATAAATCAGCTAAGCCCGACCCACCATGATCCAAGTCACATTTGGAATAAAGAAAATGTGTGCTTGTTTAGACGTTTCTATAATTCTCTCTCGTATATTTGTCTCTGTTTTTAATCACTTTACTGCAACTCAGCTAAGCGGAACTGGTCTACCCTACGCCAAGGCCATGGAGCGCATTAACCCAAACATCTAAGGTGATTTAACGCTCGCCGCCATAATGCCCATAATGCTGCACAGATAGGAACGTGGGATTGTGACGGTAAAGTCTTTAAGAAGGACACTTGGTGACAACCTTTCACACTTTCCATGACCCCTCCAGCAGCTCGCTGCTCCCGCGCTGACCCTGCTCAGACCCCCTGATCCCAGGCATGTGATGAGCCGCAGCACATAATGAAAACTCCTTTCCGGAGAGTTTGTACCAGGCGGACCGGCGGCCATTCATCTGTGTGTAACAGACCAGTGGATACTCAACTAAATCTAACGTACCAATGGCGTTGTATGGGAAGGCCCATCAGACGCCATGATGAAGAAACTTAAACGTAGTGCGCTAACACAATGGCTTACTCAATGTGTGCAATACACATTTACGGATTATACAAAAAACAACATAAGCAATTAAGTATTTTAAAGGTCACCTATTATGTAAAATCCACTTTTTCATGCCTCTTCTACATCAACATGGAAAAAAAATTCTCTTTAAGTCTTTAAAGTCAGAGAATGGCATTTCCTGTCTGGGCAACTAAACATTGAACAATTCTTCAAATTGTATTTGCCTTTTTTTTTTTACTTCAAAAATGCTTTTATTTTGAAAGAATATGAAATGTTTGCTTTCAATAGCCATGTAAACAGGTCTGAAGCGAAGGTTTCAGATGACAGAATCTCAGTATCATATATGGGAAATTAAAGGAATGAAATTATTCGCCTGAATTAAATCTCTGTGCTTTGCAAACCGACCCAAGTTTTTTATTTTTCCTTAAAATCCATCACCCTTAAGATTTATAAACACTAACGATCACTTCATATGAGACATAAAACCCTGGTTCTGCTCAAGTAATTTTCCACGAACACTCCATCCATCTCTTCCTCTCCTCATCAACCAAACCTCGACTACATTCACCTGCCTCCCATCTTTTCACTATACTTCCCTCAACAAAATCACCAATACCACCACATACCTAATGTATGTCCTGAGTTGAATGTGCAAATGTATGCCGATGATGATCTTTGTACATGGGAAAAACACTGAAATGATCTCATCCTGTCTCTCAAATGCATTGGACAAGGTTCAACACTGGCTGAACGACATTTGCTTACAAAAAAAAACAGTATGCATGATGTTCAGAAAAAGACCAGTCAAAAGGATCCATTGTGTTTTTAAACGGAGCAGAATTAGAACTAGTCTCCCAGTTCAAGTATCTTCGAGTCATATTGGACTCGAACTTGACTTTTTCATCCACTAAAAACACACTGGACGCTGCACTAGGTCAGAAACCAGAGGAGACGGTGAAGTCCAACGCAGACGGACCACTTTTGGACAAAATGTCCTCTCCATTAAAGGCAGCTGATTGTGGAATAGCCTCCCAACTGAGATACAGGATTGTCCCACTCTCAATAGATTCAAAGTTGAACTAAAAGAATGGTTGAGAAACAAACAGACGTGCAATCACCGCTAAATGTAACTGTAACGATGCACATTTCCCCTCTGTGGGACTAACAAAGGTATTCTGATTCTGAAATGCACTTTAATACAGGGGTATCTCCTCTTGCACTTTATGCATTGATGCTGCTATATTGTATTGCTGCTATATTGGCTGTATTGTACTGCCATATCATAAATACTTGTGTATTCTGCTCTTGCTCTTTTTGCACTTCATGTATTTGTATTTGCTATGTTTGTCAATTTTCTTATATGTTGTAAGTGAGGGACTGCGGATGGAAAGTAGCTCATAGCTAAATCCGGCATATTTACGCTTGCCACATTTATTGTTGTAAGTGTTCATTAACGTGCAATGTGCCTACCAAATAAACGATTAAAATAAATTAAAAATCATTTTAGCTGACCCCAAAACCTTATCATCTAACTTTGAGCGAATAAAAGCGACGTGGCCCTCCGTCGGTGCAGCACATGTCCAGCCAGGTTCAGCCAGGGGTTAACCCCGTCTTATAGAAGCTGGTAGATATGGCTGACTAATCCTCCTTAGCGCAAAAGCACTTGGGACTGTTTACGAGGCCCGGCTCTTTTTCTCTCCTCTCTCTATCCACCCCTCCCTCTAGCCTTTTACACCCATTCACCAGGTTTAGTTAACAGCCTTCACCTCCTCCCTTCTCATACTGTAATGATAGAGATGTGCAGCACTCGTTCACCGAAGAAATCAGCAGGGGGTTGAATGTGGTCCGTGACTTTTCTTACATGTCACCCCGCAGCCACTGGAATCAACTTTGGCAAAAATAAATAAATAAAAACTGCTGGGTCTTTGGTCTTTTAGGACTCATGTTTGTTTTGTTGTCAGAGATGGAAATAGCAACACAGAGGTCTTAAGAACGGATGATGGTTGCAACATTTAGCTGCCATTTTTTCATTAGTGCATGTTTGCCCCCATACGTCTAACACTTCATATAATGCATGTCCATCTGTTCCTGATGTTTTTTTGCATGCCGGCATACTTCATTTACTTTGGGCTTTAACTCAGTATAAACTATAATAAATATATATTGAAGTTTCATGTATTTAAATGTCTCCCCTGAATGTGTTTGTGTAATTAGTTAATACATACAGTATGTGATTGTACTAACCACTATATAATAACAATTTGAGTGAATATGACTAAAGATTCGTAAGTTAAAATACATTCCTGGCCGTTTTTTACAATAAGAATTGAAAGTCAGACTTCCTAAATTAAACATAAACATTTGACATTCCCCTACAACGTATTTTTGGATTAAATACGTCAGGAATTTACTGTATTTTATTTTATGAAACACATGGTTAAGATTCCAATCTCTACTTCAGGTTTGTGAAAGATGCCACACATCTGCATTATAAATTTACTGCATGGACGACCTTTGACCACCATGGAAACCCAAGCTCCAAAACTAAAAACCTCTTGTATCAAATCTTGGATGATGTGGTCCTCCATACGTTTGGAAAATGACTCCTCGCCTTCACACACTCACACACACTTTACTCTGCCAGGAGCTGATGAAACAAGTCAATTCAATCTGACAGAGTGATTAAGGACAACCGCAAATGCGACTTAATTGCCATTGTGTCCTCGTGATTATCTAATCAGTTGATTAGATAATCAGAGCCTTGCAGGTTTCTTGACCGTCAGTGAGTGGAACAAAAGGACGATGCTCTCGCTGCAGCTCAGAGAAATGAGGAAGGACTTTGTTTCTTTACATCACCAAACATTTTCTCTGAATGCATAAAGCAGCAAGTGTTTCCCTGTCTGTCTGCGTCCCTTCCTATCTCTTTCTCCATTCTGAGTGTTTGGACAATCCCCGTACTGTGTTGCCTCCTCGCTGCTACATCTGCACAGCGACACGTCATGGGTGGGTCCTCGACGCCCAGACAAGTGGCCAGACACCGGCTGTCTCACTGCCATTGAGAACAATACACACAACGAGGCATTCACTGTACGCAGACACAGAAACACAACTTGTTGTCTACAAAGACACTGATTTCCTACAGTACGTGGTATCAAACGAGCCTATTTTTCTGATTTTCAAGTAAAAAAGCAGAAATGTTATCAGTTTTCAACCTCAGAGTGTAGCCTACTCCTGTGTCCATGTACAACAATGCCTGGACAATTGTACAATCCTTAATTAATAAAAATACATCTAGATTATATTTTGTGTAAATCTGTAACTGGGTATTTAGATTTATCAGGTCATACAAGGGTCAGCTAGTTTTAATAGAGGCTTACTCTCTCTGGGATATTCCTCCTGCCAAAGTTCTTATTATAATATGTTTTATAAATAGATTGATTTACAAGAAAATGATTAACATAAGTCATGAAGATCCTTTAGAAGGACAATACCAGCTCCAACACGTGACCTACAGCCTCCCTCTGTTGCCAGAAGCTAAACAAATATACAAGAAGCATCATTTTTAAGTTTTACACTTTCTAAGAACACTACATAATAAAATTCCACCATTATAGGACGTTTTTTGGTCTTTGCATGGACATTTTTATGGGAATGGTATTCAAACGAAGTTCACATCTGTGCGGCGTTCATTCATCTTTACATTAAAGATTAAACATGATTCCATCAGTGAGCTCCGTCCCATTTGCTGCAGGATTAGGCCCCAGCCCAGACACCATTAAACCCATTGCTTCTCCATGGAAGAGCTGCAAACAACAATGGACTGATACAATGGCAGAGTATACGTCAGCTGCACTCAAACTCAGCACACCGAGGAAGAGCTTAAAGTGACCACACAGCGTGGTGTCCTAAAATCTCCTGAAGTCACACAAATCATCCAAGAGTATATCAAGAAGGTGGGAGGAATCACCTACAAATGTATTATCTCAACAAATATTGAGAACAAAGCTCATAATTACTCAAAAAAGTTAGCAAAAAAGTAAAGCTTTCTCTGTGCTCATTTACATTAAATCCACACACATCTTAATTAACACCCATGATACTCCTCCACATGCCTTCACAATAAGAGCGGAAGAATCCCAGATCATCCATGTGTGCTATCTGTGAAAATCCACCAGTAAACTGACCAGAAATAAATGAAGAGGCTTTCGTTGTTTTAGGTTACGGTTTCTGTGTGTTCCTCCCCTCCTGCTGTGTTCCGCTGTAGCGGGGAGCCACCTGCCGGATTACTCGGTAACGCGTTACTTCAGCAGTGTGAACGAGATTTACGTTTCATTCTCGCGATGCTGCAGCTATACTAATACCGCAAAATACGTTTATTTACGCAATTTTATGGATGTATTTAAGTGTCAAATATCAGAATAGGAAAGAATTGTCCTAAAGCAGCGTTTCTGTGTCATTAAATTCAGACGGGATTTAATCAAAGGTGGAAGAAAACCCGAGGCTCTTTACTGGAGAAAAAGTAGAATTAATGTGGTCTTAAAATATTGAAACTTCGTATATCTAAAGTAAAAGTGCTGAGTATACCAACTAGCTCCTTTTGAATAACAGTGTTGCAGGATAATAATGGTATGTTTTTAAAAGGAAAAATATGTCAAGTCATTTTAATGTTAGTCGTTCGTCTTTAGACATTTTTGTTTTAAACACTGTGTATAATTAATGTATTGTATCACATCATGTGTTTTCATGTAGCCTAAGTAGCTAGTATCTATGAGTGTTTTATAAACATACTGGAGTAAAAAGTAGGCTACAACAATTGCCACCAAAATGTAGTGGAGTAAAAGTATGTGTAGCAGGAAATGGAAATACCCTTGTAAAGTACGAGTATACGTATAAATACCTGAGTAAATTTACTTGGTTGGAGTTTTCTTCTTCTGTAATTTGAAAAATGTAGGTTTAATTGATGGGTTAAAAATACGATATTCGCGGTTGACTCCTTTACAACTTACGGTGCTGGTGGATGAAGGAGAAAGTGAAGATATGAAGTTTAACGTAATTGAAATATCTTGAAATTGTTAACTGCGGATTGGAACAATAAGAGGCCATCCAATTGTAGGCCTTGGCGCTTTTCATAGGCTTTTATTAAGCTGTTTTCTTGTTTTAGCCTACTCTTATTGTGTAGTTTTGGTGAAAGTATACGTGGTATCCAAATTGCGATGACACGCTATCTACCACACGTTACGTCAAAATCACCAGACATACATTTCGAAGTATTTTTATTTATTTTTTTAAATAAACTTTCATTTAAGTTATCTGCTTGTTTTTTTGGAGACACATTAATGGCATTATTTATAATAATCGCATTGTCAATCATCATGCCTTTGAAAAAATAGTAGTTTCCCATTAGGCCTTTGCATTGAGTGTGTGACTGTGTGTGCGGTGTATGCGTGTGTGTGTGTGTGTGCGCGCGCGCGCGCGCGCGCGCGCGTGTGTGTGTGTGTGTGTGTGTGTGTGTGTGTGTGTGTGTGTGTGTGTGTGTGTGAGTGTGTGTGTTGTCTCCTGCCTCATTGCGTGATCAGTTCGAATACCTGACTAAACTAATTGGAGTTACAGCATGTGTGGGTCAATGAACGAATCCCCAAACATTGTTAAAAAAACACTTAACGATCTAACCTCCCATATAACTGTAATTAGTATTTGTGTTTTAGGAACAGATACAAATAAAAAGGCCTGTCACGTTCCTAAAAACAGTGTGATAACACTTTAATCGTGTTTTGGGTATTAATGTTTCTGAAACAAAAGTGAAAGTGAATTTGTTTGAAAACTAGAGAGAATATGAATTTTGCAGATCTTTGGGTTACAACCTGTGTGATAAATGGGTTTTTGGAACAATGAAAAGCACAATTCGATATTTTTTCTTATTATTACTGCGAATGAAATAGGTTAGATATTTGTGGCAGACAAAAAAATCTGATTAAATGTTTAACAGAAATCAAATCCTAATAATTTCCTCACGTTTACATAATATTTCGATTGGACTACCTGAATCTGTGATCACATCAAATGCGAGAAAAGCTTTGTGCTGTAAAAAAACTCAAATGGAAATATGCCAAAAACACGACTTGTTCAAAGTGATTTCATATTCCAATGCCTTTTGTTTAGCTTTGAAATAAGCCTATACTTTTTGTTTGCAGGGATAAATAGATGGATGATAGATTCAAATGAAACAAAGTAAGAGAAAAAGGCTAAAACGCTCTTATAATGGAGAAAAACACACTGTAATTCACCTGAAAACTCGCTTAATAATGTCCTAAAACTGTGAGAGCTCCCTAATGTCTTTTTGCATGATTTGCCTTGAATGCTGAAATATTCAAACGCCACATATGAAGATAATAAAAAGAAAGACAAGCCCACTAATGCCAACTAAAAGCCTTTCGATCACGCGTAGAAGCTGCTTCAATATCATTAAGAAAATGCATGGGTTCAATATTTCACGCCATTACAGGAATGGAGACTTTTATTATTTACATTTTGTTCTAACTTGAAGGTCAGGCAGTTTTTCATTCAGCCAATCAGCGTCGCCTCACAGCAGCAGGAAGCGGAGGCCCTCCCATTAACACCCCTAGTGTCAGCGCTAATGAGGGACACAGTGGCTTCTCTGTGCTCCCCAAACGTGAAGCGCACACACCAACACACACTCAGACGCTTTATGTGTGAGTGTGTTTTTTTGTGCTTAGATATTAATGTTGGGTGTACTCCAGAGGGATGATGCGTAAAGCTCCTGCAACAAGTGTTTTGTATACACAAGAGGGGATCTAAATGCCAAAAAAAGACAAAAAACCATCCCCATGGCGCATAATTGAATATTGTTATAACCAAAACATACTTTAAATATATTTAGTGGCTTGAAGTTGTTTCGTTTTGAAACCTAAACAGTAGCCTCACCCCATAGCTTTATAAGAAATGTTGTTGGACGTAGGCGTATTTAGACGTAGCGAAGCAGTGCGTAAGTATCCACAATTTTTCTTATTCGAACTTTATTTGGAGACCATACTGCATCAATATATAGCCTAGACTACATAGACGATGTCCTATGTTGGTAACATACAGGTTTATGTTGAATATAGAACAGATGGAGAGTTAAGTCACCCATATGCCCATTTTAAAATGATAGCCGATAGACACTTTGGATAAAATAAGCAATAGTTGTGCTTTTTCCCCCCAGAATGGACTCTCAATAAAGAATCTGAAATGTACAGGAAACATACAACACCAATACACAGTGTGCTGGAGTTTATATCCTTTCGTGATTTGTAAATAAACAAAGAAAAAACAAATTTTACGCACAAAAACCCCAAATTGCTGCACGAGTTGTGACTTTAATATAAACACGCTATTAATGCAGTGCTATGCAAGTTGGTGTATAAGTGATGACGCACATAATAAACACAAAGGGGTTGGGCTCGTGGAGCAGCAGATTTGAATGAAGCGCGCGGGGGCTTTATGGCTGCTATGAAATGTCAGGAGTGTTCAGAAGAACCCGGATGTGCCGACAGGCCGCTCCACTGTGTCTACCAACACGGGGCATTACCGTTTCTTGTTACGATACAAAAACACACACAGCAAATGGTTTATACTGATTTTGTGAGCTGCACTGGAAGTAATGAGGTATTCATTTTTAATTTAATATGTCAAACGAGGTTGCTTTTTTCGCTTCCCTTCTGTTCATTTATTTTGTGTTCTCATTGCTGCTCAGGATAGTCAAATGCAAGCAACCATTACGCATTGAGTAACCGTTCTGCTTTTATGTCATACACCTTCCAGATAGTACAAATCATTTTAAAGTAAATGTTGACAACATTTCACATTTTTCTTTTAAATACCTGGGCTACATAACTGATCAGGCCTAGATACAAGGACTCATTTTATTCCGATATAGATATTTTACATGTTTTGGGAATTTTTGCATTTGAAAATGTGATTGTGAACAAGCCACGTGAGTGTTTGGGCGTGGCAGCTCTTCTAATCCTCCTCAGTGATTGGCTGAGGAACCAATTAAAGACCCCAACAACACTTGTGACTTTTTTCAAAAGTTAGGCTACTTTTATTCGAAATGACTAACACAATTTGCTTGAAAATAAATAAAATACATAAACTTTGTAACTCAAGTGTAAAGATATCCTTTAAGGCTTTAGTCACCAGAGGCTAGGCTAGTTAGCATGTGACAATTGTTCTGCTAAGTAATTATCAACAATGTTCGTTATAGATTTTTTTAAAACGTCAATATAATGTTTGTTTTCATTGTTGGTGGAGTTTTTAGCAATGGGTTTTCCATACACTTAAGACCAGTCAAAGTACCAATACATTATTGTCAAAATACATCCTTACAAATATAATCCTGCATTCAAAATGTTACTTAAGTTAAATCACAAAAGTATTATCAGCAAATTGTATTTAAAGTAAAGAGTAGGCCTAAAAGATGTGCCTTTATGGGTGTATATATTTATGTAACATTTCCACATTGTTGCATCAAGTAGCCTAGCTTTTTACTGTTGTAGACAAACAACGTTCCGATTGACTCTTTGGAAAATGTTTAAATAATGTGACTTAAAGAGTTCGTCCACTCGTTTAATTCTGAGAGATGCATTTAAAGCAGTTAAATAAATGTAGTGGAGTACATTTACATTATTTCCCTTTTCAAATGGGAGTAGAAGTAAAGCCGACAATGGAAATACTCAATACCTCACAATTGTACTGAACAGTACTTGAGTAAATTCTTCCTCACCTGAGTTTCAGAGAGGTTCAGCTGCCTCGCGAGCTCGGTGCGCTCGCGCCCCACCACGTACTGGCACCGCTGGAACTCGAGCTCCAGCCGGTACAGCTGCTCGGCCGTGAAGGAGGTCCGGGTCCGCTTGGGCCGGTCCAGGTCGAGGCCCTTCGGCAGGACGATCTCCCGGATGGTGCCTTTAGCGTCTGCGAACAAAAACACAACGAAAAGTTAGACGTGGATTTTCGTGCTGTTTTTGTTTTAGAGATTTGATTATACGATATGCTTTTATTTTGAAGGGGGTTTTGGGAGACAGTGGGTGGCGGGATTGGCGCACAAAAGATGGAAAATGGTTATTTACCGGGGTAAGCACCAGGATATAATAACTGTATAGCACTGTTCGGTATTGGATCACCGAAATACATGCACATTAAGGATGGAGTTACATTTTTACGTTTATCTTTTAAGAATTTCGCCGCTACAGAATATAAACACTCAGGACATTATAACAAAAATATAATATGAGTGGTAGGCTATTTTACAGTTGTAGGTTATAAAAAAGGTAAACACAAGTTTCTTTGAGGTGGTTTATAGGCCTACATGTAGCCAAACTGATGTATTAATAAGCAGTTAGGCTTATTGCTTCAAATGGTAAAAGAGAGTGTTAATGACACATCTGTGCCCTGTGAAAGAGGCCCTTTTGTCAAATATAGGCCTATTTACAAAAGTTTTGTAAACATAATAACTCATAATAAATACTTGCCATTACATACATGTATCAGTTTCAGGAAAACCTAATGTTTGTTGCTGAGATGTTCCTCATGTTAAGATGAAACTCAACGCTTAAATCCCTCTGCA
Organism: Notothenia rossii; assembly: GCF_949606895.1. NCBI lineage: Eukaryota > Metazoa > Chordata > Actinopteri > Perciformes > Nototheniidae > Notothenia > Notothenia rossii. The sequence goes on along the minus strand of NC_136901.1, from coordinate 35,512,794 downwards.
TAATGTTGTTCCACGTGACTGTGGGTGCAGGCTACGTCAGTCGTGCGTATATCTTGCACTTTCATTGACCCAACACTCCTATTTAAATCCTTGATTCAAAAGCGTTTGCAGCAAGAACGGCTTATTAGAAGAAAAAGGAGACAGTGGGATAAAAATAAACGGAGATTTGTGTTGAGTGCTGACTGAAAGCAAGGAATATGTGTTCAGGGCCATTCGGGGTTTTACAACGAGTGGTCGTGCACTTAAAGGTGGCATAGTTTTATTTCCCTGCATGGAAAATAATTGACAATCAACAGTTTCACTTTCAACTGTTTGACTTTTCAACTGTTTCCAAAGTCTGTGCGTCAGTATCCATCAACAACGACAACAACATCAATGACACGTGTTTGTTTATTAAAGGGGCAGGTCTATTATAGGGTCAGGTGTTTTTTGGTTATAGTACATTCATTTTTATATTTATTTAGTGGGGCCGTTTGTCACACTTTGTCTAATGATTGCTTCGATCTGTCCAAAAATATTTTTTGTAGAACAAAAAAAATTAAATAGATTTTTTGTTTAAATGTGTACGAAACCAAATTAAAAGGTAGATTTTGGTAAATACAAATAATAATATAACCTATATCCTGGATGTGTCAGGGTCAATACACCCCGCCCTGGATCCAGATTATTGTCGACACTAATTAATAAAATATGTTAAGGACACATTTTATTGTTTTAAATACAGGTTAAATCTTTTTACTTTTAGCTACACTGTAGCCGGGAATATGTGTTGGTATTTATCACATTGAATGGAAACGCAGGTCAGACAAGACCTCCTCTTTGTCCAGGGTTTTGAGTTCATAAAATATGCAATCCAATAAAATATGAAGAGAACTGAATTAAATATGAAACGAAACTGATTGAACCAAACATCTATAGTTCTGTATAGGAAAGGTACCGCCTGCAGGTACCAAAACTATATGGAACAGATATAAACTGAGTACATTTATATAATTTTAGCTATAAAAAGGGGAATTCAAAATGAGTATGAAAGGCAAATCTCACCTTACATTAAATTATATTTAAAAGCGTGGAAATATAAAAGAAACAAAAATAATATGAAGTTCTGACATACAGCAGATGTAAAGAGAGAAAAATGAATGCGTAAAAAGAAGAATGTGGGCTGCTTCTGCTAGAGCATTGAAAATAAAAAAGTGAATGAAACGCAGTAATTTAATCAGTAAGTACCCCCGTAGTGTAATAAAATGTTATTTCAATCACAGGGGCAGTTATTCTTCAGGTTGTGGTTAGCCTAGAGGCCTAAGATACATAATGAAACATGCCTGAGCGGTCTCCAGCTTCACGCACGGATTATGCCTTTGCGTAATGTGTCGCCAGGCAAGTTAGAGATGTTTTAAACCATCCAAATATTCAGATTTACATGTACAAAATGTTCTTACATGGCTTCACTAGAGGAGGGGAAATAAATAAATAACAGCTTACAATGTGATGGAAACATTTGCAGGCAGAGGAGGTGCACCAGCGGCATTACGCAGACCTGCTGACCTCTCGGTGACCCCGCCTCTGTGGAACAGCCGAGCATCAAGACTCGGCTTCAAAAACAAATCCTGACACTGCGGGTCTCACCTCTCCGTGTAATGTAGGCTACATTATGTTCAGAAAAAAACAGGCCCACATCCCGGTCCTTATACAGGCCACATTTCTCCCCTTTAACCGGCGATTGATTCAACACAGAAGCGATGATAAATCACTATATTTAACAAAGTTTATGAAAACATGCCGGCCACGGTCTCATGTGAAGAAATGCGCAATCTCATGTACACCAATAATCCTTAAACTGATATATTTCTAAATATATATAACCTGCTTTTTATATTTTTACTGGAACTGACGACGAATCTGAAGAAGCAACAACAAATTAATCTGAATCCACGTTTAATTGTTTCCTTCTTTCTGCATTTTTTCTTCTCCTCCTCGCACATTCTGTGGCCTTCATAATAGTATTTATTTGGCGTTTTTATTTTTAACTTTAGCCTCATGGAAACGAGTTACCGTTCTTCTGTTTGGCACAGGACGACGCACGAGTTTACGTTCAATAAAGGATGCATCTGACCAGCCAGCAACAATAACATCCACAACAAGCAGCCTATAAATGAGGACTGATAGGCCGACATATTGATTCTGCCCACAGCAACAACCACACAATGCTGCAAAAATACTGCACAAAAATACAAGTTGTTATTTTAGATTGCATCCTTTTTTTTTTACGGATAGGATTTCTGAATGGAGGGGAATCCTGTAACGTGCTGACTTTGTGTTATTAGTGAGCGTTACTTGGCCTGAATTCAAAATATATCTCACGTAGCTTAATAATTGTAGTATCTAATTTAGACTGATCCACTCGCTGGGTCTTTCCGTTTACGTGCTTAAGAATAACGTGAGCGTGCAGCATGTAACAGACATCTACTATCCAGTTTAACATAATTCAAACGTAAAATAAATACAAATTATTTCAGATGATTTAGATTTAAAATTTGACTCCAATAAAAATCATTTATTATTACAATAAAACTCTTTAATTATATATTATTAATTTGAACAAATGACCAAATTGTATCCCTATATTTTATTCTCTGACTGCAGTGATTTTATCTTAATTTGGTGGATTTTTTAAAAAGTCAGGCAGGAGGGCGTGGGCACTCATATTAAATAAAATATAATTCTGATGTTCATTAACATAACGTTGGCACACAAAGACATTCAGCTACAAGTAAACACACACTGTCACACACACACACACACACACACACACACACACACACACACACACACACACACACACACACACACACACACACACACACACACACACACACACACACACACACACACACACACACACACACACACACACACACACACACACACACACACACACACACACACACACACACACACACACACACACACCGCTTCATAGTGGTTATCGATGGAGAGCTGTTCATGTTTTATTTATTATCATCAACTCCTTTGTTAATAATTCTACAGTAACAGCCTACGGGGGAATGTCCTCTGATTATAGTTGAAAATGTCCCTCTGTTTGTATATCAATTATGATTCCCAACCTGTGTTAAAAAATAAAGATGTATTACATGCTTATAGCTATTGTTTTGATTGTTAAATCTGACTAATTCCTTTTCAAACGAACACAAATAAGTCTTATCATATACAGACTGTACCAAATAAGGTTTGTATACGTTTAATTGATTACATCATACACTGCAATTACTGATTTTATTTTGGGATTGATATACGGGTGTGGTGTTACAGTAATTTGGGTATGACGGAAGTGAAAGTCGCCCATTGTTACCACAGCAGGGGCTTTAGGGGTGTTGTATTCAAGCATCAGTCCAGACACTTTTACATTTAATATCTGCCTCATTTCAGTTCAGGATATTTTAGAGTAGCATTTTGACAATGCTTTAATTATCTAACAACTCCAGATTCAGGTTCATGTTTAACAGCACGTCTAGTCATTTTAATTATAGTATTATTGAGCCTATAATTACAGAAGGCCTGCATATTGTTGGGACAATTGTGGACTTCCTGAAACCTCTACCAGTTTGTGAATTCGTTTTAAATGTTGCGTTCACGTACCTCTTACTAATATCCTCCGACAGTAGTCAGGGTCCACTCCCAAAAGTTTGTCGTGCCCGTCTTCGCTGGAGGACGTCGGGGTGGACGCTGAGGTCCCCGGGGTGTCGGTGGAGCTCTGAACCGGGGACCGGCTCCCTATCTCGGCGCGGCACTTCGTCTCCATCCGATCCAGCGGGTTGGGTCCACAGCGGTGGTTCCCATCGCCCATAGTGGTGGTCTGATCGAACATCTACAAGTAATAGTTTTACTCTCTGAAGATAATCTCTCCTTCTGTAGCTGCTCACCTCGTCTTTTACTTTATTTTCCTCTTTGCAAGTGTTCTGCTTTGCATGCCCTCTTCTTCCTCCAAAAATTCAAAAGTAGATCCAGTTACAAGTAAACCATGCACTCCTGTTTGGGAGCCGGTGTGAGATTCAGGTGTCGCGGCATGACGCGCAGAGCAGTCCAAACCAGAGCAAGTGCTCTTACTATAATAGCCAGGAGAAATGCATGGCGCAACCAGATCTATGGAGGAGGTGCCACAAAAGAACACACACTGCTCAGCCACGTAGAAATAAAATGAGAGGAGGCGGTGCACCAAGAGAAGCGGTCACAGTTCACCGGGCACAGGAAAAGTTTCTCCCGGTGCGTCCCGAGCAGCCTGTTACTTCAGCCCCGGTAACATCCACTGCCTCTGCGGATCCGTGGGTGCATGTTGTTGGTGGTTAAATGGCCACATAGAAGGGGGTCTTCTGTCAACAAGAAAATATTTGTAGTGTTGAAACCCCTTCAGTATTCGGGACTCTTAGTACACATTTACGCACAAATAAAGTCAGCTTTAATCGTTGGTTTTACGCACGCTAACACCCTGCCTACACTACAGCAGAGATGTTAGTGTGTGGAGAATGTTTGTAGTGACACCGTAATACACTTTACAGAGGCAGGAACCTCCCACGTCACTTCCTGCCTACGCACTTCTCGTCGCTTATTGGCCCGCCGACTGGGCACGTTTTCACAAGACGATGAACGCGCTGCAGTTTGGGATCAGGCGCGAGGACATGAGACGATGGTGGTGCGCTTCCGATCCGGGGAAACATCCAAACACTGTTCTCACTTTCAGATGTTGTTTATTTATTTGTTTTAATGTTTGTTTTATGGAAGGACATGTGCAATCATACAGGGTCGCACTTGAGACAATGATCTTCCTTCCATTGGATTTTTTCCTTAAAACTAACCATTCCAGGTTAAAAAATAAATAAATAAAACAGTGAAAATTAATAAAAATTAAACACATTTAAAATCAGTACAATTAAATAAAAAGTTAAGACAGGTAAGTAAATACAAATATATATAAGTGGGTGAATAAAAAGAAGAAAGACAGGAACATATTAAAAGGTGTTGAAAATAAATAACATTGACTCATTTTCAGATGTCAGTTTTACAGCCGAACTCTTAAGCTCTGTAAAACAATGGGAAAGCAAAGAAACGACAAGTAAGTTCAAATCATATTTAAAATATCAACACTTTTAGATCAATAATGGGACACACAATTCACAATGTTACAGATATTAAACATTACAAACTTAATTGAATTGATATATTTACAATGAACGCCATAATATAAGCCAAATCAATTCATATTGGAAGTAATTTCTAATATTATTTCTAAAAAGAAAAGTAGTTTAGTCCACTTTTACAGTCGTATATGGTACTTTTCTAAATGTGTTCTGAATTTCGAATGTTTTTCTTTCTCTAAATGCTTTTTCATAACACGATCAATATTTGTATTATTACAAAAATAAGTGTTTTTCAAAATTGCCGTTATTTGTAGCAGAAAATATCAAAAATATTCAATATCATAAGGAAATATCACCTGTAATCTAAAAAAGATATCGGGCCTCTCGACTCATATTTATCACAACCTGTTATTATTTAGGGATGGATTACAATGACATTACATCCTGAACACGAGAGTTGAACAACGTGATGAGTCAACAGGTGTTTCTGTTATTTTGTCCAACCCCCTCTCCAAACACCTCAAGTCTTGTTATATGAAATGTGGATGGCACCCTGCAGAATCTCCTGGATCAAAAAGAGCATTTAAGGAGAGGTTACTATCGGTTTTCCATCTCATTTACGATCCTTCACTATATATATGCACACAGCCATCTTCCTTAACAGCAGCTATTTCCTGCTGCTGATGGAGCAGCCTGCAGTTTGTTGTGATTGTGAAATCATGTCAGCTGCAGGAGTGACTGACAACACCGGGTGGAGTTTCCTCCTTACAGGTGAAGCGTCTCTGAAAACACTGCAGAGGAGAGAACAGGAGGAGGAAGAAAAAAGGATTTTGAGCGGGATTATATAATTATAGTTTTGCCGTGTGTGTGTTTTTTCTTATTTTTCTTATCCACGGCCGTAATTACTGCATACAGCCATGGGTCGTTACTCCTTTCAGCTGGCCTAATCTCACACAGGATGAATAGAGACTGTCAATCAGACGCAGCACTCAGCAGCGAGACAAGAGGGACTGATTGCTACGATTGCTACACACACACACACACACACGCACGCACGCACGCACGCATACACACACACACACACACACACACACACACACACACACACACACACACACACACACACACACACACACACACACACACACACACAGTTTCGTCCTCCTTTGCAGTGTTTTTTCACCCTCTGGTGCACAACTAAAAACCCTCCAAAAAGCAGATTGTTTTACTTTTTTCTGAAGATTGCTCATATTTTATAAATCCATTTGGTGTCATTTTAACATTCATTATTTTAGACTGCTGCTATTACTTTTGCACTACCTTATATTATTTATTTTATAGGTGATGCACATTGTAAATTGCCTAAAATAAGGTGAACAACTAGTAGATAGATACATTATAATGTTTCATACTATTTTACATTTGCCATTTTTTAAATTGCTGCTTTTTGCTTACAGAGGATCCCCTTTATTTCCTCAGTGTCTGTTGTTTAAGTCCTCCTGGGGTCCATCATTTCTGCACAAATACACATGCATGATATATAGTCATTAGAAATCAAAATAAAAAATAAAAACATCCTGACCAGCTGCAATATTAACATTATGTTTACATACTGCATCAATAATGCATAATGTAGATTCTTTATTTGCTACAGTAACACATTACATTGTGTTACTTTTACTTGATTAAAGGAGCTGCTTCTTATTGCCCATGTCATGTTTTTTTAATTACTTCATCCATGGATTAATAACCAAGTTGTCCTACTTTTGTAACGTTATGGAAGATCTATCCGCTTTAGGGCTATGATTACTGTTAAATAAAGTCATTATTGCGCAGTTTTATTACTCTATAATGATCTGAATGCACTTTCAGCTTGAACCCACCTCAGTGAGGGGGAACAAACTCGGCTCATAGTATGTCCCCTCCCCTCTCTCTCTCCTGATGTTGATCGAATCTAAACTCAGTTTTATTTGAATAACATTTCTGCTATACTCAAATCTCCATTATGCTGCACAAACATGAAAGTGATGCCTATATAATAAGAGTACAAACCCAGATCTGGATTCTGTATCTGCCCGCAGGCCATAGGATAAACAAATGTTTGTTTGCACCATTCCCCGACTGCCTCATCTCTCCCCCCCCCCCCGAATCTGATCAATCAGATCAATCAACAGAGATTACTGTAAACCCAGAGGTCAGGGGGAGGGCAGCGGGCCACTCAGAGTTCACACACACACACACACACACACACACACACACACACACACACACACACACACACACACACACACACGCACACACACACACACACACACACACACACACACACACACACACACACACACACACACACACACACACACACACACAAATCTGTGCAGGAATGGGAAACATGTACTAGTCCACGGAAGTGTAATTTTATTGAAAGACAGATTTCTCCTGATTTATACAACCCTGCTGCGATGTGCACTTTTCTAGATTTCACACAAATTAAATGCATGTATGATTTAAAAAGCCTTTAAAACACGCCGTAAAATCCCCCAAAAAGTTGTCGAACGTAAATGTGTTTGTTAAAATAAATGCGTGGAAATGCGTTTGATACAGAAAGCTGTACAACTGACAGACAGATATTTCTTGGATCCTAGGAAGAGAAAAGGGATTCAGGTGCGTTAATAAAAAGACTCGGAAGGAGGAGGTCTAATGTAAATTACGCACGAGTTTTACGCAACACTTTCTGGAGTTCCTCATCGAATTCTGGATCAAATCTGTTTGGAGTCAAGTTAAGGTTTGGCCTCTTCTCTAAATATTTAAAACACATTTCCCTTTTTCTTTTCTTGTTTCTTCCTGTGTTGGTTTGTTAATCTCACTCTCAGGAGGTTGAAAACTTTATTCAACGTTTGTTTCCAAGCTGTTGATCTCAAAGTGTATACGTTGCACGTTACAGGCAACATAATGGAATGTATTAAAGTATGTTTACTCAAGTAGGCCTACTTGTACTTTACTGGAGTATTTCCATTTAATGCTATACTTTGTATTCTACTCCGCTCTTTTGGCAGCTAATATCTATACTTTTAAATACATTTATTAAACAAAAATACTTCACATGTTCAGATTATAATATAAAACAACATATACGCAAACTAAGTACTTTTGGTAGCCTACCTATTGTATATTTTTGATGCTATTATTTTTGTACTTTTACTAAAGTAGGATTTTGTATGCATGCAGGACTTGACTGTAGTATTTCTACTTTGACTTTAGTGAGATATCTGAGTACTTCTTACACCTCTAAACGTATCTGCTGGAGTAAATGACACAGAACCAATAAGATAACATATAAGGAAACTCAAAACGGTTTTAATATGATTTCGTTAAACCAGTGGCTAAAATAAAAAGACCATCAAACTGCAGTATCTTTAACGAAGTGTAGGCCGTTTTAATAAATACATGAATAGAAAATGAATGCTTTGTATGAACTAAGTGCTACTAAAAAAGCTGCATGTTTTATAGTGTAGCCTACAAGCTACATGCCAGTATCATTACAAACCTATTTACGGTTATATTTACGCACGTTGGTGACAACTTTCGTTAAATAACCAAGAAACCCGATATCTAATTGTATACATTTAAAACGGGAAATACTAGAGTAACTAAGAAAAATAAAAGGACTAACAAATTATATATGCAATGCACAATACTTAACTTGTGTACGTGTTGCATTAAAGGACCAAACCATAGATTATTTTAAATAAAGGTTCAGGATTGATAATTGTAAACAAAGTGTTAAAGGTTATCTGTTTGGCCTACGAGGTGACCAATATTTATTACCTATAAACATCGACTTCAAAAGCTTATATTTGATGTATATTCCTCATTCTACGACTATTAACAATAACTAAACAAGTGTTTTGCAGCCAAAGTAAAAGACTGAAACGATGCAACAAATACGATTTTAAAATACCTCACACACAAAGTGAAATTGATTTGACATGCTGTGCAAAGGGTGGAAAAAGAACCTAAAACGCCGAAGTAAAAAGCATGTCTTGTTCTTCTCTTGCAACACGGATCCCTCCGCAGATGTGCGTCAGTACCTCGTGTATAGAGCCGGTCTCGGCGGACTTTCAGCCGAGCCCCGGTTTGACTCGGGACTCGACCCGAGAGCCGGGATCCGAGCTGACCTCCGCAGGGTCTGCAAACTCCTGCTTTGTATCTAAACACAAACACGTGCATCATTCAGGCAGCAAATAGTCGTTAATCTATTCTACTCCGTTTCTTTTTGCACTATTCTTATTTTTGTTATGTCCTATAACTATAAGAGCTTGGGACTTAAGCTTTTCATTGCCATTTCTACCCTGAAGCTACTGTTCAGTGTTCATATGACATTAAAGCCTTTGAATCTTGAATCAAAATAGTTAAATTTCAAATAGACTTTAATGTTCTCAATAATTAGAAAAGGCCTTTAGAGTTACTGATGATGTATAAATTCAGTTTATTTGAGTTAATGGACAGTGCAAACTGCAGAGTTACTGCATATTTCTGCTCTTTTCTCAACCCAAACACATAAATAATTAATAGGTTGTTTTTCTATAGGCGTACTTACACATTTTCAAAAATAAAAAAAGATTGGTGTTACTGATGCGTAGCTGTGTTAAGTGTATCCGAGTGAAGAGACAGGGCACACACATGGTTAAAAAGCCAGGATCTGTCCCTGCAGGCTGAGACCTCCTAAAATAAATCAAAGCAAAATCAGAGCCGAGCTTAAACGTGTTAGACATAAAGGATAACACAAATAAGTCAAGCAGTAGCAGCAAGAAAGTTTAAATTGGTTACTGTAAGATCTATGTTAGTTGTCTGATCTGAATTGGAATAATATCCCCCTCTCTTGGACCTGGGTGAATGGTTGAAGGCACTTTTCCGAAACCAAATAACACCAATGTTTTTTCAAGTAAATGTGTTATACGACGACTGGAAGTGAGCCAGAGAAGAATCCTCACCTTGTTTTTTTAGGATACACTAATGTCAAAAGGGCCAAACAGAAAAAAAAGTAGATTGGAGGAAGAACGCAAACTCAGTGATACTGCAAAGCTTTTATCTACTGTGTAACGTGGACTTAAAAGGCAGCTGCTCCAACTAAACTGTGTCCTGTTCAACTGTTACATGTTTTTTAGTGAACGTTTGTTGTTGCTTTGTGTTATTTATTGGTCTGTAGGCAGTCCATGGTTCCTGCCAGTCCAACCATAAGGTCTACTGATTGTTCTGGTTTCTTTATCATCTTCTGAATTCATTGTATTTTGTAACAGGACGCTCCTAAGCAAACCTACATTCTAATGTTACATCAAATGTTGCTTTGTTTTCAAACGGCCCTTATCAATACAAAATGAAAAGTGCAATACATGCATATTAAAAGCAAATGCTCTGCACTCAAAATGTGTTTTGCAATGTGTAAAACCACAAAGAAGTCCAAAACGAATTTACACATTTAAGATATTGGAAGATAACATTTACAAGGAAAACACATTTTAGTACATAAGACTTTTAATAAAACTAACAAAAGGATTCGGAGTGATCTTACATATTATTTTAAGTTAATATTTAGGTGAACAATTCAGATTCAAACATACTAAAATAGAAAAGTAAATTACATATTTCTTACCTCACTCTAGTACAGGAACTTAGCAAACAGAAGGTCAATGACAATGAGGTTTTGCAGAGTCTTTAAGCTCTTGAATTACTTTCTTTTTTTTTTTTAAATGATAACATGTTTAAACAGTTGTAGACCAGTTCATCTTTTAATAAACCCAAATTAAAGAGCTTCACATTAATCAGAAATGTGTTTTAATATTATTATAATCTCTTCTGGAGCCACATGAGAGTATATTGTGTGAAGATGAAGCGGTGCAGACTGCCACCAAGTGTTCCTGGCATGAACTGACACAAGCCGCAATAAGTGACACAACTCAAACTCATACACACCTTTTTTTATTTATTTTCAACATTAGAAAATACACATCACACCCACAGAAGACAAACGGCTACATTCTTGGAACAGTGACCTATTTTCAGTTTTACATTAAAGCAAACATTATCAAGCAAACATCAAATACATGTATTTTATCTGAACTAAACCGACAGCTTGTGGTCGAATATGTAGAGAAGTTACACACAGAAACATTTCCTTTAAGGCCGATGTATTCAATATGGTGTAACAACAACTGTTGATTCTCACAGAGGAAATGTTAGGATTTTGTAGGAAATTGGAGACGGCGGTGCAGCCAGATCACGGCACTAATGTAAATTAGGCAGAGCTGACAGGCAATTGAATGAATCCTCAATGCCTGTCAGCTCTGTGTGGTTCGTACTGTGATCAGACAGAAGCACCTGTTGCAGCAAAGCTGCTGGAAGATGGATTCAACACTGAAACGTCAACAAACAGGCAGCTGGTGCGAGTGTTTTTCCCGTGTGAGAGGATGTGATGGTAAAAACAACATCTGGGTTTTAAGGGAAATGACAGGACAGTACAATGAAAGGCACTTTGAGTGACATGAGTGTTCTGAAGGCTTTGTGGATGAATTCAAACAAAAGACAAAATAAATCCTTCACAAACTCTGCTGGACAAATCCACCCACAAGCCTAAAACGCAAGATTATTTAAAATGGTGATTAATCTTACTATTATTTTCTTAATTAGTAGACAATTAGTTTGGCTTGTCCAACGAGCAAAGTGCTGTCTTTAAACACCCCAGAACCCGGAGATATCAGAATTAAAAAGGTTTTTTGAATGGCTAAGGATAGATTTCTCAGTGGATTTACACCTATTAACTGTTAATGCTGCTTTGGTTGAACATGTCTTTAATTGTGGGGAAGGTGGGGGGGGGGGGGAAACAACGTATTTTTAGCTAAACAGTAAAGAAGTTTGATAGCAGGGTTCTTAAACATAAACGCTAAACATCAGATTTTGGTATACATTTAAAAAAAAAAGTCAAAACACTTCTTTCTTCATTAAAAACGTCACGTATATGTTTCATAATCATGCTCAATAGATGCCATATAGCTAACGCACGTTTTGAAGCGATATGCTGTTCTGTTTTTATTGGAGGAAAGCCTCTCTTTCTTGCTAATTACATTACATGTCTTTTTTTTTTTTTTTGCTAATGTTCACACATGTTGTTTGGGATTTCCTGGGATATGCAAGAAAATCAGTAACTGAAGTTGTCTCGGGGTAACGATATAGAGCAGTGTAAAAGCCCTGTAGTTGGATTTTAACTTTAAACGGAGAAATGTGACCACACTGAAGGAGTTTGTCCAATAAATAAAAAAGCCTTTAGATTGAAGGATCTTTACTTGATGGTCTGAAGTGCCCCCTTGTGGTGAAACAGAGACATTACAGACTCAGCTACCAAACTCTTGACGTATATTCCTTTGCTACAGGTAAATTTGAAGCTACTTTATGAATAAAAGAGCCCTTGTTTACTCCCTTACCTTTGAACACATTCAGTGTATATGTCAGGAGAAGAGGTGAAAAGGGATCTGATATCGGATTCAAAGAGCGCTGCTGCCCTCTAGAGGCTCAGTAAGGAAAGTACAACTGAATACATCAAGGTGACAAAAAGAGGATTGGGAGGAAACTGTGTTCAGATGTTGTTGATGTTGCAGTTGAGGAATGTTTTTGTGTGTAAAGGACGCACGTTTCCTCTGAATCCAACACTGAACACTGGGCTGCTTAACGTACTGTTTGGACATTGCGTGGCACTAAATCCTTTGTGCGTTTTCCTTTTTGCTGTATTTGTGTACACTTCTCTGATGGCAGGTATGTGTGTGTGTGTGTGTGTGTGTGTGTGTGTGTGTGTGTGTGTGTGTGTGTGTGTGTATGTGTGTGTGTGTGTGTGTGTGTGTGTGTGTGTGTGTATATGTGTGTGTACTTTGGATGGAAGTGGAGCCGGATCTTTAGTCGAATCCTTGCCAGTCGCTCTGTTGAGAGTCGTACTCCAACTCCACCCCGATGCAGCGCACCCCCTCCAGCAGCATGGGCGTACCGTGGTGACGATCTGTATTAGTGACACAGAGACATAAATTCACGTTAAGAAAGGTTTTTTAAAACACTTTTCAAACCATAATAGCAATGGGTGAAATACTTAATCAATCAATAGGTTTATGCCGTCTAAGGTAAGAGCAATAAAGGTGATTTAAGTAAATTTGTGGTACTTCTATAGTGGTATATTTTCAGTTTCTACTTGACCACATTGGAAGGCAAATGAGGCACATTTACTCTTACCAGGGTTCTTACACCTTTTCCAAAGTCAAATTCAAGCACTTTTCAAGCATTTTCAAGGTGCATTTTCCAGCTTTTCAAGCATCTTACAGCTGTTCTAAATTACATATTTATATACACATACTCAAAGGATTATTTCCCTACCTCACATTAAATCAGATGTTCTTTATGCTATAAACAACCAAATGTGTGTTTCGTGATAGCCTTCTACACGAGGATGAAAAAATAAAGAAAAGAAAACTAAGTTTAATATTTCAAAATTAGTGATCTGTACGTAGACTGGGCATTCCATATAACCTGTCTGAGCCAATATAAAACAATCAGCCAAATAACCTTTCAATACATTATTGATTACTATTTTTGAGGTACTTTTAGGTTGGCAGTAAACATAAGTCAGAGGTAACTGGTGTACTTTGACTCCACTACATGTATTTAATCCCTTTAGTTACTTTACAGATGTGGATGAATGATGTGAAATATAATCAAGTGTTAAATCAGACTTTTGTTCCACCTGGAGTAAATCCACAAGCTACCCTGCAGTATACAAAGTCATTCAAACTAGCTGCACCTTTACCAGCTTTGAGAACACTTTCATGATCAATCATTATAAAACATATCATATATTATTCTGAAATGGACCAATCTGCACAATGACCACTTTTACTGTCGTTACTTCAACTATATTTTGATGAGAATACTTTTCTACTTTCACTTGAGTAACATTTTGAATGCAGGACTTTTACTGTAACAGAGTATTCCTACACTCTGGTACTCTGGTACAAGATCTGAGTACTTCTACTTTTACTAAGTACAAGATCTGAGTACTTCTACTTTCACTCAAGTACAAGAGCTGAGTACTTGTACTTTTACTCAAGTACAATATCTGAGTACTTAGTCCACCTCTGGTAGCGTATTAGCCTGAATTGTAGCCAAATAATCACGCAGAGCTGCATAAAAATAGACTCACAATGGTAACAAGTGGAAAATAATATTTACAAATGTGTACAATGATTTGTAGGTAATTTTGACTACTCAAGACACCTGACTTATACATCTTCAAAGGAAGACTGTGTTCATTCCACCATTACAGTTTTACTTGTATAATACTTCAATTTTAAATAAAAGACAGTTTGTTTTCATCTGTTTTCAAATAAACAAAGTATTGGCTTTCACAATATTAAACTTGTTTCGGCAAATTCAGATGATAAATACAACTTTGAAGCTTGTAGCGGCATAATTACAAGCAGAGAACGGAGTAATTTAACGTCACAGCAAGCATAACAACAGCCGGTATTTCTTGAAAGTGTTTCCCCGGTACACAAACGCAAAAATACACAAACACACTCGCGAGCTTCCCCCGGACAATACAAACGAAAATGTGTCTTCGGGTCAATGTGACTGATTTCGATAGAGCAAGTCACATTTGGTTTAGGCATGAAACATACTACCAGTAGAAATACATTGCTTTCAAAATCGCTCTGTGTCGAATCAATAGATTATATTTCGTGACTATAACACGAAATGCCGTGAGTGCTTCATCCTCTGAACACCAAACGATGGCGACTGTAACGCACATAACATAGGTACGCTCCTCTGAAATGATTTTCCCCTGCAATTATTATTATCCCTCAATCGAGTTCGCTATTAATCTAAAATGCTCTACTACGGCGTACCTTTCATGTGGCTCGTCAGCGCAGACTCTCGCATCGTTATTTTTGCAAACTTTGCAGGAGGCTACTCGTGGGCTTGACCCTCGTCTTAGCCATGGCTTGTATTTGTCTTCTGCTAGCCAACGCTCGTTGAAACTGCAACCTCCTGGCACACTGTCATCTATCACTCTCATCAGAATGCCCAGGTCACACGTAACACAAACACTTGCAGGTCGCACATAGCGCGGGAAGGCCGTAGCGGAGCTGTTTTATGTAGAAGCGAAGCAATTATTTTCTTTAATCTAAAAAGCGAACTATTCAGTCAGACAGAAATGTATTGTAAAAGTAAAGCATTTACATTTTCAAGCACTTTATCTCAATTTCAAGCACCATTCCCAAAATTCAAGCACTTTCACAACCTTGAAAACACCACGTCAAATTTCAAGCATTTTCAAGGATTTCAAGCACCCGTACGAACCCTGTCTTACTTAGGAAGGTAGAAAGAAGGTCAAATACTTGCTACTTTCTCAACTCTGCACAGATGTAAACACCAATACAATACCAATACACAATATGAATTCTGTGTAAATGTGTCATTGTTAACTTTGGAAAGTAACTGAAAATCACAGACGGAGCCTAGACTCATCTGATTTTGTAAAAGGAGTGAGAGGAATAGGTTTCTGACGTCCATCTGTTGATGTACGCTGGTAGTCTCACATCTAGCCTGTTTTGCCTTAAAACTCATCAGAAGGAACGCTCACAGGACGCCATTGAAGGGACGCAAGAATGGGAAGAATGTGTCCTTTTTTTCCTTGTGAAAGTTTTATGTAGGCAGACAAAAAACTCTGGAGTAGAGCCACTGACTCTTGGCTGAGATGCAATTTAAGAGCCTGTTTCTCAAGGAGTGTGAGGCTTAAAACATGTGATTCTGACTGGATTGAACCAGCAGATAGTAGTAATAAGGATCAGTCCCACTTTGCAGGAAGATAATCCGTGTAGTGTGCACACCGAGAAGTGGAGAAGGAACTGACTGAGACGCTCGCTTTAGGGCAACCCTTCCCCCTCAACTCTGAAGTATCCGATTACATGGATAAGACCCTCCCCCAGTGGAGCACGTTACCCTCACGTCTGCTGCAGAGCACAACACAATAGACAATCACAGAAATCAGAACGGGAGATAAAAAGCTCCCTCTTTACTGCGACACACCGATTTACTGCTTCAGCTCTCAGTCATGGTGGTTATGGGCATGTCTACGTTAAAATAAGAAATGTATGGTACATTTAACACGTCCACTGAAGCTATTTTTAACCACTCGGGTCGCAGGTTTCACAGTGGGATGTTTTAAAACCACAAATAAAATGAAAAAAAAAAAATAAGGTCTCTCTGTGATTGGTCGTGCTCGCTTATAAAATATGTTTACTGTACTTTCGGTAGCATGAAAGCATTGGTGGTTCAGTGGTAGAATTCTCGCCTGCCACGCGGGAGGCCCGGGTTCGATTCCCGGCCAATGCAACATCCTTTTTTCCCCGTTATTATGACCACGGTCACGACCGGGAGCAATAGCAGCCGACACACATGGCATAGTTAATGTGAAAAAAATACTTTTTAAATATTAGAGCTGCAACATACAGCTCATTTCAGCATAAACTCATTATTTTCGCTAAATGTATTTTAAAAAAAGAAAAGAATGTGCCCCTTTAAAATGTTCATGAGCCCAAAGAGGCACCTTTGAAGTGCGTTTATTGAATCTACCACTGATTAAATAATAAAAAAAAATCCAAACCTTCAATTTGAGGACATAGTTTTTGCCCAAAAATGATTTATTAAGTAATAAACGATAATAAAAAATATTAATTTCTTAAACGCTTCTTGTATCCCACCAAAGTTAGCACCAATACAGTATTGGTGTATTTCAACAACACTGAACGTACCCCCCCCCGCCCCCCCCCCCCCAATGTCATTACACTGTTATATCATCCTCATCCAGTCACTGATCTAAATGCAGGTTAGCAGCTAAGAGTAAAAGCAGAGGCAGAGCTTAATCCTTTGATTTGGTCGCCATCCAGACCTCAATTACACACATCTGGACGGATGTTCAGGCCATGGTTTGTGAGTACAAATAAACACAAAAACCTCATGAACACATATGTATGCGTATAGGAACACACAATAGCTGTACTAAATGCACACCAGAATTAATGGTGACACACAAACGACCTATTTTCCTAATTCTCCATCTGCTGACACACATCGTCTGATTCAGTCTCAGTGGAATAAATGCACATTCATTGCAGGAGCTTATTGCCTCAGAGAGCTTCTTCGTTGACAAACACATACACAAG
Source organism: Notothenia rossii (assembly GCF_949606895.1). Lineage (NCBI taxonomy): Eukaryota > Metazoa > Chordata > Actinopteri > Perciformes > Nototheniidae > Notothenia > Notothenia rossii. The sequence continues at coordinate 35,495,381 of NC_136901.1, read as the reverse complement.
AATGTCATTTTAATCTAAATAGTAACATTTCATATATCTATTTGAAAAAGGGCTGCTGGAGATTAACTTGATTTATTGACAAGTGCTGTTGAAGTGGTTTTGACTCGGAGTCACCAGCAGGAGGCAGTAGCACACAAATTAAAATAGTGTGAGCTCTGTTTCAAAGTTTTCACTTCAAAATTGAAATAAGAAACTACCAGATGCCAAAGTAAGTCTGTAAGTAAGTACGTTTTTAAAACATGATCCAATTATTGTCAAAGAAAATTGAAAGATTGGGTCAGGGATTAACATGTTAGTGTCAGGCAGAGGTGGGAAGTAGTGGAGTACTTTTACTTCTTACATTTTGAACACGAATACCTCTACTTTCTACTTCTTACATTTTCCAAACAGGCTGGTTCCTTTAGTTTGAATGTGTGTTTGGTGGCATGATCATTATTATTTAGAGTCATTGCGTGCCTATTGATTTGAACACGATCCTTGTATCCATCATTTCCTGGTCTTCTCTAAAGAAGAGGGACCAATGAAAACGTTGTCATGTTGCCGTTGTTCAGCATGGAAACATTCATTAGCTAACAATGACATTATTGTTCTATTAATATAAAGGGAGGTCAGGTACTCTTTTGGGTACCTTTTACTTAAGCACATTTCGAAGCCCATACTTGTGAAAGTTATTATTATTACTATGAAGCTGTGCGTAATAATAAGTCTTACTTTTTGTTTGTATCTTTGGGGTTTTGGATTATTGGTTGGACGAAACAAGCGGTGGAAAGATAATTTTAGATAATAATTGTGGCTAGTTTACTATGAAACATAGAAAGGGCAGTTCCACTCAAGCTTTTTATATCCAATTTAAAGTTGTGCTACTTATTTCTGCATTGACAAAGTCTGTTTCTTTTTTAAACACATTTCTATCTCCGTTATGACCTTTCTTTTCGTTTTTAGCGGTTATGTGTAATTGCATTTGAATTGCCTTTGTGTCTGATTTGTCCCATAGAAATAAATGAACCTTAAACTTTAAACGTGAATGAGAATACACTTTCACTTCCCGAACGTTCAAAAAGATAACAAGAGCTCATCTACAAGCTGCAGGGTGTTGCAAAGATAATAACTTGTATGAGTAAAGCAGCCTCACCCATGACTCTGGCGTGAACTTTGACCTTAACGCAGACGTCCTGGTTGGTCTCGCTCAGCAGCAGCACCTCCTCACACAGAACGCCCTCCTGCTGCGCCATGTACTCACACGTCACCTTCAGACCTCCTGGGAACACACAGAGAGAGAAATACAAAGAGAGGTTGTTTTTATATCTCACATTTCATACCCCAAAGCTAGCAAAGGGCTTTCGGGAAAACACGAGTAAAAGTACAAGAAACAAACGGTAAAAACAATAAAACGCCTGCAGAGTAAAACGATATAAAAACTGAAAAGGCACACGATAAAAACGGTAAAGAGAACAGAATAAAAATGTATGAATACCTCTTCAAAGTGGCTTTTAACGTGTTGTTTTATTGCTTGATTTTAAAGTGATTTTTACTATAGCGCTTACAAAATAAATGTATTATATTATTAATACAGAAAAGTATGAATATATTAAACACAATGTAAGCTGAGAGTGTAATCCACCAATCAATCAGCTTTATTTGTGACATGTGATCATACAGTATACAGAAATGTAACCCCGATGGTATAAAGGGTGTTACGGTAAAGTAGAAGCAAAGGTCAGTAAGCTGCTTCAGTTTCATTTAGGGGGAACGAATCCAAGTAACATTAGACGATCACCTTTGGCACAAATCTGCAGGTTTAGTGACGCGGGGGGAACGAACCCTTTCTGGTTAGTCGTACAATAGATGTTTAGAAGGTTTACCACCTCCGACAACAGGGATACAACACGAACAGGAAAGTGTCTGAAAGGGAGTTTAGTTTCTGTGATTCCTCAGAGACGGATTGCTGAGCTAACACTGTCTGTTCCTGTAATCCTAGGCCATCTGGTCCTGCACGCAGCTAAACATAATAATGGTGCAACAAAAGAGAATGACTTCACATCAGCTCTTCCTGCAACAAAGACAGGCTCATACTTAACTTATGGAACTCTGGATAAATGTTGTCTTGTATATACGACTCAGGGGAAAAACCCCTGCCTTTTTAAAGCTCCTAACTTTGAGACACCTTTTTAAAAGGGTTCAACAAAAGAGTGTTGTTTGCAGCTTGAATGAACATCAAGAAGGAGCAAACACATCTCAAAATGCAACATAATAAGATAATGTTTGCCAGAAGGCTGAGCAAATTGTCCACTAATTGTAAGATTGGTGGTTTCGAACCCAGGTTCCCGCACTCTGCATGTACGAGAGTAGTTTGGTAAGATACTGATCCCCAAATTGCTCATGTCTGTAAACATGTCACAGTAGAGGCACAACATACAAATATGAACCTTAAAATTAGCATAATATGTCCTCTTGCATTGGTGGAAAGACTTAGAAGAAGCTACATAAATGCAAGTCCATATATGTTTACAAAATGTTGGATGATAAGATACAAAGATACGATATTTCTGCTGCCTTTGCTTCTTTCACTTGTCCTTTCTGATTGAAAAAGCTATGACTGTTGTTTGCCCTGGATTTAGCATTTAGGAAGTTGTATCTGTGCTGCCTGAGAGAAAGACTGCAGACACAACCAAGGGCTGAAAGAAGTTCCCCCAATCTTCAGGTAAAAGATATATTTGTATCTGTCTTAAATCGCTGAATTCCCTCTGACCCCAACTGTGAGCACAGTATACCTGCTTTCATTAGCAGTTAATAATGTAGATACAAAAGGTTAAAAGGGTTGGAGACACCATGATTGGACCAGCAGACAAGGTAAAACTAAGGTGTAAAAACACAGGTTCCTCAACAATGCAATTACAAGACATAAAACACATTTCAAAAAACAACAACAATACAAAAATGGTGCAAGCTCAGGCGTTAAGTAGTCTTAGTGGGATAACACTTTAGTCCTGATGCTGAGGTACGGCTTATGAGACGGCAATATAGAGTTTAGTGTTTGTTAAGTTTGAATAGAATCCAAGGCGAGTCATTTGACTAGATTACTATATGTGATCAAACATTTAGCTATGGTATTAACTTAAGCATGTTTTCTTCTGTGTTCATAATGCTTTCTTTAAAATGTATACGGACACTGACATGTTTATTTTATAGTTGTTCATCGTCCTCTAACCGCCTTACCCTCTGGTGCCGGTGTGATATCAGTGATCCGGAGGTGAGGACTGGGCACTGGCGCTGGACACACATCCTTCCCCAGAGCCGGGACATCGGGCAACGTGAACACTATTTCATACCGGTGCTGCGTCTTTAGGAAGCCGACCTGCAGAGAGGGAGTTAAAAAGGAAAGAGTTGGGATTAAGAGGAAAAACAATGGCCGTCTTTCACTCTCACTCAAACTTTGGGCTAATCCTCCTGTGACATACGGAGAGAGGGATTTATAGTGAGAGAAACAGGCCTCACAGTGCATAAAGTAAGTCCAGTACGGCTCAATAAATAAAGGATTATTTTATATGAGGGAAATGGATAAGTAATTCTCATAAGCACTGGCAGAGTTTTCCTTGAGGGAGTCCTCTAATTGAAATCATTTGTTATTGCTCGGGCGATCTTAATCCCCCTCACCTCTGCCAAATTGGCAATTCAAGCGCGAGCTCCAGGATTTCAATCAAGTCCAAAATCTTCCAATAATACTAATCTCGTGTGGATAGATTTGGAAGTAATACAAGAGCTTAATCTTACTCATGGTCATACCTTCTACAGCAGTTTGGAGGATGACACGCTCAAAAAGCTCTACAACCCAAAACATGGACCCCAAGGGAGGCAAAATTCTAAGTTGGCCGTACGTTTTTTTTCAGATATTTCCAGATATTTTCCAGAAGAAGCACTTACCGTTAAACATTATATCCAGATTTAATCAAAAAATATTTAATTTAAAGGAATTTATGGTCACAAAAATTGAGAGATTTTAATTGATAAGTTGATGCAAAGAAAAACGTTTGATTGATTAATTATTTATCCGGTCACAGCTTGAGGAAAGTGATTATGTTCTGCTTCTTTCTGATTTCTATTACTGACCTTTAAATATCCTTGGGTATTGGGACAACTGGTTGGAAAAAAATAATTCCCCATTGCATCTGGGAACTGATTAATTGAAGAAAACATCAACCAATAAATCAATATTGGCCTTATACAAGATTATCCATTAGGTTGTACGAGTGAAACCCAATAAATAAAGAAGAAATAACTGACGTAACCAAACACAACACTGGATGTTTCTCAATCTCGTGGACGCTTGCTTGGTGGCACATGTCTTCCGGCTTCAGAAAAGCGAGGCAAGAATACTTCCTGGCATTCGGAAAACGAAGAGTGGAGCAGGCTAGCAAGTGTGCAGGTGTGAGTCATATGAGAGGCACCGCCTTACATTTTCCGCCAGAGATTTGTAGTACCCCTCAATGCAGTGCGCAATGCCTCAATGAGCTCAATAATGACTATGTCTGTGGTTATTTAACATTGACTGATAAAAGTCAATAAATGAGTGTTAATCCCAGTGTGTACAACATCACATGTCATTTAATTGTTTTCAAAACGTTAGCCACATGCTAATGCTAACCGGAAATGAAGAATTTTCAAAATAAAAGTGTTAAATTAATAGTTAGTGTGAACTTCCGTTTTTTTCAGAATAAAACTGCTTTAAATTAAAACCTTGTATTTAATTTAAATTACGTCATATCAACATTGATTTTAATTTCTTATAGTAGGAGAGGTTTTGGGGTTTAGGTTTGGGAGGGAGGAAGGAAGATTAGGATTAGGTAAAAAGGTAGGGAGTGGTTAGGGTTAGGATGGGGGAAGGGAAGGGTTAGATTGAAGGGAGGGAAGAGAACTGGGTTATGGCTAGAAAGGATCCGTCTAGTGTAAATATGACGTCACGTTCTCGTTGTAATCGGAGCGGCTCGGAAACACATCTACAGCAGTAACATGATGCAACATACACATTAATGCAGCAGCAATATTAATAGAAAAACATCAGACATAATAGTAAAACACTGCAAGGGAACATTTTATTGCACCAGGAGCTATCTTGGGACTTTTACTGCGACAACGTTGACTTGCCTGTGAATAAAAAATAAACCATAGTGTTGGTGATCTACAGTGTTGTCATTCTTCTTTGAACACCAGCAAGACCGCTAACACCCTATTTCAACAATCACACTCCCTGTCATTGACATAATTAATATATAGTTTAGCTTCTCACCATCATTTGCTGTGGCCAACTGATGTTAACGATTGTAACTGAAAGGCTGCCTGCCAAACGTAAACATTCAGCCACGTGACATTCAGCCAAACTCTCGCGAGAGTTTTACACAAGACGGATCCTTTCTAGCCATAACCAGAGAACTGCTACCCGGGAAACAGGATGCAACGCGTCATATGTGAAGCTCCGCCCACGTTGAGCTCCCGCCCACATTGAGCTCATTGAGGCACTGCAGTGAGGGGCTTCTCACAGATTTTGTGAAATTGGTCTGTGCGCAAAGCATTGTGGGGATTTTAAGACCGCAGAGTCTACACATGTGCAGGCTCAACATTTCTCCAAACGAAGCACGCCGGGCTCGGTAAAATTCCAAGTATGCTGGACATTGGAACAGTCCTTCGGCGGCACTCGATGACGTAGTATGCTTGAAATAGTGGCTCGGGAGCAGCTTTACTCGAGATTGAGAAACACCCACTGTCTCTTGTTGCCACTGAATAAGGAACAATTCACACCTTTTCAATTAATAAAATCCACAATGCAAAATGCAAAACGAGACTATAAAAGGTAGGGAAGAATGAAAAGAGCAACAGACAGGTGAAGGGAGGGGAGTGATGTGTAGCCTAGTGTAAAACAAAGAGAAACATTCATGAGGGAGTCATCACAGAGCCGATTGAAGAAAGCTTCACAGGAGGCGAGATAAAAAGGAGAGACACAGCGAGAGAGAGAGGAGGAGACCGGAGGGAGGTGCATGCAACGAGAGATAAGTCTAAAACCCCTAGAGCTGGAAATGGCAGATTAGCCCCAAAGGACCTCCAGTTAGAGCAGAGGCTGCAAACAGCATGAAGTGAGAAGAGAAGCAACACTGCAAGAAAAACAATCATTCTGTATAGTCCCACGCATGTCCAGACACTCAGAAGAGACTCGGACAAATGTATTTTAAATGATTTTATACGGCACATTTCAACGACAAGAGACTCAAAAGCAATAACCGATATGAGAGATTTCAGTTACTTAACATTTGTGTAAGATTGCAGAACTGAGCGATGACACAAACGCTGTGTAACACTGGGAGTAAGACACACCCAGAGACACAAACGGCTCATCGTTCCTCCCAAGCAATTGAGCAATTATTTACACAACTAACGGGGAAATGCCACACATTTGATGAACTTGTATATCCAGTTAACCAATTGGATTCAGTCAGTAGTGAATATGAAACGCCATCTCTCTTTTTCATTTGACTATGAGGTCTTGAATACATTCTGGTTTACAGCTGTTGGCAAAGCTAGAATTTAAAATGTATTTTGCTGCGACAACTCCAGATGGTGATTTGAATTCAGTGCTGTCATGCATCTTAAACAGATGATCTAACTTGAGCTAAAGTCATATTCAGGGTAAGCATAACTTGGTAAACACACCAGAGTTACTGAGAAACTCCTAGGGTGACTGTAGTGAGTAAACATTGTGTTCTGGTTGCTGGCTCTAATTATGCTGGAAACGCAACAATCACATATCACCCGCTTGACAAAGTTGTTGTTAGGAACGTATTAGCAAACAGTTGTCAATTAAAACATCCAGAATATATGAAGCAACATTAGCATTTATTTGGAATCTCCACTTGTTTTATTGAAATGCAATGTTCACGCTCCTGTTAGCTCTGTTTTGGTCTCCACCTCCTCCTGACCTTAATATCTTTACATGCAAACTTTAGATGCTCCTATGTTTACGAAACAGCACAATACTGTGGATTTTTCAGTGCTTTTTTAGTGTAAACTCCTGCCTATCGAACGTTTAAAAGGTGCCACTCAACAACGCTGACAAGAACAGGGTGACTGACCCAAAACAAAGGGTGTCGGTACAGACTCCTTAAGAAACAATGCAAAAAAGAGAATTGAAGGGTAAGATACAGGTGATCATTCTTAGTAGTTTAGTCACTATGTACCCTGCCTTTCACAATACATGCAGAAAGTAGATTCATAAAATGTTGATAGGAGTTGCTTTAACCCTAAATAAAACATCAGTATAGCCTCTCTAATATTTTATTTTATAGCACTGCTTCCTGAAGGCAGCTACACGTCCTTGCATCCATTATCTCGTAACCAGGTTACTCACAATAACACGATTCAGTCTAAAAAAACACAATCATAAACATGTCTAATTCACCCAACCTGAAATGGCCACTGCAGCAGCACTTCTCCTGCTGATCTCTCTAACGCTGACAGCTTCCCATTAGCATCCCATAATTCACCATCTTCACCCACAGAAACATTACCACGTATAAAGTGAGGTTTTTACTGACTTACTACAGTGAAATTCAAATTAGCTTCATCAAAACTGTTATTCATACAGCTGTTGCATGCATGCTTTCCATCCCACACACTCCCACCTCGTCTTTGGTCTGTGCACCCCCCCCCCAGTCCATTTCCATAGCAACAGCAGCCCTCCCCTTAGCTCCACAATGAGGCTCAGACAGGACTCTGCTCCCACTCTGTAAGAGCTTCCACACTCACACTCACACGGACAGGCTGCTCTCTAACTGTGAAGGTCACAGCCAAGTTTGTAGTCCATTTAAACGACGGGTACACGCAGCTTTTAATTGATTTGGCTTTGAATGCGTTTTAAAGCTTAGATACAATGAGCTTGTACACAACTTCCCCTTGGGCTTTTGGTTTGACTGAGAAACAGTAGAAAAGGAAGGCTAACCTGAAAGCTTTCTGAAGGCGTCTGTCATCTATTTAGTGCACTTCACCCTGGGGAAGTCATATTAACATTTAAGTGCGTCATTAAGAAAATTAAAAGGTAGAAGGAAATGGGGTGAGAAATTACAAAGTTAGGTTTATTAAGCGTTAATAATAAAACGGAGAAGTAATTATAAAAAAGACAGCTAAAGTCATAAAATGATTCTAGGTGTGCCAGCCGCCATAGATAGAAAAAACCATGACTTGTTAGACATGTTGACGGTCCTCTATCTATATTGAAATCAGTACGATAAGAAGCTATTATCCAGCTGTAGCCAAAATACTTATCGTTTATTACTTTACTAAACATCCTTCAACTAAACTGTGTCCATGCTCGCAGCTCTGTGAGGCACATCAGATCTTTAACCCTTAGATGCCCTTAGAGTGACTGTACCCTACACTCTTCTATAAGTGGGTCTAAAAGGACCCGTATTAGAATAATATGTGTTTTTATGCCATTTTTGTCATTTTGGTTAAGAAAAATCACAACTATAATATTTAGTATTATGCATTTTTTACATTTAAAAAAAGAAAAAACGTATTGAACATATTGTCCCAAAGATCTCTGCTATTCTGAGACCCTCACAGTATTCCAGTCCCTTTTCAATACTCATCTCTTCTCCTCTTGTCTACTCATAGCCCCCCTCCCCCCCATCAATCCATCCCGGTTGATCAAGTTTGATATTCCTATACCCCCCACCCTAACCTTCCCTTATATCGTAAAGCGATGTTGAGTCCTTGTAAAGCCCTATACAAAAATGTATTATTATTATTATTATTATTATTATTATTATTATTATTATTATTATTATTATTATACTGACAGGTATCAGATCTTGCTATGTAAAATAATCTTCCTGAGAGGTGTCGCTTGTGATGTCGTCTGTGTGGTCTACAGTGAATGTATTCCTGACAGCCACAGGTGATAAGAATCATAGGATCCCATAGAAAATGCATGCGGGTCATTTTTGACCCACTTATGGAAGCTCGGGGTAGTAATACAAAAACTACAATTTGTTAAAATGTAAATTTAAAATGTGAATGGCATGATATCCAAAACATGTTTGAGGAATAGCTAGAATATGAAATGATACAAATGTAATTACAAAGATACTTTAAGAAAACCACCTCACCGGGTAAAAAAAAGACCCACTTATGCATCTAAGGGTTAAGCTGAATGCTAACATCAGTACACTAGCATGCTCATGCTAGCATGCTTTCTAATTAGCGTTGAAGCGGATAATAAGGTTTTGAAGGAATGTATTATTAAAGATTTAACCTTGTATGGATATCTGTACTAAAAGCTAATCAATACAACAGTTGCCAAGACATTTCACTCCCTGTATTTTCAGTGTAAATAAAAGTTAAATGATGAATTCACAACACTGTTAATTCATAGAGGTAAAAGCCCTAAAGAAATGCTACTGTTCGAGAACAAGGATTAAAGATCTGTAAACAGCAACCTCTCAAAGCTTTGTTTTAATTGAGCAGTTCATCTTTCTCTCATCAGCAGCCTCCATGTTAATGAAGTCTGAAGAAGTAGAAGAGATACTTTATTAACCCCACACGGGGAAATGCAATTTGGCAGAGCTGAAACAAATTAATTGTCACTTATGTGAAATTTAAAGACACAGACATTAGTTTCCCTTTCCATGTGATTTGATTTTTTGAACTTTTTGAAAGCTTTCGCCACCTTGTGTTGCCGTTGCTTGGCTCCTCCATTGAGCACCTGCAGGGTTTAAGAGCTGACAGCAGCGAACAGATGAGGGGTCTGATATCATTGTTCAGTGCCTTTATAGCCCACAGAGGAGATTAACGCTGATGAGGAAAGACTTTAATCTTCTCCTGGATGTTTCGCAGATAAAGCTCGTCAGTGCTCGTACATACTGAGGACACTAACCCCCCGCTACATCAAAGAGTTAACTTCTGATATTATATCCATCACTTGAAAAACATGGAACATCGAGCGTCTAATTAGGACTGAGTGCAAGACTTTCACGGCCAGATATAAATGTCTGAAAAAGTTTCAAACTTTGATTCCGTGGTGGTAACAAATCTGTTTTCATCTATAGCTTGGTTTGGCTTGGGGTTTCAGTTTAGAAACCTGCTTCCTGCTCATGTTTTCTTCCCTGTTTTACAGTATATCAGGCGTTTTTTAATTGCCTGGTTTCCTTCTGAATCGGATCCACAAAGACATTATAACCCTGGCAGGAAGATGGACTTGGATGAAATGATCTGCTGTACATGGTGTCCATGAAGCAGATGGGACCTGAATAATGTCTGTAGGCAGAGAACTACTCCAGAACACACTTTCTGATCCAAGGGAGCATGTGAGGATGCCAGCTGATAACTGAGTCGGTGAAAAGGATGATCATTATCTAATGAGGATAAAGATATCTAGTATTTTAGTGTGACTCAATAAAAGCAATCAAGTCTAGATTATCATGTTAATTATTTGCTGCATGTAAAGCCTGATAATAGCCATAGTATGTGTGCCTGTTATGCACTGACATTGCTTTTCAATGTAAGAGTAAGGCATGACATTATGTCTCATGTATTGCTTTTAATCACTTCCCTCCATGAGTTTTCTAAAGTCACAACTTGCGCCAAGAATGCTCAACCGTAGCCCAAATAATTACTTGGCTAGGTAGTGTAGTATTTCCATTAAAATCATATTAACTCCTAAGATTCTCTTGATCTGGGAGAGAGATTGAATTTTTTCTGCCGTTTTACAACAATTTATTTTGAGATTAAAACCTGAATACAAAGACAATGCAAGGACACTAAATGAACTGCAGCTCTGTAAGATGAATACAGGGAGTATCAGTAACAAGTCAGAAATAAGTGTTTCTTAAAATGAAGTATAAATATGACATTTTGAGGGATGTGAAGCTTGGAGAAAAGTAAATAAATATTAAATATGAGATGTAGGCAAAATGTGGACATATTTTACTCGTTCAAACTTGTTATGAGTGTTTTTTTTTTTGGAGGTTAAACACACCTTGACCATGAAGTTGCCGTCATCCTCCGGTGTCACCATGACGATGGAGTCATGCAGCTTCTCGTCAAAGTGAACATGTGTCGGGTGTGCGGCGGCGGGGGATTCCTCTGAGAAGCGAACGCCTCCTGTCTTGGCACAACCTGAATGAGAGGGAAGAGGAAAGAGTCATTGAAGGTCGGACGTGAGCAAAATCTCCAACTGGATCCCATTTAATGGAAGAAAAGGCGTGTAAACCTGTTCCACTCAAGTGTTATAACTATAGTCTAGAGCAGGGGTTTTCAAACCTTTTGTTTATGCGGACCACTTTTTATTATCAAGGATTTTCGCGGACCACCTCATTTGCAAACCGTAAAAATAAGTACATATATAAACGTAGTGCCAGATTCCAAGATTGACGGCGAAGATTAGCTGGTTTTAGGCTCTCGTTAGCCAGTGTCTCGTAGCACAGAACTGGCAAAGGCTCATCTTCAGTGCCTGTGTAGGTAAATCCCAGTTCCAAGTAGTTCCCATTGTATTTTCTCTTAATCTTCCCTTTCTTTGTTTTTTTCTGCGAAATCTGGCTTGTAGATGTCTCCGACTCACTCTCATTATCTTCATTAACGGTAACGTTAACCTCTTTTCTCTTCAGAGACTGATGCTAGCCACCGATCCATGTTTGTGGTTTTGCACGCACACACGTAACCATGGGTAACCAGTGGTGAAATTAAGTGTTGTCCATA